>NC_072732.1:31555013-31868018 GCF_026930045.1 Uloborus diversus
AATAACCTGGCAGTCGGTAAATCGTGAATGAGTGAGTGTTCGAAGCGTTATTAACTGATCTGGTTGATTTCGGAAAGATACAAAATGCATCAAACGGTCTTTACAAAATGAATAAAATTATGTCAATGTAAGTAAAACGCAAATAACCACAAATAAAACTTCGCAGCAAAAAAAAAAAAAAAAAAAACACTCAAAAATGCTTCCGGCACCATTCCTGCTGACTGATTTTTATGTAAATGACCAGCTAAATCCAAATATGACCACCGATTTTGCTCATCCCCCCCCCCCCCCGCTTTTTGGAAATGCACCAGCCCCCTCATTTTTGTTTAGTTCTTGAGTTTTGTTGTCTTTTTTTTATTCGGAGGAAGTGAGCATTATATTAGCGATAAACGAACTTCTGACATAGGTGCAGGATCGGATTAGGCAATCAGGCGGTCGAGCGATCGCCCAAAGTGCCGGTGGTTCGCGGGGCCGGTTGTAATTTGTGGTTAAATTCCTTTATTTTTAAACTCTCAACACTTTCTTAATGAATACAAGTTTGAAGGACCGACAAATTTGGTGGCGTCTGCGCCAGGACTATGTTTGATGGAGGCTGGTGAGGCATTCAGGCACAGGATGTAGGTTTAATATCAGGAGCGCCCACGAGGTATTTTTTGAGTGTACTCAGGGCCGCCGAGAGCCAAAGCGGGGGTCCCCTGTCTGGTGGTTTTCCGGCCCCCTATCCACATTAAAGCATATAAAACTGAAATACGACTGCGATTCCGAGGCGATCCCCTAATTTTCGACTAAGCTGGCACGATGACCTCTCGTCTGCAATGAGTGTTCATCAAGATCGCCTTCGAAGGGGTATAGAGTTTTCTACCCCGTGCCCTTTTTCAGAATTCTATTCCAATTATATTTTAGCGATTCACAGAAAAAGAAGGCCCTTGCAATGTTAAAAAATTAAAACAGTAATAATGAACAAATTGAATAAAAGTACCAAAAATGCATTTATTCTGCAAAAATTTAAAACATAGTGTAATCTTAAAATAGAATCATCCAAAATTCTGTTTTATTAAGATTATCCAATCAAAGGTCACCGAAAATGTACGTTTAAAACTTTTTCAACGAAGAAGAAAAAGAGTATATAGTGTAAACTCCTGGCAAGCTTCAGTTTAAAACGAATGAATAGATAGATAAAACTGATAGCTTCATATGGGCAACCGATATATTTACATCATTAATCAATATACATAAATGGCTACTTATGTAAGTATGTATGTCCGGGGTAAGCTTCAAAACTACTGGACGATTTTAACCACTTTTTTTTTTTTTTTTTTTTTTTTTTTTTACCACAGATAGCTACATTATCAGGAAGACACATAGGCGATAATTTATTTCTAAAAAACTTAGTTTTAAAAGTTATTATGGGAAACAGTAAATGTCATGTAATTTCCCCATTAAATGATCAATTATAAAACCCATTGTTACAAAAATGTGTCGCCTTACAACATCAATATTAATAGTAATCGTAATCAAAATTTTGAATCAAGGCTTCTCAGGAGCAAGCATGAAATTTATTGCTTTCTTAGGATTTTGATCCTCATCTATGTCAATAATAGGTAACGTATTTTAAGTAAAAAGACAATTGATTTTGGCAACAGTTAGGAAACAGAAAGTGTTAATAGTCTAAAATTACACAGGACTGAAAAATTCGGGTAATGAAAAAGTGATTGTACGGTAATGAGTGACTTTTATTCTATTAGGTGAGCAGATTTCAAATCTGACATCCATTTTTCTCAATCACATAACAAATTTTCATCAATGAGGTTGATTCCTTCAGTCAAAAGCACTACTTTTAATCACTGATATTGATAGGATAAGCAAAAAAAAAAAAAAAAAAAAAACATGGAGCGAGAAGAAACTTTCATTTTCCCAACGCTTAGTTTTTAATTAATTTTTTTAAATGTCCGATTTTAAAAAGAAGGCGTGGTTTTTATGACGTCACAAATGATGCATTTTGGCGCATCTGTTTACCGCGTTTCCACGTCATGATAATGAAGAAGCGAATTAAATATTGCGCTCTACACTTGCTATCCACCATATCGTCGCCAACACATGTACGTAAAGAAGCGAATTAAATATTGCGCTCTGTGAATGGCAACACAGTGAATGGCAGTTCATCATTTGTGATGTCATTAGCATAAGCGTAAACAATGAAAGCGCACCGATCAAAGTAATTTTTTGGAAATATTAAACTCGGTCAAATTATTTTAAAAATGGTCAGATCCTATGTTTTCAAACAAGCTCTTTCAGAAAAAAATACTTTTAAAATTTTGGAAACTTTCCCTTGGGGTTTAACGTATGGGCAGAAAACCCTATTTTTTCTCCTATTCTGGGAGACAGAAAGACTTTTCAAGATACGTTTAATAGGACCACCATTGGGATGGAGGCAATTGCTTCGTTCAACTGTAGAAACACAATGGGATTGTTTCCTTCAGTCAAAAGTACTACTTTTAGTCCCTAAAATTAATAGAATGAGCAAAAAAAAAAAAAAAAAAAAAAAAAAACATGGACCCAGAAAATACTTTTATTTTCCCAACAGTTATTTTTTAATTAATTTTTTTAAATATCCGATTTTTCAAACAAGGCGTGGTCCTGATGAAGTCCCAAATGATGCACTTTGCCGCGATTCTACGTTATGATAATCAAGAAGCGAATTAAATATTGCGCTCTACGCTCGCTATCAATCATATCGTTGCCAATACACGTGAGTAAAGATGCGCATTAAATATTTTGCTCTGTGAATGGCAACACTGAATGGCATTTCATAATTTGTGATATCATCGGCAGAAGCGTAAACAATGAAAGCGCACCGATTTAAGTAATTTTTTAAAAATACTAAACTAAAACAAATTGTTTAAAAAATGGTCAGATCCAATGATTTTAAGCATGCTCTTTCAGAAAAAAATACTTTTAAAATTTTGGAAACGGCCCCATTTTCACCCGTCATACCATAACGGGTGTTTTTTTAGTACGAAGAAGAAAAATTGTAACCCATTAAAAATAAATTAAAATAAAGCGAATAATCTTTTTACACTCGTTTAACAACGTGTTCAGACCGATAACAGGCTTTAGTTATTCCTTCCAGTCTGTAGCGATTCAATTCAGTAACCAGAAGTAACTAAAATTTTAAAGTATAAAAATAAGTGCTAAAAGTACTAATCGGTCATTAAAAGTTCTAATGAAATGTAAATTACGTATTTTACAACTAAAACTTTTTTTTTTGAAAAATTTACACATTGAACGTGTTTACTAAATTGAAGAAATTTGAAATTTCACTGAATTTTTGATCTTTGCTGGAACAGTGCCGCCATGTAATGGGGGTTTCCTTTTCCATTTTTCCTGTAATTATTGTTGGTTTAGTTGAAAGTTACAAGGAATCATTATTAATTTTTATTGCACCGTCTTTTCGAAAATCCAGTGCTCAAAAACACTACCTCGCGGTGATTTATAAAATTAAAGAAAACGGTAAAACATTGCGTCCACGTGTGTCTGTTGTTAAACATAGGCAGTTTGTTATAAGTATTTATTAATACATTCGATGTGTCTTAGATTGCTTTCAGCAATAGAAATTGTTTCGTCTCTTAATGGTATTTTCAAGCTTCTCAAAATAATGTTGGTTTTCATTATTTCCCTCTAAAAATTGAGTTGATTGTCGTAAATGGCGAAAGCGTAAACACAAGAAAACTCTGGATTAATAAGCTTCGCATTTGCATAAAAAAATAATAGTTTAAAAAACTAAAAAAGCACGCTTTCGTAGAAAAATGAACTAAAAATTGAACAATAATCTTTGGATGATAGTAGTTGACCAATCACTTAATTTTAATGTAATACAAAAAACCGTGGGGTGCTGTCGATTTACATTTTTGCATGGACAACAAATGGAAGAAATTCAAGACAACTTATAAGAAGCCCCCCACGCTCTTTTGTATTACATTAAAATTATGTGATTGGACAACTACTATCATCCAAAGATTATTTTTCACTCTTTTAGTTCATTTTGCTACGAAAGGGTGTTTTTTTAGTTTTTTAAACTATAATTTTATTTTCTTCTTTTTAGTTTAATTTGTCTTTCGAAAAAATATTCATTTCAACATTGTTCAAAATCTTTTATGTTTATGAAATTTGCCCAAAAAAAGCGACTAAAGGTCTCGGGTGGCATTCAAAACGTGGTCTCTCGAACTCCAAAAAGAGCAACTGTATCCCTTAAAGTGTAATAGCCGAGCTCTAAAAACATTCAACTTCGCTGATAAATTGCCTGTGGAGTAATTATCTAATCCAGCTAATCCATCTCAGTCATCGATGTATGTGTGCGGAAATCATATCTACATTACTTAGAAAATTTGAGATGCATTCGAATAAAAGTTTTGTTCAACAATGGTCTGATCAGCAATTAATTTCCAATTGAAGGCTCACCTAAAATTTGGCACGAAATTAGTTAAAAACAATTATATTTCATGTTCTAATTACCTTGGAACATTGGAATAAATTTTGTCTGATGCAGAAAAATTAAAGGTTTTTGTAGATATTTTTAAATAACATTTGCGAGCATTTTTAAATGTATTTTTAAAATTTTTTTCTTTTTTCACATTATTGGATTTATGACGAAATATTGATTAAAATTGGAGGAAACTAACAATTAAAAGAGTTAATTAATTACTTTGATTATAGAATATTGCATTGTCATCGGGTCTGAGGTCGCGTGCCAAATTTCAAAAGAATCCAATCGCAGGAAGTGGGCGAAATTTGAGCTGCAAGATTCCGTTACAAGATACATACATACAGGTGAAGCTAATAAAAGCGTGTTAATAATCAACGAATATGTTCGTCTGTTCGATGCTTTTTTTTAAGAGGATAACGTTATACTAGGTAATTTTTTTTTATTGTTTCGAGTGAATTTGTAAGAATATGGTTTTTGTTTTTTAAATATTAAGCTCGAAAGAAGGATTTGATAACATTAGCAAAAGAATTAGGGCTTTCATCTCCTCCAAGTTTAAAAATAATTAATTTAACTAACCTTATTTTACTGCAGCATTTGGTTAGAATGGATAGTATGCAAAATATTTTTTTTTTTTTTTTGAATATTATCGTAGAAAGAAATGAAAAATGTTTAACGAGATGAGAATTTTCATCAAAATAGTGCGCCAACGTTACTTTATTGCTTACATTATGAGCAGAAGTGTTTCGTTAAAAATTTGTTTACGGTTATAGTTTTAGTTTTGTGCGAGCAAAGAATCCTTGGCGTGATTTCGCATGTCAGTTATAAGCAATTTTTATTTTTTATCATGTGTGGATAAAAATGGTAGAAAGATTACAGAATTCGATAAGTTCAAAAAAATAATGGAAGATCAACTAAAAGGAAAACTACCACCATGTATCCGTGAGGATTTTATTGATGATGCATGACAGAATGAAATCATAATTCAGAAATAAGAAAGATACGAAACAGAAAAAAATAAAATTATCCGATTCGTCAATTTGAGAAATAACTCAACTACAAATGTAAAATAATTAGCGCTAACCAAACAAGACAAAGAAGTATCATCTTCCTCATTTTATAACACTGGTAAACAAAGCTTTATTACATAAAATATTTATAATGTTCTTATGGCTATTTATTCCTTGAATGTTGATAGTGAAAATGTAGTTCCATCAAGAATTGATAAATATCGAATTCAACATCGTAGAAATGGCTGCTTACAATTACGAACTACGAAATTTGCATTGATTTCTAACGTTTAGTAATGCTCTTTGAATTCTCATTTCTTTCTATGTGGGCCAGAATGTCCACAAGACTTTAAAAATTAAATTAAAAAGAATAAAACAAAAAAGTCATGCATACAAACAAAATTACTAGGCTTATTAGCATTTTCTTCGCTACAGCGTGCGTTTGTTTTAACTTTTTCATCCGCCATTAGACGATGGCTGCAGTGCCCCCTATAGTTTGTTGGAGTTTCGAATTAAGTTCGTTAACCCACTTGAAACTCGCTTCAAGCAGGCGATTTAAAAAAAAAAAAAAAAAAAATTCCCAATTTGTTCTCACGTTCTTTGGTCCGATTAAACAGATTTTTGGTCCTAATAAGTGAATACATAATATTAAACTTGTGTAATGGGATTTGTTTAAGTTCTTTAAGATTTGGTACGATTAACCGGTGGTCCAATTAAGCGGATTCCACTGTATGTGTAAGTTTATCAATTGCAAATGAGTTTATGCATCAAACGAAATTTGGGTTATGAAAAAGTGATTGCACAGTTATTCTATTAGGTGCGCTGATTTCAAATATGACATCCATTTTTCTCTATGACATAAGATTTTCACCTATTGGGCTTTAACATATAGGCAGAAAAGCCAATTTTTTTTCCTATTTTGGGAGAAAGAAAGTCTTTTCAAAATATCTGTAAGTTTATTACTTACAAACGAGTTTATGAATCAAACATACAATTGGAAATCAGTTACTGGATATATATTAATCTCTACTAATTAGAAAAGTTAAATATTTAATTATAACGATTCTATTATAACGTAAGACAATTTCTTCAACTGCCGCTGTTTTTGAAGTCAAAGACTACGTAATAATGTTTCTCGGCCTTCCCCATGTATCCAAAATATTCAGACTAAGATAATCTTTAAAACTTTTGTTAAAATGTAAAATAATCTGCTAACTAAATTAGGCAAAGCCATAAACAATACAAAAACTTCTTTTAATTTGTCTTTGTGCACAATTTCAAACACTGACCAAGTTTTACTACTTATTTTGGAGACATTTCGAATGAAAATGTTTAGCATCATTTCATGGTCAACAAAAATATCTATTTATTTGGCGACAATACCTCTTTGACGAAAATTAATAACAGACAGTTTAACTAAGTAGGGAGAGGGAGCATTATCTAGGGTATCCCAAAATGATTACCGCATATTTGGTAACATTTTAAATAGCACCAAGAACCCACAATAATTGAAAATTCCCAAAAGCAAGTATAGTGGGATTACGGGCGGCTACATTTTTTAAAACCATTTGTATTTCAATAGATATATGGAGAAAGTTTTAGACTATGCTTAAAAAAAGAAGAAAAAATATATTTATTGATAAATCTTAATTTTATATTTTATAAATTTTTCAAATTTTTATATGCTTAAACGTCGGTCTTTTGTTTTTAACTACATACTATTTTGTTCTTTATAATTATTGCTATTTTACTTTTATGGGTAAGGAAGAAGCTTGATTTTCAATCACGTCAAAGCGGTGTGTTTTGAGTTCTTTCAGTTAAAACAGAAAACGAATGAAAGTGGCGTTTATTTCTCAATTATTTACTGATCCAGGTAACGTCGAGTATTTTTGCTAGTTGTTAACATAAAATATCATCACGAAAATCGCAGCTAAATGAAGAAAAACAGAGGAGCCGCCAAAGTATGTTTTCAATAGAGAAAAAAAGTTTAAAAACAATGGAAGAGTTTTAAAATATTGCAATGAATATGCACACCAGTTGTTCTAAGTGTTTGAATGTAAAAAAAAAAACAAAAAACTTAATCAAGAGATTCAGGAGGTATGATATTCAGAATTTTAAAAAGTGGAAAAAAGACCTAAGGTATCGGTATAACTGCGAAATACACCACATCAGTCAAAAATGTTTAAAGTTCTTTTTATTGGGGCTGCACACGGCTTTATATTCTAAATAAATAAAAATACTAGGTTGTACAAACCAACCAAAGCAGTCCAATGGTTTTAGTGAACAAAACCTGAGGTCGGGTTTTCCACAACAGTTTTAACAATAGTTAAAATAAAGCCAAGAAGGGGTTCCTCGAACCTTATTCCTTCATTTTACGTCACCAAACGTATTCTAGAAGTATGTTTTTGAAACATAGATTTTGGAAGCATTCGGGGGGGAGAGTTTTCAAACCCCGCAATTGCAACCAACAACTATGAAGAAATTACATTTCGATTTAAAAAACTAGCAACTCTCCCTCTTCATCATTATTTGAAACTATGACTTAGAAAGAATTCCGGGGGAGAGTTCCCGAACCTCACCATTGGAACATACAATTACGTATTTAGGACTTCAACTTCGAAAATCTCCCAGGAGAACACCCCCCCGTAACCCTTAAAAACTTCCTTTCCGATCGTTTACGGGCATCACTTCTAAACGATTTCTGGGGGAGAGGCCGTGAATCCCTTCTTCTCATAACGTCATTGAAAATCATCTGCAATTGCTTTTCTGGAATTTCAGGTTCGAAAAATTGTCGGGCCCCCAAACCTCTTCTCTCATGATCAGTACCAAAATAGTCTAAAACTGCGCTTTTAAAACTAAAATTTCGGCAAATTTCCAGGAAGAGACCTCTTAAAATCCTCCTCCATTCAATTTCAAGATTCTTTGAGAATTCAATTTCGAAACATTTCCGGAGGAAGTCCTCCAAATCTCTTCTCCGTCAACACCTCCAAAGATCGTCTGAACCTGCGATTTTAGAACTACAATTTCAAATGTTTCCCGATGGAGATCCCTTATTCCACCTTCTTCCTTTCGATCCCCTATTATAATCGGAGATAATCTGTATGCTTGTTTTTAACATTTCAACTTCAAAACATTACCAGGCGAGGGCCCTCGAACTTCTCCTCAACTCACCCCCCCCTAACACTACGAAAAATTATCCAAAACGTCGTTCATAAAACTACAATTTCGGAAACTTTCCGGGAGAGAAACCTCCGAACTCCTTAAATCTGAGAGAATATTACACTTACGATTAGGTTTATTTGCTAACACTTCAATCTTGTAATGACACCCTCTTAAACCAGAACCTGAAATCTTTCTCCGTTCTCTCTCTCTTAAATGGCGTAAACTTTCAGGGGGCGCCAAACTCATACACTCCCCAAGTTTTTCACCTTGCGACATCCCTGCATTCGTTTTATTGGTTTTTTCTCCTTTCATTATAAAAAACCCCCTAAAACTTGCAATATTGTTTACATGGGAGGGCGGGGAGGGGGGGGGGGTAGATTTAGCTCTGAACTAAGGGCCGGTTTTGTGTAATCGCCCGGGCCGTTTTAACGGTCCAGTCCGGCCCTGCAGAGCTGAAAAGTTCAAAAGCATGAACATTTGTAGGAAGCTCGGAGACTCATGGGTGTATTCCTCTCTAAAATATTTACAACAATATCAAAAACAATTTTTTTCCTCCCTAGGGGTTTATTTTGCAATTCTTACACTTTTTTTTCTGTGTAAAACTAAAACTTTGGACTTACTCCATGAACTCCAAGTCCGAAAATATTTTCACGTCGTAAAACAGGTTTTTTTTTTTTTTTTTAAATCTTAGAAACACCGCATACTGCTTACGAATCGCACTAGAAGATCTTCAGCAAAGAACCCTCCCGTATTAATTACAACTAGTGTTCGCCCAGTGGTCGAAATTCGACCATATTCATCAATGAATATTTAAGAAAACTTGTATGAATTTAACTTTTTAACATTTTTATTTCTGCTCTTACTCATGTTTACTGCATATCTGAAAACATACAATTTTTATACGGACACACAATACCACAGTAATAATTTATTCCAATTTTGCTTTTTATCTGTTAATCCCAAAATAAATGGATTATCCAAGTCATAGATATAATTAAGAGAAAAAAAATTAAATATGCTCTTTGCATATTAAACTGTAAAACTGTAAAACTGATGTACGATGCATTGCTCCCACTGTTCATTACTTCTTGATATAATGAAGGATGGTATTGGTGGAATAGTTATGAAATAATTCAAGGAATATTTGCTTTATTGCAGAAGGTATGTATATACTTTCGAAAGATTATCCGACTGAACTAGTATAAGTTTGTTCATTCTTCTGCACTATTAAAGAAACTTAAAAAAAAAAAAAAACCCCTAAGGTAACGACCCTAGTAATTGGCACTGTGAGAGTTAGTCCTTAAACTTACCTCTGTTTTCATTACTTGGAAAAAAAAATTTCACGCGCAAATATTTTTGCATTGAAAAATGCACATCATTGCATCTATTTAGTTCACCAAAATCAAAAATATTTGAATTGATATTTTTATAAAAAAATATATCTATAAAGTTACCAAAATCACCAGTAATTGGCACCTGATACCCCAGTGTGTGACACCTTGTGATCCAGTAATCAGCACATGTTAATAGAACTGGAAAATCACTTTATTTTTCACTTTTAGATTACATAATTTTAATCAATCATATTTTATCATCATAAGAAACATAGTTAATGTTAATTTAAAAGTATTTCAGAGAAATAAAAATAAATTTGGAGTGTTAAATGGAAAAAAAAACATCGATATTATTGCTGTTTCATTAGTCGGTATGCAGTTTCGATTTTACGAATTATAGTTGTGTCCATACGAAAAAGAACATTGAACCGAAGGTTCTTAGGGACCATAAAAAATGAACCGATTCTCTACAGTCGCAACATTTGACCGATGGTCAAACATATTTGTTTTTTATTGTTTCTCTTAAAAATTTAACAGTATATTTTGTAGCATTCAAACCACAATAGTAGAACCTATATTATATAGTTGCTGCAAAAGTATCAGAAATCAAACTGGTGACAGATCGCACAACACATTAGAGTTTATAGGCAAATGTGCCAATTACCGGAGACTAGCGAAAGTGAAGCACCACTCACTAAATGGCATCCATCATTATTTCAAAAACCCACAAAGGGACAAAAATATATTTCCACCCACTCAAAGTAACACCTTTCATCTAAACAAAACTTTTGACAACGAAAATTTAAAATATATTTTAAGTCAGATTTTAATGGATTGATGCGCATGCTTCTCTTAAGCCAGAGAAGAAGCTTTTGCAACAAAAATGGCTGATTTGACACAAGCCACAATTGTTTCTCTTTCCTATACACTGCTACCATTTAGTAACAAGAATTGAAGTTATCATCTTTAAAGTAAATGTACAATCAGTTGGTATACAGCGCTCTACTTTTAAAAGATTGGATACAAATCTTATTTTAGGACATTTTTGCTGGAAGTGCCAATCACTGGTGACCTGCCAATTACTGGAGAAGGTACCCTATTTAGAACACGAATTGAATAAATAGAGTGGTGGATAGCATATTATTTAAATATGTCACACGAGGCCACGCATTATTTAAGAAACATTAAAAAAAAAAAATAATAATAATAAAAAAAAAAATAAACTAAAAATTAAATACTCGGAAAATAAAAGTTTTTCTGGCTCTAAGTAATAATTATTTTTTGTTTACTCCATTAATTACAGGAACTGAAGGACTAAAACTTTGACTAAAGGAAACAACTCCATTGGCAAAATAATCTTCATTCAGAGAGAGAAAATAAATATTTTTCCTACATACACTCCCACTTTACCCTATGGAGTCACTTTCTTCCACCTGATTCTAATGAAGGAAATATTAGGTTTGCTGGGATGAAAAGCAGGGGTGCCCACACTCCCTAAGAGCAAGGGCGCAACTTCTCCAATACCAACGAAGACACCCAATGCCACAAAGACCCCCCCCCCCCCAAAAAAAAGAGGAAAATCCTCCTCAAATCCCCCCCTCCCTAAAAATTTAATTGCGCAGTCTGCGCCATGCCTCCCTTCGTTGGATGGGCACCCTTGTAAAAAAAACGTGTAAGCGTTTGCAGTTTTAAAATCAGTAGGCAATTTTTGAACATTTTATTCCCAACGCGCTTCTAGTGCACGGTCAGCAAGAAGACCATTTGTGTCTCCCTGAAATGTCAATGACATTGCATTGCATCACATTATAATATTCGGCTATGCAGACGATCAACGCTGGGCGAGAAATAAAATAAATAGAATTGATGGAACACGGAAAAATGATTTTTTATGGAGTCCGATTTGTAAATTTGTTATTCTAAGTTGTAAATATTCTGTTAATATAGTGAGTTTTTCGTTTAGATAGTATTGTGCATTTTCTTTAGTCAATTTCAATAACTCTCTAAGCAGTTAAAGATGCAAGTGCCCAAAAAGAATCGGCAAACGGTAAGATTTTTACCTACAATTTCAATTTAAGATACCAATTAGTACATTTTTGCGTTAATGCAAAACGTTTACGCCATTACGTTCACGACAACGCTGACGTAGCAGTTCCAAATGAAATAAAAGTTACTGAAAACTGTGATCAAAAACTAATTACTAATGTCAAAGTAATGCATAACTAAAAGAAAAACAATTCAATCTCTGCACCTGGAAAAAAATTATAATGAAAACACATTACTTCTTAAAAGTCGAGTGCCGAACTATAGATAATGTTGCCATCTAGCAACCATCCCGCCAAAGTTTTCGCCAAGCCTTCCACCAGTCACATGATGTATCCATGAACCAATTTTTTCATCAGCAAGTCTGGGAAAGCTCGGTCTACTCTTATTATTAGTCTATGTTTCCATGTAATTAAAATCACGAGATTCACGCAGACGACAGTCTATTACGATTTATCTTTCTTATTGTTGCAATTATAAAGCTATTTTTATTCACACAAATTTAAAAAAAAACAGCCCCCCATGGAGCGATTGGCGCCAAAATTGAACTAACGACTGTTTACATATGGATTCCTATTTATTCCAATTTTCATCCGGAGCGTAGCATTACTTCTTGAGATATGGCACTCACAATGGGGAAAAAAAGAACGTTCGATTGCGCCCCTCCCCCTTTTCAGCTGGTGACGCCAAAATAGAATCATTTCTTATACCCTCTAAGAGCTACTTGTCCATAAATTTTTGTTTGATTACGTTCATTATTTCTAGAGATACAGCAGTCACAATTGACGACAAAAAACTTTCTATAGCTCAACCCTCGTTTGAGCTATTGACACCAAAATTGAATCAGGACCTCTACTTGTTAGGGGCAACATATGAACCAAATTTTGTTTGATTCCGCCAGTTACTTCCTGGGGAATAGCAGTCACGCAAAACTCAAACAACGTCCCATTGCTCCACCCCCCTTGGAGGAATTCGTGCCAAAAACCAATGGGCACAAGCTCACATAGGGGCACATACGTGTACCAGATTTCGTTCGATTTCATGCGGTAGTTTTTGCTGTAGAGCGGCCACAAAAAACTGGTCACACACACACACAGACATTTTCCAAAAATGGTCGAAATGGATTCAGCACACCTCAAAACGTTCGAATCCGTCAAAATTCGAAATTCGAAAATTTGCACGAATCCAATACTTTCTTCTATATATTAGATATAGAAGAAAATAAAAACAAAGCGCTGAGGCAACATTTTCAGAATGTACCTGTAAATTGTTCCGAGATGCGTTTGAAGAGCTCTTGTATAGCAGTGTTATTGCCAATGAAGGTGGAGGACATCTTCAAGCCTCTGGGTGGGATGTCGCACACAGCCGTCTTCACATTGTTCGGAATCCATTCCACAAAATAACTGCTGTTCTTGTTCTGTATGTTCAACATTTGTTCATCCACTTCTTTCATACTCATCCTGCCCCTGAAAGAGTTTTTAACCATTTGTTCAACTGGAAACTGTTCCAACTTTCTTTGGCATACTGTTTTATTTCTCAAAAACGAACTTTCCTAAAAAACGCAGAAGAAGCTTTCAAACTCCATGTTCAAAATTGGGTTATAAGTTGGTTCTTCACTTCACCTCCAGGGTTCCCTGTACCTACCATTATTTGTGACTTTACCGGTTAGATTGGGCCCAGAAGATAAAACCCAGTTCTGCATACCCGCAGTCCCCGCAATGCAATTCAGGAGGGGGAGGGGGAGGCTCGACTTTAAGAAGCCAAACGGCCCAAGAAATTGAGAAGGGAAATTAAAAACAACTAGCCCTAAGACTTAAGACATAATAACGTTGCAAATATACACTGCTGGTCCCTGGGGAGGGGCCCTACAGGTTTTGTTGCAGGGGGTCAAAATTTATAGACCCGGCCACAGCTCTGTTTTTTTTAATTTTAATGTAGATCAGAAATCAATCAATCCCTGGTCCAGCACCCCCAGAGGTATTGTTTCACTTGGAGGACTTAGTGACTACGACATATTTAACATGGTAATGGGTCAGAGCTTCGTAACCGAAACTTCACCGGAAAAACTTTGCATGGAGAAAACTTCGCCAGGACAAAACTTCGCGTGGTCAAAATTTCGCCTGGACAAAACTTCGCACTGTCAAAACTTCGTGCAGACAAAACTTCATGCAAAAGAAACTTAGTTGTTTGTATAGTGTGTTCCTGGAAGTCTAAACAACACCACTCCCCCCTCTCCTATTAAAAAACCACCCACACACACTTTTAGCTTGCTTGCTAAGTGGTATGGTAAAATTATGGACCAGAAAAGTTTTGCATCTGCAAAGTTTTGACCGAGCAAAGTTTTGTCCACGCTTTCGCACAGGCGATTTTCAAACATAATGATAATGCAAACATGAAAGTAAATTTAAATCGAACTTCGATAAAATTTTATCCTTAACTTCTGTGTTTTTAGACATGATATCTTTGTGCGATAAATCTTAAAAACTAAAACTTTTACAAAACTGAAGAAGCCGTTGGAATTTTCCTCAAGATTTCCAGATATCGTACCTTGTGACTTCAGCTTAAGGGGCTATTTCAAGTCACGTGTGTTTTGAGATCAATCACTTTTTTGACCCAATAAGAAAACGGACAGTTGCAATGGTGCAAAATTTAAAGATATAAATTTTCAATGATCTCACCTGAAAACAGAAGCAGCCGTGAGATATCGACCATGTCTCGGATCGCAGGCCGCCATCATGTTCTTCGCGTCGAACATCTGTTGCGTCAGTTCGGGAACAGTGAGTGCGCGGTACTGCTGACTCCCTCGAGAAGTGAGGGGTGCGAATCCGGTGATGAAAAAATGTAGACGCGGGAACGGCACCATGTTGACCGCCAGCTTTCTCAGATCCGCGTTCAGCTGTCCGGGAAATCTGAGGCATGTCGTGACTCCGGACATTGTGGCGGACACCAAATGGTTGAGATCGCCGTACGTGGGCGTCGTCAGTCGCAGGGTGCGGAAGCATATGTCGTACAGAGCTTCATTGTCGATGCAAAAGGTTTCGTCTGTGTTCTCCACCAACTGATGAACCGATAGAGTGGCATTATAAGGCTCCACTACAGTATCGGAGACCTAAAATGAAATATAGATGAATTTACTGTACATACAATACCTTCCTTCTAAACTTGACCGTCAGTTAGGAGCATAAACAATTGTATTGCCAGAAATTCGAACCACTCATCAGAAACTTCAAAAATCTGAACGCTCTCACACGGTAGTGTTTCTTTTTTGTTCAGTACACAATGAGAGTTAACTTTGTTAAAAAAAAAAAAATGTAACTACATATTACAGCGTTTTGTATATTAGATAATCACTTTATTTGATTAAATGATATACTATTTTTCTAAATAGTATTTTCTTCGCTATTTTCACAAATCCGAACAATTCGGAAATTCGAGTTACTTATGGTTCCAATAAGTTTGGATTTTCGACGTTCTACTGTATTTTTAAAATGAGTTTGGGGGAACAAATCAATGTGCATGAGCGTTATGACGGCAGTTTATATCCAATGCCATTACTCTATAAAATTACATAGAGGCTAAATATGGAGTAACGCAGGTTTTGTAAAAGAGAAATATGTACATACACCAGTGGCGTACCTAGCATGGATGACACCTGGGGCGGTAATTTGTGGTGTTTGCTATGTCAACATGAAAATATGAAATTCATACAATATTCAAAAACAACTTCATTTGTGTTATTACGAAATTTTAAGTGAACTAAAATACAAAAGACAAATAAAAACTATGAACGCTTTTTACATAACTTTGCCTAAACGCATATGTGCAGGCCGTCGAGAGGTCAAAAAAGTAAGGGGTATATGAAATCGATGGCCCCTTAATTTCAAACGTATCTTAAACACAGGGAAAGATAACGGGGTTCGGTTTTTTTTTGGTATAAGAAAAAGTCACTACTTGGTTTAAGTAGTGAAAATGTGAACTTAATCCAAAGTAGAGTATTCATTCCATGATGTGTCGGAGGGAGGAAAACAATGAGAGAGATTATTTCCCCCTGGAAAATTTTCAAATTTGTAGTCTTAAAAATACATTTTAGCTTCATATTTTTTAAAAACTTGCTATTCGACTTTGGTTGTTACCCCTAGACGGGTGATACCCGGGGTGGACCGCCCCCCCCCCCCGCAGCGACGGCAGTGCATACACATATATTAAGCTTCAAAGCATTTTTATTTTGTACTATTATCAGATTACGCCGTCATCAACGTCGGTGAAAATCTTATACACACACAGCAGCACACACAGGAATCATAAGCAAAGAAACTGCACTTATTTAGTGTGGCTCTGATAAATTGATGCTTGACCTTGGACGAGCTTATATATGTTTGAGTATAAATAGTAGAAATGCTTAGATTTGCACAACAGCAATATTGGTAAAGCAATGCAAACCGGTTTCCCCCCCCCCCCATTTTGACAAATTATTTCTCTTTCAAATGGGGCTTTATTAGAGGCATTATCTTTTTCAGACCTAGTGCAATCCTCCCTCAGGTATAGCACCTATTCCTTCATGTGTAACCCCTATCGGTGGATGCTGACCCCGCGACAATTTTGACGCCCAGTTTAAACACCAGATGGAGGCATCTGGACTCTCTTCGATGCGATACTGCATTAGGAACTTATTTTGCTAAGACTACTCAAAGCCAGAATACTCGAGGGATCTTTGCATGCTTCTTGACCATACGACATGGACGCTGTCAATTTTCTGCATCTTGAAAATCCACCAACTGGTTCGAAGCAGCGTCTTTGGGCGTAAGGGACCAAAACCTAACTTGTCTGTCTGCTATTTTGACAAATGGAATTATTTAAGCTGCAGCGGAAAGGTAGTCAATTGATCAGAGCCATACTGCCACAGGCTGGAGCAACATTATATCGTTACCTTAGGGGAGGGTACGATACTGAACGTGTTCATGATCCTGTCTGGGTACTCCTCTCTTATCTTGGAGATCATGAGCGTGCCCATTCCGGAACCGGTGCCCCCTCCTAGAGAATGAGTGAGCTGGAACCCTTGGAGGCAATCGCACCCTTCTGCTTCCTTACGCACCACGTCTAAAACTGAGTCCACTAATTCGGCTCCTTCGGTGTAATGTCCTTTGGCCCAGTTGTTTCCTGCCCCACTTTGACCTACAAACAATTGAGAATCAGTGTTTTTACACTAGAACTTTTAAATACAAATTTGTCTAATGTAACACATAACATCTAGAAAGTTATTTGCAGGTTACAATTAAATTTAAACGGTTGGCTGGAACAACGTTGGATGTTTTCAAAATACAAATTTTACAAGAGAGCGTTTTTTTTTATTGAGAGCGCAATTAAATTTGAAAAAGTTGCCAAGAAAATGTCACATTAAACTTTGCTCCACTGCAATAGAAGTTTTCCTATCAAGGATAAAGATTAACCCAAATTCGTTTTTTAACGAACTAACCAACATTATTTCACGGGAAACCAATTTTGAAAAAAATACGTTGGCTGTTCAATAAGTAATAAGGCTAATTTTACTGCGGCGAAACCACTCATCAGAAACTTCAAAAATCTGAACGCTCTCACACGGTAGTGTTTCTTTTTTGTTCAGTACAGAAGTTGTTAACTTCTTTGGCATGAGAAATGTCTGTTTTCTGTATTAACAAAATCTACCGATAGTTGGCGCGTACAGTCTCATGTTCCTGAGTATCACGTGGTTGAATTGAAGACTATTGGTTGGCGCCTACAAGAAATAAGACTAATTTTTTAGCCGCGAAACCACTCATCGGAATGTTAATTTCTCTGGCATGAAAAATGCCTGTTGTCTGTATTAACAAAACCTACCGATAGTTAACGCGTACAGACTCATGTTCCTGAGTATCGGGTGTTTAAATTGAAGCCCGTTGGCGTTCGTCTACAAGACGCAGCCAGTTGTCAAAATGGAAGCGTCGTTGGAACAAAGTTATGCGATCAAAGTTTGTTTTCGTCTGCAAAAATCAGCATCGGAAATCTTTGATATGATACGTGAAGTTTTCAACGATGAAGCAATGTTTAGTCAGTATTTTGTGCTGGCATAAAGCTTTGAGAAAGGCAGGCAGAATATAGAAGATACTGAACCTGAGGGGGGGGGGGGGCAACTTTCAACGTCCATCACAGAAACATTAATTAACACTGCTGCTACTATTATCAATGGGAATCCCAGAATTATGTTACATCAGTCAGTTCTGGCCGTTTCCTCAACTTTAAAAAACCATCACGAGGCAAACATTTTGAAAGTAACAAAGCATGTCTAAACTCTTGGGAGGCGACTTTGAAATAGCTCTCACAAAACTTAACGTTCACAAGCTTTTAAGACGTGGACAGAACGGTGGAATAAGTGCATTTAGTCCCGCAGAAGTTATTCTTAAAAAAAGTGTAAATTATTACGATTAAAGTTGTTCTGTGTTTTTTTTATAAATTTAGTCTTATTACTTATTGAACAGCCCTCGTAATTGCATCCAACGTTGTTCCAGCCGTCCATTCATTTATGCCATGAAAATTAATGAATAAATACAAAAAGTGACGGTAATGAACAGATACCACTCTGTGTCAGCACATTTGAAGAAACTAATAATAGACAAATCAGTCAACTTTCGTTATTTCGAACCCGCTTAAGACGAAACTACATTTCCGATCCTGAGACAAATTGAGTTTAAAGATCCATTGGAGTTCGCTTTCACGAAGTTCGACTTTATACATTCAAAAAATATGAAAGGCTTCACATTAGCATTAGAGTATGTTTCTGAAAATATGCAGATGATGTTCTTACTTTTCGTTTTGCACGATACGTAGAATTTGTTGCTAACGTTTGAAATGTAGTACTTTCACTTTTGAAGCTTACGATGTTGAATCTACATTTCGAAGCATTGGGGGTTTACATATCGCTTACGGTTTTGCATACTGTAAGTCTTAATAAACTCAGCAAAGTTTTCGTGTCATTGATTGGTGATAGGTATTTTTATACTTTCCCTTAAGCTTTTATTCAATAAATTTTATCAATTAATTTTTAGGTGTTTTTTTGTTTCCACATAATTCAGTTTATTTAGAAACAAATCTGCAGTCCCCTTTTACTAGTTTTCAGTTTAATGAAACTGGAAATCACATATTTCTTTTCTTTTCTAACAAGAACGTAATTAATTAAATTTTCGATGATTTTTCTGCATGAATTAAAAGTATTCTGAATCTGTTTTTCGTATCAAATTTTAGTCTTAGCCCATTTATTGAAGTTTTCTGATAATTTTGCATAAGAGGCGCAGGACCGGCGAGAGGCTAGGTAAGTCTAGTTGGAAACTAGGGGCCCGTCCCTTGAATGTGTTCTGGCTCGGAAGTTTTATAGGGGTGGTGGGCCTGGTGGCCAAACTGACAAGGGGCCCGCAGGACTAAACCCTTTTTGTACGTTGAAACAAGTTTGCAATCTAAATTAACAAGTGAAATAAGAAATAACCACGTTTAATGGCACAAATTTCAGATTACTACAGACACGTTTTGGCGTTACAAGAAACGCCTTTTTCAGTGCAAAAGAACATTGAACTTAAGGATGAAAAGACATCCGACAAAAGGGAAAGAAAATTTTTGTCGGATGTTTTTTCATCCCTAAGTTTAATACTTCTGCATTGAAAAAAGCGTTCCTTATAGCGCCAAAACATTTGTCTGCAGTAATCTGAAATTTGTGCCACTAATCGTTCTTATTTCTTATTTCCCTTTTTAAGCACAAAGGTATTTTTCAACTTTCAAGTTAACAATCTTCATTTTTTTAATTTATTTTTCATTTATGCTTTGTATTGAGTATTGTCCGTTTTCCTTAGCTGAGATCTTCCGCCAATATGCGCATGCGTCAGGGCTGCACTCATTTTATCAAAATAAGGAGGGAACCCCGGAAGTAAAAGGTGCAAAATAACTTGTTCAGCAGTTCTTCTAAAGTAGCGTCGAAAAATACAGAGATAGCATGTGCGAGCGGAAAGTACCTATCTTCAACCTACTGCCCCTTTTGAAAAATGGAATCTATCTCGAGTGCTCGTCTAATGTACAGTAGCAGTAATAAATTTATTGGTAACAATGTATCCGATAAACACAGCCAGTTTTAAAAGTGCAAAGAATTACTAGGTGCACTGCTTCTTGTTAAAAACAATTGATTGATCATTGGAAAAACTTATATAATATTTGGCGGGACCGAGTTTGATTATAAACGTTTTCGTCTTGATTTTAAACGCAATCTACTTTTAGCTGTCAGTTAAAAAACTTATCCGATCCTTTAAATTTCGTGCTTTTAGCCCCACACTAGTAAGCAATCCTGTCAATCTTGTTGCCAAACAAATGATTGAATTAGCTTTACCAAAAGTTCCAATTACCAAAAATCTTCCTTTGATGAGATTCTCAACAGTATTTGTATACGATGGGGTTCTTAATCGCCAGAATGGCGTGGAAAGCTAAAAAGAAACTTCATCCGATGACCAAAAATTCATTCTACCGCTAAAATTGGTGAGGTCCACGTCTCACGGCGTAATGACAAAATAACATCGTCGCGGATACGAAGGGGGATAAATATTCAAAGTTTTTTTCTTTAATGTAATTATTTCTAGCATTGTAGTGAAACTATGATATTTAATTGTTGTATAGGGTTCTGGAAATTCCAAATAAAAATTCGATACTATCTTAAACAGCAATGAAAATACTTTTACCAAAAACAAAGTTATCAGGTCTGAATAGTTGTCCAAACGGTCCCGAACGAACCGAGTCCATTGTTCCTGGTTCCAAATCAACTAACACTGCTCTTGGAACATATTTCCCACCTAAATAAAAGTACATATTTGAGAGCTTAAATAAAAATCAACTAAACGAAGTAAACATTGCATAGTCATTGCTTTAAAATGAATACTGTATAGTTCATAACAGTGGTGCCAAACCTTTTTTCACCCCCAGGGCCATGCTTCATATTAAGATGCATCTCGCGGGTCAGAATACATGTAAAGATATAAATGTATTTTAAGTTTTTACAACAAAACATGGGAAAAAGAAGAAATTTGCAAAGATTCTTGTTAATATTACTTGATGCTTATTTTATTAACCCCCGACACACATAGGAAGGAGGCTATAAGTTTGGTATTTGTGTATAAAGAGATAGATCGAGAGTATTCTTAGCTAGGTTGCGTCTTCGGATGACATTAAATAACGCAGATATTGATTAAAAACCTCCAAAAGATGTTTTGCGATTTTTGCAGTGAAAACATATTTGAAAATTAAAAAATTTAGTACCAAAATAAAAAGTAATTTTTTCTGCGTCTGATAGAATATGTTTGGAACTTCCATACAACATAGAATTCGAATTATAACGTTTTTAAAGCAGATTTTAAATATGTTCAAGCCTTTAATCACGCGACTGGTAACCGCCCAGACAACCACAGCCTTCCTCTGGATGACCGAAATTAATCCCAAAGCTCCAATGATAGGACCATCCTACAACTGACTCCTTTAGGAGTCCAATGGGTAACAATGGCAGGAATACTCCCATAACACTCTTTCTCCGGAGTGCTCCTGGAACGAGCGAGTTTTCGCGCATGCGTGTATTAGTTATTGCAACGCCATTTCGGATCTCCGCATTTTTGACTGCACGTGGTGACCGCGATCCGTTGAAATCCAAGATGTCTGAAAGTTAGTTAAAAGTTACTTATTTGCTTTGGTTTTATTGTTTAATGGAGAATAAACTACTATTTTTCAGTTTGGAACCTTTTTACTTTCTTCTATATCTAATATATAGAAGAAAGTATTGGATTCGTGCAAATTTTCGAATTTCGAATTTTGACGGATTCGAACGTTTTGAGGTGTGCTGAGTCCATTTCGACCATTTTTGGAAAATGTCTGTCTGTCTGTGTGTGTGTATGTATGTGTGTGTGTGTGTGTGTGTGTATGTATGTGTGTCACGTCTGTGTGTGACCAGTTTTTTGTGGCCGCTCTACAACAAAAACTACCGCATGAAATCGAACGAAATTTAGTACACATATGTGCCCCTATGTGAACTTGTGCCCATTAGTTTTTGGCGCGAATTCCTCCAAGGGGGGTGGAGCAATGGGACGTTTTTCGAGTTACGCGTGCTTGCTATTCCTCAGGAAGTTACTGGCGGAATCAAACAAAATTTGGTCCATATGTTGGTATTAACAGGAACAGGTGCTGATTCAATTTTGGTGTCAATAACTCAAACGGGGGTTGAGCTATAGAACGTTTTTTGTCGTCAATTGTGACTGCTGTATCTCAAGAAATAATGAACGGAATGAAAGAAAAATTTATCGGCAAGTAGCCCTTAGTGGGTATAAGAACTGATTTTATTTTTGTGTCAACAGCTAAAAAGGGGGTAGCGCAATCACCCGTTCTTTTTTTCCATTTTGAGTGCCCTATCTCAAGAAGTAATGCTACGTTCTGGTTGAAATTTGGAATATATGTGAATCCATTTGTAAACAGGCTTTGGTTCAATTTTGACGCCGATCGTTCCAAGAGGTGTTGATTTTTTTTTTTTTTTTTTGCGAATAAAAATATTTTTATTAATGCAACAATAAGAAAGATAAATCGTAATAGATTGTCGTCTGCGTATTTCTCGTGATTTTAATTGTATGGAAATGATAGGAAATATTATCTCAATGATTTAAAATTTTTAACTGTTGCCATCTTATGTTTGTCAACAAATAAAATATTTGTAATTAATTCAAGCAAGGCTTTTAAAATAACTTTCAATTTTCGCTCTTTGCTTTGCTTTTGCAATAATTCAGACATTAGGATGGTCGTCAAGTTTTTGCATGTGTAATTTTGTTTTTGTTGGGAATATTGCTTCCTCGTCAAGCATGGGGAGGGATCAGAAAAAAAAGAAAAATATTTTAGATTTGTTATGAATTTGTATTTTCTTGCGGACGAATATTTCTTAAGTTTACATTTGTTTGGGCGAGTGTTTTTTTTACTGATGAATTGTTAAGTAAAGAAAATAGGATAAACACTATGTTTCTTCATCGTTTTGAAGAAACCATGAAGAAGAGAAAGCAAAGAACAATACTAGTTGAGCTACGACTTTGATGAGAAATTGTAATTAAATTCTCTTCAATGTTGAAACTTTGCTGGTATCTACTACTTCAGTTGGGCATGAAAAAAGTAAGTAAATTTTTTTGACATTCACTGTACTTACTAATATCTTAATTATGTGCTGTTTAAAAATATTTGCTAACATTGTAATTACTTGTTGTTAAATATGTTGATTGACATCAAGTTATCAGTGGGACAGTTTCTGGATCAACAGTCATCCAGAAACTGTATAATAAGATACCAATAGGATCGTTTCTGGACTAGGATGAAAATGATTATCTAGAAACTATATTATAAGATTCGTATAGGAAACTTTCTGGATTATCCAGAAGCTGTATTATAAGGTATCAGTAGGAGAGTTTTTGAATCAATAGTCATCCAGAAACTGTATTATAAGATACCGCTGGGATTATTTCTGGATTAAAATTGTCAAAAGACATCCTTAAGGATAGTTTTCGGAAAAAGAGGTGTTCCGTGCATCCTAAAATTGTCCTATTACTATCCAACAAGTGTCAGATGCAGGATGTCTTGTGTATGACAACAGTAGTGTACTATTTGACAAAGTTACGACAGGTGTAGGAGCATTATCGGATTGCCAGCGGATGTCAGATCATCCTGAAAATGATATCCGCAGGAGTCCCTAAGGATATCCTTGTGTTGTTCGGGCGAATTCATTATTGGCAAAGAAAGAATTCCTATTCCTATTCCTATTCAGAGTCACAACTGACTACAACTGTATTTATGTCGAGGACTGCATACTAAGTGCCTTGCCTCCATTATTTTATATACCGATAGATGGCAGCACCATCACCGGATCGAACAGTTAATGAGAATTTAGAACTAGTCCAGGAGCTAATAGCTACCTGGTGCTAGCACCCCCAGAGGTATCGTTTCACTTGGAGGACATTGAGACCACGAGCATATTTAACGACGCCCAGTCCCCTTTAATGACGACCGTGGGTCTTCGTCCATCGAGGTTCGAACCCAGGACCCTCCGGCCCCGAATCCGACACTCTACCGATCAGGCTACCACGGCCCCCCAAAGAAAGAAAACGCAATGATTTAAAATCTTTATCTGTTGCCAGTTTTTATTTGCCAACAAATAAAATACTTGTAACTGATTTTTAATAGAAAAGTCTTTTAAAAGGATCTTCATATTTCCCTCGATTATACATTTGCGACTCAGTCGTTTTTTTTTTTTAATTTTTAATTTTAATTAATTTTCTATTCTATTTCTATTCAAGAGTCACAACTGACTACAACTGTATTTATGTCGAGGTCTGCATACTAGTGCCTTGCCTCCATTATTTTATATACCGATAGATGGCAGCACCATCACCGGATCGAACAGTTAATGAGAATTTAGAACTAGTCCAAGAGCTAATAGCTACCTGGTACTAGCACCCCCAGAGGTATCGTTTCACTTGGAGGACATTGAGACCACGAGCATATTTAACGTCGCCCAGTCCCCTTTAATGACGACGGTGGGTCTTCGACCAGCGGGGATCGAACCCGAGCCCCTCCGGCCCCGAGTCCAATGCCCTACCGATCAGGCTACCACGGCCCCCAATTTTAATTAATTCTTAATGAATTCGCAACTCCAGCGCTCGAATACGCTACCTTGCGGTGATTTACAAAACTGCCGAAATAACTGCCGAACTAAAATATTGCCACATTGCGTTCCATGTGTGTCTGTTGACGTAAAGACAGGCAGTTTGTTAGGAGTATTTATTAACGCATTCGATGTGTCTTAGATTGCTTTCAGTAACAGAAATTGTCGTCCCTTAATCGTATTCTCGATCTTCTCAAAATAATGTTAGTTTTCATTATTTCCCTCTAAAAAGTGTGATGATTGTCGTAAATGGCGAAAGCGTAAAACAAGAAAACTCTGGGTTAACAAACTTTGCGTTTGCTATGTTCGTTGCATTTTTCTTTTTTTGAAAGAGGATAACGGTATACAAGGTAAGAGTTTTTTTTAAATTGTTTTGTGTGAATTTGTAAGAATATGGGGTTTTTTAATCTTAAGTTCGAAAGAAGGATTTGATAACATTAGCAGAAGAATTTGGGCTTTTATCTCCGCCTAGTTTAAAAATAATTAATTAAACCAACCTAATTTACTGCAGCATTTAGTTGGAATGGGCAGTATGCAAAATATTTTCTTGAATATATTATGGTAGAACGAAATGAAAAATATTTAACGCTGAGAATTTTTCTCGCCAAAATAGTGGGATTACAGTTTAGGGTTATTTAGGTTTTAGGGTTATTAGGGTTTTAGTATTGTGCGAGCAAAGAACATTTATAGAACAGTCAATGATGGTAAAAAAATAGGCTTTGTCGCTACTAACTTAAGGAAAGCTGAATTTTTGCAGGATGTTGGCAAATAAAGTATACACTAAAAAATTCAAAGTCCCGACCCCCACCCCTCTTGCTTTCTCCCCCACCTCCCTCCGAAACACTGCAAGAGCAGTACTATGATTATACGTTTTTCGTGTCGCAACTAATTAGGGAAAAGCTGAGTTTTGGCAGGATGTTTGTACATAAGGTACACACTAAAAAGCCACAAAGTCCCGACCTCCACCCCTCTTGCTTTCTCCCCCACCCCCTTCCGAAACATTGCAATAGCAGTACTATGATTATACGCTTTTTGTGTCACAACCAATTAGGGGAAAGCTTAATTTTGGCAGTACGTTAGTAAATAAAGAAAACACTAAAAAAACACAAAGTCCCGACCCCTACCCCTCTTGCTTCCACCCCCCCCCTCTCCGAAACACTTTGACCATCAAGAGCAGTACTATGATTATTCGCTTTTCTTTTCGCAGCTAATTAAGAGAAAGCTGAATTTTTGCACAATGTTAGTACATAAAGTGTACACTAAAACCTAAACAGTCCTGACCCCAACCCCTCTTGCTGCTCCTCCCCCTCTCCTTCCGAAACATTGCACACTGATCAGTTCAGTACTATAATTATACGCGTAGAGGTTGAAAATTTATGATGTTACTAGGGTGTTCCTTTTTTTATTTCACTCCTAACAATATTATAAACCAGTGGTGCCCAACCTAAGGGTTAGGTGCCGTATCCGGCCCGCGAAGCTGATCCGTGTTGCCCGTTGTTTTGTGAAATGTTACAACTCGAAGAGCACGATTAATGATAATGTTACAAATTGTTAGTCAAGTATTTAGAAATTGGTTTCTGAAAACATTGTTCGGGACAACTGTTATACACAAATTATGAAACATACACTTTTTATGTAGATAGCTCAGTTTCACCATTTTACCAACTTAATCATATACAGAAATCTCATAACAAAAACCAAAAAGTAACTTAAAAAAATTAATAGCTTTTTATCATTACGTCTTGGAAAGAAATGTTTGTACGAAATTTAGAGATAACTAGCAAAAATACCCGGCGTTGCCTTGGTCAGTAATAATTATGAGAAACAATCGTTACTTGCCCTTGTTTTCTGTTTTAAGCGAAAGAATTTAAAACAAACCTTTTTGACGTGATTAAAAATCGAGCTTCTTCCTTACTCATTAAACTAAAATAGCAATAAGTATAAAGATCAAAATAGTATTCAATTAGAAACGAAAGCACGACATTTAAGCATATACAAATTATAAGAATTTCCGAAATACGAAATTAAACCTTACATGTTTAAAAAGATTTATCTGTTAGTACTTTTTTTTTAAATCTAAAACCTTCTCTGTATGGCTATTGATGTACGAACTGTTTTAAAAAATGTAGCCGCCCGTGTTCCCCTTACACTTGCTTTAGTTATTTTGGGAAATTTCAATTTTTGTGTGCACTTGGTGCGGTTTAAAATCTTACCAAATTTGCGAGAATCATTTTGGGATAATGCTCCCCCCTCCTTACTAATTTTTAGTATAGAAAATTGTTGCCAGATGCTGAGATACTTTTGGTCAAAATAAAATGGCGCTAAACGGTTTCATCCGAAATGTTTCCAAAATAAGTAGTAAAATTTGGCGATTGTTTGAAATCGTACAAAAAGAAAAATTAATGGAAGTTTTTGTGCGGTTTATGGATTTGCCTAATTTAGTTGTTGAATTATTTTACACAGTATTTTTTTAAATTTTTTTTAAGTATCTTTGATTGGCGATATTTTGTTTATATGGTGAAAGCTGAGAAACATTATTACGTAGTCTTTGGGCTCAAAAACAGCGACAGTGGAAAAAACTGCCAAATGCATCAGCTACTGAAATCTGTCTGAAAAAATTCTGGCGATATTTCTGCTGGTTGGTTGGATATAGTGAGCAAGTGTCCAATCAGCATAAATAATAATAATAAACCATTAATTACATAAGTTCCGTTTAAAAGTAAAATGATCAGCCAAATCCATTTATTTTTAGCCAATCTTGTGGGAAAACGTTACTTTAAGATTTGACTTGAGAAAAGCTTCAAAAAGTCAGTCGAAACGCAAAAATATTCAACAATACAACAATTAGGAGTTGAGATGACACACTAAATAATAACTTGGGTTGATGAAAGCCTTCGAACAGGGAACAAAAAAGCTCATAACTCGTTTTTTATACAACTTAGAAACTTCGAACAGATGCTATCTTCAGCAGAAAAATTGGCGCTTTCGATGGACCTAAAATGTTAATATGTGCACGTTTTTTTCCACCTCCATATTGGGGCATTTATGCGAAAATTGGGACTAAAATTGGAATAAAAAGGGAACTATCAATCGGATTTTTTTCGAACTGGTCTATAAACCTTCCCAGTAACAAACTGAACAAACGGTGACAGTTTAAGCCAAATCTGCCGGGTAGTTTCTGAGATCTTAGGGAACAAATTTACCAAACTCCATTTTTATATATATAGATAATATGATAATAGTCATTTTCTTGAAATGGATCAACAATGTAATGACGTTCACTTAAAGTTTTTTACTACCATAATGGAATTATTTGTTACAAAAGTTTATAATTCGTTTGTGTCGGCGATAGTCTACAAAATAATATTAATGCTTGGCTAACTATTTAAACTTTAAATAAATCAGGAATAGTATATTTGAACTGATTATTTTCTCGCAGCGGATATTATTAACGTTTAATATTACTTTTGATTTTTATTTTTATGTCTTACATAAGAGGCCATCTTCCAATATTTCGTTGGTTTGGTCCCAAAATATTGTTACAGTGCATTCCACTACAGTGTCCACACATACAGTGCAATCGAACCTAGCTTTATTACAGATAAAGTTTGAACACATAATCTTTTCAATTGCAAGATACTAATTGGAGAAATTCACTTGAAGCAGAGGTAATCTTCATGAACTTAGGAATCAGTCTGTTGCATGAAGTATAATGCCAACCCCACTCTTCTGGGGGAAGTTTAAAACCTAACCAAGTTTGAATCTGGTATTGACCCTAAAAACTCTGGTGGAAACCTTAAAAAGATGTTGACGAGTGACGTCTGAAGTTGGTGGAAGTTTTGATAAATGAAAAGTGGACTTAAGGGACATTTTTGTGATTACTTGCTTTTCACAAACCTTTATTCAAACTTGGTTAGGTTTTAAACTTCCAGCAGAAGAATGGGTTTGGAAATATATTTCACAAGCAACAGACTGATTCCTAAGATCATGACAATAACCTCTCTGCTCCAAGTGAAATTCTCCTACTAATATCTTGCAACTGTAAAACATTGTGTTACAAACTGTAGCTAGCTGTCGTAAAACTGGGTTCGATTGTACGTCTATGTGTGGGCACTGTAGTGGAATGCATTGTAACAATATTTCAGACCAAGCCAACAAACTGTTAAATGACCCCTTATAAAAGAAACATTGTAGTTATAATAACTTGATGCCTTTTTTTGTGTTGAATGCAACCTGTTTTTCAGAAACCAGTTGCTACGTAGTCCTCGAGTTGTAACATTTCGCAAAACAACGGTTCACACTGATCAGTTTCATGGGCCGGATGTGACCCGTGGGACGTAGGTTGGGCACCACTGGATTATAATATTGTAAGAAGTGAAATAAAAAAAGGAATACTCCAGTATCATCATTAGTTTTCGAGCTGTAAGCGTATAATCATAATACTGCTGTTGCAATGTTTCGGACGGAACGGGGGGGGGGAGAAGCAATAGGGGTAGGGACTTTGTGTTTTTTTAGTGTATACTTAGTACACCAACATCTTGGAAAAAAATCAGCTTTACCTTATTTGGTTGGAACACGAAAAGCGTTAATCATAGTACTGCTCTTGCTATGTTTCGGAGGGGATGGGGAGGAAAGCAAGAGGGGTGGAGATCTGGGCTTTGTACTTTTTTAAAGAATACATTACGTACTAACATCCTGCCAAAATTCAGCTTTCTCTTCATTAGTTGCGACACGAAAAGCGTACAATGATAGTACTGTTCTTGCAGTGTTTCGGAGGGGGTGAGGAAGGGGGGGGGGCGGAGAAAGAGTGGTGGAGGTCGGGACTTTGTACTTTTTTAAAGAATACATTATGTACTAACATCCTGCCAAAATTCAGCTTTCCCCTAATTAGGTGCGACACAAAAAGCGTATAATCATAGTACCGCTATTGCAATGTATCGGAGAGGGTGGGGAGAAAGCAAAAGGGGTGGGGGTCGGGACTTCGTGGCTTTTTAGTGTGTACTTTATGTCTAACATCCTGCCAAAATTCAGCTTTCCCCTAATTAGTTGCGACACGAAAAACGTATAATCACAGTACTGCTCTTGCAATGTTTTGGAGGGGGGGGGGGGGGTCGGGACTTTGTATTTTTTTAGTGTATACTTTATGTATTAATAACCTGCAAAAATTTAGCTTTCCCTAAATTTGTTGCGACACGAAACCTTTATTGACTGGGGTATTGGTGAGAGATTTCGCATGTCAGTTAAACCATACATATTTATTTTTTATCATGAGTGGAATAAAATGGTAGAAAGATTACAGAATTCGACAAGTTTAAAGAAATAATGTTAGATCAATTAAAAAGAAAACTACCACCATTTATCCGTGAGAATGTTGTTGATGATTTGCATGGCATGACATAATTAAATCATAACGCAGAAATTAGAAAAATACGAAACAGAAAAATTTTAAATTAACCGATTCGGCAATTTGAGAAAAATAACTCGGCTACAAATGCAAAACAATTAGTGCTAACCAAGCAAGGCAAAGAAGTATCATCTCCTTTTGATATTAATTCGTAATGTCATATAGTTAAATTATCTAGCATTAATTGTTATTCTTGTCAGGCCACAATTATTATTTAGTTTTATCAAGAACTGATAAATATCGAATTCAATATCGTGGAAATAGCTGCTTAGAACTACGAACTACGTAATTTGCATTAATTTTTAACGTTTAGTAATGCTTCTTGAATTTTCATTTCTTTCTACGTGGGCCAGAATATCAATAAGACTTTGAAAATCAATTTAAGAATAATAAAGCGAAAAAATCATGCATACAAACAAAATTTACTAGGCTTATTAGCATTTTCTTCGTTACCACGTGCGTTGGTTTTACTTTTTTCGTCCGCCATTAGAAAGTGACTACAGTGCCCCCTATAGTTCGTTGGAGTTGCGAATAGTTTGCATCTGTGCTTTAGAAACCAGTTCCTGAATATTTGAGACCGATTTTGTAATATTTATCCCAACAAAACATAAATGTGAAAAAGAAGCCAAGTTCGGTCGAAATGAGATTCAGGGTAGACGGTGTCACCGACAAAAAAAGTTCAGATCTAAACGGTTACCAAGTTCCATAGCAGTTCCTCATAGATGTTGGATTTTCCCATGTTCTTCGATTCATCTAGAAAACAATTTTTTACTTTCTTTGATAATGGATTTTAAACTTGCGGGAAGTTTCAGTCATCATTTTTTTTTTTTTTTTTTTTCAAACTTGCCAAGTTTTAAATCCAATATCAAAGAAAATAAAAAATTGTTTTCTAGATGAATCGAAGAACATGGGAAAATCCAACATCTATGAGGAACTGCTATGGAACTTGGTAACCGTTTAGATCTGAACTTTTTTTGTCGGTGACACCGTCTACCCTGAATCTCATTTCGACCGAACTTGGCTTCTTTTTCACATTTATGTTTTGTTGGGATATCATTACTTTTTGAAAAGCTAAATCAAAGGTCATGTTCTAATTTAGACAATTATAAATGCAAAAGGATATACAAATATATGATTTCCTTTCTTTTCTCTGCTTTTACGGTGCACTGGTTTGCGGTTTCGTTTTATTCGCACCTCAAATAAACTATAGGGGGCGCTGCAGCTACTGTATAATGGCGGATGAAAAAGGTAAAACAAACAAATGCCGTAACTTATAACTTGCTTTGACGCTTAGTGAATGACAGATATTTTCATCGTGTTTGTGGGAAACTTTCCTTTCCATTCTTCTGAAATTACATTACACCACAAACTGTCTGAAGCTTGTAATTTATCCCAAAGAAAGCACGTGGAATGGAATGTTGTACTTTTTTTTTTAGTATTGTTTAGAGCCGCTATATAGATAGGCCGACGCATCAGCTTAAGTTTAGCCATTTTGGATCGGATTTTTCATTGTTGCATCCTAGGGTTACCACAGCAAAGTTTCGGATTTCGCCAAATTTGCCGAAAATAATATTTTATTTAATAAACAATTCACGTGCCGCTAAAAATTAATCACAGTGAACAATCACCAAACGCGATAACACGCCAGAAAAGACAACCACTCAAACACACGCTCCGATCCAAAATGGCTAATCTTAAGCTGATGCGTCGGCTCGTATATATGGGGGCTTTAGTATTGTTAATCATCGCAATGTAGCGTATACGAGCTCTGGTGTTGCGAGTTAGAAGTTTTGAAGAAATTTCGATAACTAAAGACTTGGTGCTATCGCCAATTTTGGGAAATAATTGTCTTTTTTTTTTCCTATTTATCAGCAAGGCCGAAGTACATTAACTCTTGGTCTTTGGCGTCTTCAAATTTCTCGACAGTTAGGAAAATTGCTAAGACTCATCTCAAAATCTGTCTGGAATTTCTTTATTGTTCGGAGGGATTATCATAACGTAGATCGTAAAATATGCAGAATTGGCGAAAATATTTCTTAATTGTTGAAATTATTGCTGCCATTTTTGCTCCTCCGGTAAAATTTTGCATTGAATTGAGATATAAAGGTTTATAAACTTTAAAGCTGGTTATTTTTGATTTTAAAGACTTAGCTCTAGATTTGCAATTTTTTAATGGATCATTTTTCATTTTGGCAGAACTTAAAGTGCTGTTTAAAGCCCCATCTTGGTTAGAAGTTAAATTGTTAATTTAAAACTTCAACAACCTTGTTTTGGCAACGTTTGATGAGCCCATTTGTTTTGATTTATTTGGCGAAATATTTTGCAATCGCGCGGTGAAGTGATTTCGCCGTGATGCTCATAAAAAATAGCGTAGTTTTTTGCTATTTTAATGTAGTTTTTTGACTTTTTAGATTTTTCCCTTTACATATGCATGAAAATATATCTTTATGCCAAATTTCAAGTATGTGAGACTCTTGGAAGTTCGTAAACATTTTGATAAGTGAGTGAGTGAGTCAGTGTTAAAAATGACACTTTTTTGATCTTAATAATTCCATAACTATAAGAGGTACACTCATGAAATTTAGGATTATAGGTCTGCTATGCAGCTCTATTAGACATACAAAATTTCAAGCACGTAGATTTAATAGTTTCTGAGAAATGAGGGGGTCAAAAGTAGCTTGAAATGATTCGTGTAAGATACACACTGGCAGATGTGTCGCCTGATTTCCGAACTTGGCTGACACACTGCCGTGTGTCTAAATTTTGATAACGAATAAATATTAAAGGTTACTTTGGAAGGTTCCCGAATGCGGTTTTCGATTGGCAACATTGAACATAAAAACGGGCCACATGGGTCATCTTCACGAGCCGCATGTGATCCACGGGCCATAGGTTGGACACCACTGGTTTATTCCATTTAAACAAATTGTTAAGGAAAATTCAGTGTGAATTGATAAAAAGATCCTTACCTAACCAAGATCGAAAGAAAAGTTTTGCAATCCTTTACCCAGATTGACGAGTATTAACCAAAGGCGAAACGGCAGTCTCTGGATACTGAAACGAGCTGTTCGACGTTTGCTAGCAATCTCACCGTAGCTCTTATCTGGCCATGAGGCATTAATTTGCAGCTTCATAACCTAGATTTTGTTTCTTCATTTTGATGTGGAGCTGTATCATATTTGCGGAACTTCCGCTGGTTTGCTAAAATATTTTTTATCTACCACTGTAAAATCAGCTTCTATGTGAGATGATTTCTGCATCAGCTCTGTTACAGAATTTCAGATTGACGAGCCCAAAACAAGGGAAAACTGCAATCTTTTGAGGCTGTAACAAACTGTTCGGTATCGCTTTTAAAGTAAATCTTCATTAATCCAGCTATTTAAATGTACACATTGTATAAATAAATGGTGAACTAGCGCAATAATATATTTTTGGAATTTTTTCTTGTACAGCTTTGTATTTCATCGTCTTGAACTCAAAATACAATTTTTACTGTGCACACTAGTTCGTTTATGTGCCGTGACTCAATTTATAGGTTATTTTCTTTAATTCGTACTTTCATTAATTCGGACGACGAGGTGTATCTCCCTCCTATTAGTCCGGGTTGAGGAGGTTCTTTTGTATTTGCTATGCTTCTAAATTCCGTCAAAAAGAAGAAAAAAAATTTTTTTTAAGCTCAAAATGTAACTTTTTCTTAAAAAGGACTAACAGTAGAAATTAGTTCGTTGTGTTTATGCATTCATAAATGAGTCAGTGAGAAGCAAAGGGATATAAGTGAACAATTTCATTTTTTTAAATTACGCATTTGAAGTTGCGGTCCTAGGTAGGCTTTCATTGATTTTTTTTTCTTAATCATACTGTATAGCAATACCTATGTATTACTATCTCTTGTCCCGAAACAGAGAAAAGGTTCACCATTCATTTGTACTAGTTATCTGCAAATTTTTAATTTTGGCACTTTCATCCCTTTCCTTCTCACTGGCTCAAATGAGATACATATCGTATCAGCGCAGCAGTGTCTCCCACTCTCACTTACCTGTAGCTTCGTTATAGTACACATTTATACGCTCCAGCTGCAAATCCGAATCTCCGTGATAAGTACCAGTGGGATCGATTCCGTGCTCATCCGAGATGACTTCCCAGAACTGAAATAAACATAAACGCTACTCATTAACGCAAAACATGCTGATATTTGACGTTGAATATTCGAATTCTACAACGGTGACTGCAAAAAAATCTTTCTTTGCCTCCATAGGCAGCGCAATTTTTCACCATTTATTAATGTTCAACAGTCCTTTCCTCGTCAATGTTAATAACTGAAATTTCGAGAAATTACTAAGTCGTGGAAATTCATAGTTTAGCAGGAAAACTTATTGCCGTTTTAACCGAGTCATGTGACTGACGATTGCTCATTGTTAGATTGCCATTGCGCAAATCCAATGTTAAACCAACACCCATCAATGTGTACAGGGTGAATTTGATCGAATCTGCCCTACGAAAGGGGGTGATAGAAGAGCCCAAGCGGAGCATAGAACCACCTATTATTGTGTCCAATCCTAAACCGTAACTGAGTAATGGTAATTATAAGGAAAATGAGTAAAAAAACAAAATTCTGAGAAAACGACCGATTTTTGAGATTCCTGTAGGACCTACACACAAAATAAGTACATATTTGGAAAGAGCAGACTAAATCCTAGAAATTGATACTTTTTCCATCAAGATAGTCGCATTTTACAGCGATCTTCAAGCTTTGAAACATTGGACACACTCAGAATTGAAGTGGTGCCAAAGTTTTCAATCGTAACAAGACGAAACCTTCCACTTAAATGTAAAAAGATAAAATAAATAACTAAATTGCCATTTAAAACGTGAAAATTATCTTTATGCCGAATACTCGTTCAGTTTTCAAAATTCGCCAGACTACTCAAAACAATATCTGCTTTTAAAATGAAGCAAAAAACAGTTTTAGTAAAATTTAAAATTCAAATTTCAATTTTCAAACAGAACAAGTTATTAAACAAGATTAAAAGTTCCATGAAGCTGAAAAATAGTAAACCAAAAAATTAATTTAATTAATTTAAATGTAAAACAATCGGTGGAATTATCTTAAAAAGGAACATGGCAAATTGCGGAAATATTTCCAATTGCCTGAATAGCTGCTGCCATTTTTACTCCTCATGTTTTAATTTTCGTTTTTAATGGAACTTTTCATGTTAGTTAATGGCTTGTTTTTTAATATTTAGATGATTATTTTATAAGTTAATAGCTTTATTTAATTACCTGTCGCAATTTTTCTATTTTAATGAAATTTTTAGGTGTGCTTAATGGCTTGCTTTGTTTAAAAACAAAACTTTAAAAGCTAAATTTCAATGGCATTGATTTTGGCAGATTTGATTAGCAGATTAGCCTTTTGTTGGAGGGAAAAGTTTGAAAACGCTCAAAGTGTAGACGTTATGATGGTTCTTCCAAGCATCCCGCCAAAAATATAAAATTAGCAAATGTTCGAAACAGTTATTATAGTATAATGCCGCCAAGCCGTGCTAACGTGTTTACATTTTACGGCAACCTTTGTAAACTGTGAAGGAAAGACAAAACACAAAACAGCACAATTGACGAGTTATCACTGAAAAAAGTTGCAAAAAAAAAAAAAAAAAATGTCGCCAACTCGGCGATTTAACTAAAGCTGTTCCAAAAATTCCATCAAAATGTAAAACTCATGCATGTGGAGAACAAAATGGTGGCAGCAATATCATCCTATACGAAATTTCTTTCGCCACTTCGACATGTTCCAGGTTATGGTAATTCCTCTTAAACACCATTAAACGTTCCATTACATTAAAGTAATCCACCAAGTGTTAAAGATACGGTAGCGTAATCTCGGCGTGTTTTCAAAAATTTTGGCGCCACAACCATTCCAAAAGTTTCTGTGAAATCTAAATTTTTTTTCCAAATACGTAAATAAAAACAGCCATTAAACACTATTAAAAGTTTCTTTAAAATATGAAATAATCCCAAAGCAAGCCATTAACTGACATTAAGAGTTCCAGACTAAAATTAAAGAATCCGCCAAACAAATTATGCATTTACAACTCCATTATTTATTTTACATTTCACCAAGCGACTGCTTTTATGTAACCCTGCCAAAATTTTAATCACATTCTAAATACTTCCTTTCTAAATAATTGCAAAGTGCTTAATTAATGATCTAAAACTCATTGGGATACAAGGGGATACAAATACAAGGTTGTACAACAATTAAGCATTTTTAAATTATTGTACAAATGATATAAATCAAAACTTTAATACAAAGTAAGAATAATATTGTTACGGATTCGGTGCGACTTCCACTTTCTTGAAATGAAGACACAGTTCTTGATAAAAGCACAGGAAATTTATTTACACTATGTACAGGAAAGATCGTCAACAACTGCAAAATTATTCATCAGCAATTAAGCAATTATCACGCAACACCGTAAACTCAACGTTTACACACGTATTTACTTCCAAATACGAAAACAACACAGCGAAATGCCTCGCTATAAACAGAGCTAATACACACACTCAGTTCGAAATCTGAATCGAAACTCAACTGTTTATCCATCGCTAACGGCTTAAATACACCGAAAAGAATTTTCTCAAATATTCCACACGCTTCTCGAAATGCGTTGACCGTTATCAAATTTTATCAATGAACAGAAAGGGAATAGGGGTCGTATATTTTAGCCATATGAAAAAGGGGTTGTATATTCATTACGGGAAACTATTTACAGGTTACGTTACTACAATAATTACTATTTGCAGGATTTGTAACATTGCCCCCTTCCTAAGGACTGCACGTCCCGGGCAGTACAATCCCCAGAAAGGGTGCCAAACTTCTATCACAAGTTCACAATTCCACACATTAAATAATAACTAACAGATACAGAAAACACAATAATAACAAGAAATATTACTAAACATTAAAAGCAAAAATTATCTACAACTTTTATGTTATCAACCATGGTTGTTTACGTAATACTCATGAACTATGGCCATAGTATGGGGCTAACCGATCATAATGTACAACCCTAGGTTTTGCATTAGGTGATTTTTGGATCCTCACCACGACGTCATTTAGTCGGTTAAGGACTTTGTAGGGTCCATCCCAATGCGACTGCAATTTGGGTGACAGACCTTTCCGTCGGATGGGATTCCATAACCAAACCTTGTCGCCTTCGTTGAATTCATGTCCAGTAGACCTTGTGTCGTATCGGGTCTTCATCTTCTCCGCCGCGATGTTGATTCGCTCTCGTGCGAAGTTATGAACGTCTTCCAACCGGGCCTGGAGATCCTGGATGTACTCCTCAGGCGATGAAGGCGCATCCGGAGGACGACCGAAGACGAGATCACAAGGTAGCCGAAGCTCTCGTCCGAAGAGCATCTGAGATGGGGCAAATCCGGTAGTCTCGTGGACAGCACTGCGGTAGGCCAGCAGGAACAAAGGTAGCTTCTTGTCCCAATCCTGTTGATTTCTGGATACCATAAGTGAGAGATTGTTCAGGATTGTGCGGTTAAATCTCTCCACCATGCCGTCCGATTGTGGGTGTAGTGGTGTTGTCCTAGTTTTCTCAATTCCGAGAATTTGACATAGGCCCTTAAACACAGCTGAGATGAAATTTCTCCCTTGATCGGAATGAATCTGCAAAGGTGTTCCGTATCTCGAGATCCAATGCTGGACTAGAGTCTCTGCTACGGTAGCAGCTTCTTGATCTGGAATGGGATATGCTTCCGGCCATTTGGTGAAGTAGTCGATGGAAACAAGAATGTATTTGTTCCCATCAGCAGTTCTTGGTAGAGGACCCAGGATGTCGATCCCAATTCGTTCGAAAGGAGCTCCAACGTTGTACAGATGTAGCTTCCCTCTGCTTCTTTTCTTCGGTCCTTTACGAGCAGAACAGGCGTCACAAGAATGGCACCACTTCTCCACGTCATCCTTCGCCTTGCTCCAGAAGAAGCGCTCCCGAACTTTATTGAGGGTTTTCAAGACACCAAAATGTCCTCCAGTCGCACTACTATGTATTTCTTTCAGAACATCTGAAATCCTTGATCGGGGAAGTAGTAACTGCCACCTAGATGTTTTGCCGTCGTCAGATTCCCATTTTCGGTACAGTACGCCGTTCCGTAAATGGAGCGAGTTCCATAAAGCCCAGTATCTTTTTGTTGCAGGAGTGAAGGTGGAAACGTCCTGCCAGCGAGGGCGTCGACTGTCACTTTCCATGAACTCCAAAATTGGTTTTATGTCGGGGTCTTCAAGTTGATCTTTTCGAACTTGGTCATCACTCCATGGATCAGGTTCTGATGAAGTTGGAGTCACTGTCACCTGATAGGCATTAGGGCTAGTCGTTCCATACTGTTTCTCGATTCGGGAACAATAATTGCAGTTCTCAGGACAGGGTCTCCTTGATAAAGCGTCTGCATTGCCGTGAGACAACCCTTTTCGGTGCTTGATCTCCATGTCATATTCCTGGAGCCGCTGAATCCACCTGGCTATCTGACCTTCCGGATTTTTGAAGTTCAAAAGCCAAGTTAATGAGGCATGATCTGTCCGAAGCAGAAATTTTCGGCCGTAGAGGTAATGATGGAAGTGTTCTACAGCTTTCACTATGGCCAGTAACTCCTTTCTGGTGACGCAGTAATTTCGCTCCGACTTTGATAAGCATTTGCTCCAGTAAGCGATGACATGTTCATTTCCGTCAATTTCTTGGGATAAAACAGCTCCGATGCCCTCGTTGCTCGCATCAGTGTCCAGGATAAAGGATTTTTCAGGCTGAGGATAGGCGAGGATAGGCGTTGATGTTAAAGCCTCCTTCAGTCGTAGAAACGCATCTTCGCATTCTTTGGACCATTCAAACTTTTGCTTGCTCTCCGTCAGCTTATGCAAAGGTCGTGCGATGTTGGAAAAACCCTTTACAAACTTCCTGTAGTACGTGCAGAGCCCCAGGAAACTTCGCAGCTGATGGATGTTTTCGGGACGACTCCAACTCCTGACCGCAGATACCTTCTCTGGATCGGTTTGCACACCCTCAGAAGAGATGATGTGACCAAGGTAGTTCACTTCCCGGCGGAACAAATTACATTTGGACGGGCTTAACTTCAGATTGGCTTCCTTAAGCTTTTGCAGCACCTTCCTAAGATTTGCCAGATGTTCTTCGAAGCTGCGTCCCACGATGATGATATCGTCTAAGTAGACCAGACAGGATTCGTAAGAAAGTCCTCTTAACACTGTCTCCATAAGACGCTCGAACGTAGCTGGTGCATTGCAGAGGCCGAAGGGCATCACTTTAAACTGCCATAAGCCTTGTCCAGTTGTAAATGCTGTCTTTTCTCGGTCATCAGGGTGTATCTCAACCTGCCAGTAGCCGCTCTTCAAGTCCAGGGTCGAAAACCACTTGTGTCCGGAAAGAGTGTCTAAGGTGTCGTCTATCCGTGGAAGAGGGTAACTGTCTTTCTTGGTGATTTCATTCAGTCGTCGGTAATCGACACAAAATCTGGTGGAGCCATCTTTCTTTCGGACCAAGACGATGGGAGAGGCCCAAGGACTGGATGAGGGTTCGATTACATCATTCTCCTTCATCTCTTTCAGGAGGGTCTCAACCTCTTCCTTCTTGGCGAACGGTAGTCGTCTTGGATGCTGTTTAATAGGGGGGTGTTCTCCAGTATAGATCCTATGCTGCGTTAAATTCGTCCGACCCACATCCTCCGATGTAGATGAAAACAGATGCTTGAAGTCGTCCACCAATTGTTCCGCAGCAGTTCTTTGATCCTTCGATAAGGGTGCACTCCCAATTAACTTCGATGTCAAGGACTCAGAAGACACAGTCTCGGGGGAATTGTTTCTTCTAATGATGCAGTTTACGGGAGTACAAGTTGCTAACACTTCGCCTTTCCGGATATTCCTTGGCCTTTCACTCACGTTGGCGACTCTCACTGGAATTACATCCTTAGAAAGGTCCACAAGCGTAGATGCTACCAGCACTCCTTTTGGGTTATTGCTTAAGTTGGGGTATTCAATGAGTCCAAATCTAAAACTATTGCTTTCTTCAATGGAGCCGGGTATTAATGATTCTGACCTTGAGGGAATTGATAAATCTGTTTGGGCAATTATTTGATGAGCGGATTTTACATCACTTTCTGCGGGAAAGACTGCTATGTCTTCTCTCGTCGAGTGCAGCTCGTTAGTCTTGAAGTCGAGGTTGAAGTCATACTTCTTTAAAAAGTCCAATCCGAGAATGAAGGGGTCTATGATAGCAGCAACGAATGCGGTATGATGGTAAATGGCATTTCCAAACACAATTTCTAAGTTCACTTTACCTTCAATCTCGATCTTGTCACCTGTCACAGTTTGGAGGGTAACGCAGGGCGGCGTCCACAGAATGTTGAGTCCAAATTGACGAGCCACATCTGTTCTAATGATCGTAACATTGGCTCCAGTGTCAATAATCAGTTCGCAGGGAAACCCGTTTACATATGCGTAAACAAACAGTCCATTACTGCCGCCACTCGTCGATGAAATCTGGAAAACTTTAAGATGGGGCTCATTCCAATTTGGCGACCTCCGCCCCGCGAGATTGCCATGGCTTAGTTTTCCTGGACCTGCGAGGGAGAGGTGCTCTTCCCTCTGGTTCCTTGACGAGCTTCACAGTTTCTTCGTAAGTGACCCTCGCCACCACATTTCCAGCACTTAAGTGATTGTCCATTATGGTCCTTGGGAGCCGAAGTCCTTTTGAGGATTCCTGCAATTTCTTTTATTTGCTTTTCCAGTTCAGCAAAACGTGACGAAACCGGATCAGGCTCATCAGTTTTCACGCCGCGGATTGAATGGCGATCCTTGCGGGTTGCTTGCTGGGCGGCCTCCAACTTCATCGCATACACAACAGCAGAACTCAGGTCTTTGACATCCGCCATCCGTAGAGCTTTCTGGATTTCCGGATCTCGAACCCCGTCGATGTAGTAGTTGAGTGCCAGGTTGTCTCGAACATCCGCAGGACAGTCACAAAAAGCAAGATGAGACAATCTCTCGACGTCCGCCGCTAGCTCTTGCAGGGTTTCCCCGGTTTTCTGGAAACGGGACTTCAACTGGAGTCGGCTGAAATCTTTCTGGCACTTCTCACCGAAGCGAAGCTCCAACGCAGATGTGAGGGCAGCGAAATCCAGGCGCTGGCTGTCCGGAAGGGTCTGGAGAATGTCCGCTGCGTCACCTCTCAGGGATGCTGCAAGATGACAGGCCTTGGTAGCAGAGTCCCATCCGTTCGCTTCCGCCACTATCATGAACTGAGTTTTGTAAACCTGCCACGAAGTTTTCGCATCAAATGTGGCAAGTTTAATGGACGGTCGAGCAACCGATGTGGGAGCGCCAAACTGTACAGAGCTGCTTTCCGCGGTCGCCAATCTCCTTTCCAGGTCTTTAAAGATGTCTTCTTTAAGTTGATGAAATTTTCTATCTTCTTCTTCCAGTTTATTTTCTACAGCATTGCATCGGCCTTCAACGGAACTTAATTTTTCTTCAAATTTCTCTTCGATTTTATTTTCCACTGCGATGAATCGGCCTTCAACTGCCTCAAACTTTCCTTCAATAGCATCAACTCGATGCTCTATCTCATTAAATTTATTTTCCATCACAGTCTTTACCGAAGTAAGATCGTTTTTAATTTCCTCTTGGTTAGAAACTAGGTCATTTTTCAGCACCGTTAAATCACTTTTCAATTGGTTTTGATTAGCCGCCATATCATTTTTTAATTGTTCTTGATTAGCTGCCATATCATTTTTTAATTGTTCTTGATTAGCCGCCATATCATTTTTTAATTGTTCTTGATTAGTCGCCATATCATTTTTTAATTGTTCTTGATTTGCAGTAAAACTTGCAGTCAAATCACTTTTTAATTGGTCTTGATTAGCCGCTAATTCATTTTTAACAGAGTTGATTGCATCAAGAAGTTGTTTTAATTGTTCATCCATTGCGCGAGTAATCACCATAAAATAAAGTCCAAATTCAAAAAGTCTTTATGAAAAAAATGTCCAAAGTCAGACTTACTCCAAGAAAGTCCAGAAGAAGCCCCACGTTGGGCGCCAAATTGTTACGGATTCGGTGCGACTTCCACTTTCTTGAAATGAAGACACAGTTCTTGATAAAAGCACAGGAAATTTATTTACACTATGTACAGGAAAGATCGTCAACAACTGCAAAATTATTCATCAGCAATTAAGCAATTATCACGCAACACCGTAAACTCAACGTTTACACACGTATTTACTTCCAAATACGAAAACAACACAGCGAAATGCCTCGCTATAAACAGAGCTAATACACACACTCAGTTCGAAATCTGAATCGAAACTCAACTGTTTATCCATCGCTAACGGCTTAAATACACCGAAAAGAATTTTCTCAAATATTCCACACGCTTCTCGAAATGCGTTGACCGTTATCAAATTTTATCAATGAACAGAAAGGGAATAGGGGTCGTATATTTTAGCCATATGAAAAAGGGGTTGTATATTCATTACGGGAAACTATTTACAGGTTACGTTACTACAATAATTACTATTTGCAGGATTTGTAACAATATAAGTAAAAACTGGTTAGATGTAGAATTTAAAAAAAAAAATGATTTTCAATCAAAATTTAAAGAGATATAATTTTTGTAAAAAGTACCTTAGCTCCAATTTGATTTCCACACTGGCCCGCTTGAATATGAACTATTTCTCTCATTATGAATTGGTTTAAAGATAATTTAATTTTTAAAACTCGGTACTTAGCATTCACTCAAATTAAATTTCTTTAGAGTGTTCTGAAAACTTTTTCTTAGCAGTTACAGTTTGCAACTCATTGAAGTAATTATTTTACAGCGGCGCTACAATTGTTATTTTTAGAAAGAATTTATGAATGATTAAAATTATCGAAGAGTTACAATTTATTTGCAACATTAAACTTAATTGTGTCTATTTTTTCTGCATTTCATTTCTTTTCTTTCTTTCTTTCTTTTTTTTTTTTTTTTTTTAAGGTTTCTGCTTTTCTTTTTGCAATTTTTTTTTCATATTTGCAAAATGAATTTTTCTTAGAAAATTGAGCTTAGAGAAATTCAATTTAACTTAATGTATGTGTGGCAACATTTACCTGTTTCCAGATCGTGATATTCAATTAAACCATTGATGTTCAAAAAGCAAATCCGGTCTGCAACTTGGGGATATTTCGATAATTGGGAATCTGGCGCGGTCGTCTCATTTTTGGCGTAAATATTTTTTTTTTTTTTGGTAACCCTGCTGATTTATAGTAACCTTATGTGAACAGATGTTTCCAATCTCTTTGTTTTGATTTGCAAAGAAAAATATACCTCTCGCGCTGGAGCCAAAAATTGACGCCAATGAAGAAAGATCGCCAGAATCCCAATTATCGAAATATCCCCTGCATCTTGCTACGGTTTTGCAGTTAAAATCATCGCTTTTTATTAATTAAGAAAAAAAACGGATTTGTTTGAAAAATTAAACTCAATATGGAACTTTTCTGGAAACCTGGTGGTTTTGCGAGTCTATAAAAATATACGACAGTCCTGCAATTCTGTTGACATTAGTATGAAATGCAACCCCATTGAGAGAGCCCCTTTATGTTAGAGATACTATTAGTCTAATAGTGGTGTTAAAGTAAATAGTAGACGTAACTTGAGAACACAATTAAAATATTTTGCCTATGGGGGGGGGGGGGGAAGGGGATATTTCGATGATTGGGAATCTGGCGCGGTCGTCTCATTTTTATCGTAAATAATTTTATTTTGGTAACCCTATGTGAATAGATGTTTCCGATGTCTTTGTTTAGATTTGAAAAGAAAAATAACTCTCGCGCAGGCGCTGTAGCCAAAGATTGACGCCAATGAAGAAAGATCGCCAGATTCCCAATTATCGAAATCTTCCCCTAAATTTGACAACATATAAAGAGGTAGCAGAGAAAAAAATGGAACGCGGAAGATGCTAATTCGGCAAAAAAAAAAAAAAAAAAAACATTGCAGAAATTGTTACCTCAATTGCCGCTGTACATGGTCCTGGAGCCGTTATATAGACAGGGACAGGCCGACGCATCAGCTTAAGTTTAGCCATTTTGGATCGGATTTTTCATTGTTGCGCTGCTAGGGTTACTACAGCAAAGTTTCGAGTTTCGCCAAATTTGCCAAAAATAATACTTTATTTAATAAACAATTCACGCGCCGCTAATAATCGCTCGCAGTGAACTATCACCAAACGCGATAACTCACCAGAAAAGACAACCACTCAAACACCCGCTCCGATTCAAAATGGCTGATCTTAAGCTGATGCGCCGTCTCGTATATATAGGGGCCTTACATGGATTACTAGAGGTCCGCGAGATATTTTTAGGTCTTCCGCGCACAGTTAGTGAAAATTAATCTAATACTGTCTGACCATGGATTGTATGGAAAGGCAAACATCCGTTTTACAGTCGGAAAAGGACGAATCTATTATTTTTTAGCGATGCCAGCTTTTGCAGAAGCAGAGTCTCATTCAAATAAGCGGAACTCCGGCATCAAAGTTTTACTTTCCCCCCTCATTCAGATAGATTCGTCTTATCTGAACGTTTGAAAATTCCATACAATCCGTGGTCGGACAGTATATAAAAATCTCCTGTCACAGTGCATGGCCCCACTCAATCAATGGCTCTGGCGCCTGCAAGGCCTTGACAATTTTTGACTTTCCTATGTTAAATTGGTGCAACTATTCCCTTTGCTTCTCATTACCTCATTTGATAAGCAAATTTTCGCTTGTTTTGATTAGATTGCCGAGATATTTTGAAAACACGCCAATTCTTTCACTTCATTATAGATCCCTCTCTTCTCTCTTCTCAAGTCCATTTCACCAGAAAAAATTACCCTAAGAGGTTGTCTCACAGATGATGTTACGCTTTGAAACGCAAGAAGTTCAAGAAATTATGAGTTTGTGACAACTGGGAAACACACAGAGGGGTACTAAAAAGTGTGACATTATTTGCATGGACAACCCCAAATTTCTGTGCAAAAGAATCATACTTCCGAGTGACATTCGTATTGTAGAGATAAAATGTACTCATTTACTATGACGTTGCATTTAGCTCACCTGGGTACTTCCTGCTGTTTACAAGGTTATATCTGATTTTTCGGTGAATATTTCCATGGACAATGCCTTTTTTTGATTATTTTTGACGCTCCATGTAAAATGTTTGAACAGTAGTGCGCGAAATTAGATAAGATACCAACGTTATCGAATCTAGATATATTATTACATTTATCTCTACTTCTTACGCGTGCATGTAGTGTGATAGGAAATACGTAAGAGCAAGATTCGAAAGTAAAATCCTTGGTCTTTAAAATAGCAGAATTATTTAGAGGAATGTGGGCAGAACAAGTGAAATAGTTAAGATGACTGCTTTTTCAAAACGAACAAATTAACTTAAAAGACATAATTTGTTATTCTCTTGCAAGAAAAAGTTTACACGAGAACATAAAAAAAGGCTCATTGCTATAATGAAAGAGAACGAAAAAGAGAAAGAGAATTGAAAAAAAAAAAAAAAAAAAAAACACAGAAAATACCGCGATGCAGTGAAACCGCGAAAGTCGAAGCGCGAAGTAGCGAGGGACGACTGTATTTCGAAATTGATTTAAAAACGCTTGTAACTTTTTTTCCTTTGAAGATAGAAGCTTATTTTTTCGACCACAGGTCGAGAGAGATCTGGAGTAAAAAATTTCGCTTTTTTAAAATAGTGTCAAAAAGAAAACTGTGGGACAATTTCTCCACTTTTTGTTGATAGATTTAATGAAGAAGAAGATAGATTTAATGAAGAAGCCTAAATTTCAGCTAAGCCTAAAAAAGTTCGAGCTAAAAACCCAAATTACTCCCGCCGTAATTAAGTTAGAGCATTTAAACAAATTGTTTGGAATGCAGAAAATTCTACCCTTTTCAACGATATATAATATTAAAATGTGCAAGTAATTTTTCACTCCCATATTCGGGAATTTAAGTGAAAATCGGGCATAAATTGGAATAAAAAAAGAACTATTTATCGGATTTTTTCGAATTATAGTCTATGTCACTCAGTAAGAAAGCACCTTTCATATAGTGAAGTAATTTTTCAAATAGATACAGTGGTTCCGGAGATTACCTCGAACATATAAACACACAAAAATCCGCTCTCTCTCTCTTTATAATATTAGTATAGATTATTATTTTATATATTACTTGTCTTTTGTGTAGGTCCTATTTTCCGTGAAACACGGTAGACTTTTAAACCGTCCTGACATTAGCATACTCGCTTTCTTCTCTGACATTCCGACTGTCTCGCGCCGCGTCCTAGATCGAATTCTATGCCGCGCATCGGTCGATGGGCAGAAAGCTTTGTACCGCCGCCTTGGACGACGTCCAAGTCGGTTACCAGGCGTTTGCACGTGGGTCGCCATGGCAGCTGCGGAAGAGCCGACGGCTCCAATTTATTGGATGACCGAATTAACGACGCGATGGACAAATTATATTAAGCACTAACTAAAAAAAAAAAAGCGGAAGCGGAGAAAACTGGAAGACGGTCGAACTGATGAAAGTGGTTAAAAGTTTTTCGCTTCAGGGAGGGTGTTTAAGAAAGATGATGGAGAAATGACGCAATCTATGGAATCGTTGATGGGGTGAGGAAACTTAGATTCGTGGGGATAATTAATGGGGTAAAAAATTCTCAAGTGTTTAGTTATGCATGAAAATTCTGGGAGATGGAAGTTTTGAGATTGATGCTCAGTGGGTTTTACAAGTTAAGAGGGGTGATAATTCCATTGGACCGTAGGATCGCATTCCACTCTGAGAGGCAGAAAAGAGGAAAGTAGAAACGAATCCTGCGCGATGAAAGCAATACAAGAAGTCGCATCTGATCTGACGTCATTTTGGGACATTCCACCGTCACGTGAGGGACAATCAGACGCTTAAATTTCACCAACATTTTGCCATATCTATACTAATATTATAAAGATAGAGGGTGGATTTTTGTGTGTTTATATGTTCGAGGGGGGCCGTGGTGGCCCGATTGGTAGAGTGTCGGATTCGGGGCCGGAGGGTCCTGAGTTCGAACCTCGATGGTCGAAGATCCACCATCGTCCTTAAAGGGGACTGGGAGACGTTAAATATGCTCGTGGTCTCAATGTCCTCCAAGTGAAACGATACCTCTGGGGGTGCTAGCACCAGGTAGCTATTAGCTCCTGGTCTAGTTCTAAATTCTCATTAACTGTTCGATCCAGTGATGGTGCTGTCATCTATCGGTATAAAAAATAATGGAGGCAAGGCACTTAGTATGCAGTCCTCGACATAAATACAGTTGTAGTCAGTTGTGACTCGGAATCGAAATATGTTCGAGGTAATCTCCGGAACCACTGCACCTATTTGAAAAATTTCTTCACTATATGAAAGGTGCTTTCTTACTGAGTAACATAGTGTTAAGGGTTCCGGTGCAGCTTCAACTTTCTTGAAAGGACGATACAGTTCTTGAAAAAAAAAAAAAAAAAACAGAAGATTTATTTACACTATGTACAGGAAAAATCTCGTTAACAACTGCTAAATTAATCATCAGCAATTAAGCAAATATCAATCAACACCGTAAACTCAACGGTTACACACGTATTTACATCCAAATACGAAAAACAACACAGCGAAATGCCTCGCAATAAACAGAGCTAATACACTCTCAGTACAACTTCTCAATCGAGACTGACTTTTTATGCCGCGGAGGCTATTTATAAATCCTTGAAAAGTTATGTTCCATTGAGAATTTTCCGCGTTCTAAACAAATTGTGTCAATGCTTCAACTTAATTACGGCGGGAGTAATTTGCGTTTTTAGCTCGAAGTTTTTTTTAGGCTTAGCTGAAATTTAGGCACTACTTTCTTCATTAAATCTATCAATAAAATGTGAAGGAATATTCCCACAGTTTTCTTTTTGACATCATTTTAAAAAAGCGACATTTTTTTACCCCAGATGTCTCCCGACCTATGGTCGAAAAACTTAGCTTCTATCTTCAAAGGAAAAAAAGTTACAAGCGTTTTTGAATCAAATTCGAAAAATGTGATTTTGATTCAGGTTGTCAACCATTTTATTTTCGTGTTTCTACGGTTACGCTTTTGAATCCATTGTTTCTTTCCTTATTTTGCATTTAATTTCTTCAACTTATTTTATCTCGTATTTCCATGATTACGCTTTTAAAATTTATCTTTCACATTTTAATTTCTTAAATGTATTTAAATATCTGTCGTCGTTGTTTGGAAGGGTAATTTTCCATGGTGTTTTTTTTTTTCTTTTTTTCTTTTATTTAAGCCTGATTGTTGAATATGTCACTTGACACAATTTTCATTCTCAAGGTAGACCGGGCAATGCCGGCAACGCAGCTCTTAATATATGAAGATTTGAAAACTACTCTTAATGTGATTTTATACTTTTTTTGTTTGCTTGGCGAAACATTTATTATTGCCAAAGAAAAAACATCCGCTTCGTTCGCAAAAGGGCTGTGTTCCGGTAGTGTGGTCGCTTGGCGCATTAGGCTCTGAGCAGTTCAGTCTTGGATTATTGTTTTAAAGCAACCGTAAATGTAATTCATTGTTTTGGCGATCTGTTTTGAAAGAAAAGAAACTTTTGATTTATTTTTATCCGAGTGAAATGTACAACATTTTCTTCTTTTCTTTCTGAGGGTGATTTTTGAATGTTCCACGGGGTGTTTTTTTTTTCGTTAGACGGATGGATTATGATAGCGTGGTTGCACAGACTTAAGAGGATCCAGACGGGACACTGTAGCATAATCCTATGCTATTTTTCTCGGAGAAGACTGGTTACGAACATTATGACAAAAAAGCCAACATTTAGGAGAAGATTGGCGTGAAAATTTTGGCGAAAGTCGCGTTTAGGTGTCGTAGAGGCAATACGTCGCCAATACGGAAGCGCTGCTCTTTTCGTTACGCTGTGTCGTCCGCGTCTTTGGAGGTGGTGAAAGTAATTAAGCCTCAAGCCGTTTTTCGGAGGGAGGGTCGCCAGCGGGGTGTCGTCAAGCACAAGAGAGTAGCTGTTTGTAAAATAAGATTCCGAAAATATCTACTGTCTCATCTGTTCGCGAATGTGAAAAAGCTATAAACTAAAAGTCTTAGATGCTTAAGAATATTAATTATTGAAATAAAACAGCGAATTCGGTTGTTATAATTTGCTATTAGTGCGTTATTTTTATTACAATATGCTGCTTAAAGTTGGAAAAGCTGCAACTAATTTAACGCATTTCAAGTTTGACTTACAATGAGATTTTATCGCAGATTGACATTATCATAAACTTATTACATTTTTTATTCTGAACAACAGGGGTGCCCACCGGGGGTTTGGGGGGGGGGGGGGAATTATGGCGCGAATTCCGCCATGAAAAAAAAATTTCGGGGGGGGGGGAGGGGGAGATTCCTAAATTTATTTCTTCAAATAGATAAATTAAAAAAATTCCTGATTTTTTTTAATTTGAAATATTTACTTTTATTTTATTCTGTTCACATTTTATTTCATTTATTTAATCAGTTTGTGTGTGTATGTGGTCTGTCATTGGAACAGAACTTTTCTAGTAAAATAATAATAATAATAACAATTAAAAATAAATAAATAAATAAATAACATTAATAAATAAATAAATAAATAAACTAAAAGAAAAACGCTTAAAAATAAAAAAAAAAAAACGGAAAGAGGGTTGGGAAATTTTGATAAATTTCGGAAATTTAGAGGTGTTTTGCTGTCAAGAAGTTTTTTTTTTTTTTTTGGAAAAATGGAAAATTTGAATATTTACAAATTAAAATGCAGTTAGCTCGTTTTCTTAGAAAACATCAAAAATATATGTGCCATTCATATTATTCTTTCTTTTTAACAGAAACATATGCCAAATGTTTCTGTTTAAAATATTATCACGTACCTTTCTTTGTTCAAAGCTTCAAAAATTACCCATTTTATTCTAATCATAATTCATCCGTTAGTTTTGAATGAAACGTGAAATTATAAAAGCTAAGTTCTCCATTCTACAGTACTAAGCATCGAGTCTGCTGCTGATTCATTTTAAGCGCAATTTATGAAGAGTTAATTGAAAGTGCCCATATAAAACAAGAAATCAATGAAACGGAATCTAAGGACTAAAATGTTCAGCGGCTATTTGCTGTTCGGAAGGAATTGTGACTTTATTAATTTCGTATTTTTCCCCTATTCTTCACTGTTTTTCTACTGCATGTACGAAACCTACAAATCAGCTTATCACAAACATTAAATTAAAAATTATATATTACCATAAAATCTGATTTCAAAGAATCAAAATAGAAAGATCTTGAGATAAAACCGTTCATTTCATATACTTATGCATTCGATATCGTGTTTGTACACTAATATCTTTGTCTTGTTAAATTATTTTTTTATTTCATTCATTTATTTATTTATTTTTTTCAAATTAATTTTTTAGGTCGAGAAGTAGCGGATAAAAAAGAAAAAGATAGTGTGAGAGAGATAAAATTGAATATTATAAGCAAAAGAGTTTAAAATTTCAAATACTCAAGACTCTTTTAAATCTATTGCTGATTGAATGCTAATCACAACCAACTGAAAGCACTATATCATAACTTACTCATTTTTAATCATTATTGAGCAGAAAAGAATCTGTTCGATAAATAAAAAAATTTTTAATGCACACTTTTTTCTTCACGCAGTAATTCTAACCTTAAAAGATAGAAGAGCAAAATAAAGAACATAAGAGAAGCAGAAGAAAATCATCTTGTGTGCCCCTGCACGTTGCTTTCTCTGCCACAAACGGGCATCGCTGTGCGGGTACTGCTAGTCCTTTAATATTTCATTTAAACAAGGATAAGCAAGTTTCTTAATCTTTACATTTGATACAAAGATACTCCTGACACAGTGATATTTTTATTAAATTATTTTGATTTTTAAATTTTAATTTATTTGCATGCGTCACAAGCGGGACATCCAAAGTCAACACCTTTTAACGTCTTATATGAATGAGTTATTATTTCTGCTCTATTAATATAGCAATGACAAAATAAATTGTAGATTTTGAAAGCAAAGGCTCCAATTTAATGGAAGCATATCCCATTTTTTGAGAAATAATAGTTCAAACTGTTGAAAAAAGTTATTTATTCGGCCAATATACGAAAAAGTAGTCACTTTGTCCGCACGTGACGGTTCATATATTTCATTAATCTTCTTTACTAATAATAAAGCTGAAAGTCTCTCTGTCCGGAGGATATCTGGATGTCTGGATCTCTGTGACGCTCATAGCGCCTAGACCGTTAGGCCGATTTTTATGAAATTTGGCACAAAGTTAGTTTGTAGCATGGAGTGTGCACCTCGAAGCGATTTTTCGAAAATTCGATGTGGTTCTTTTTTTATTCCAATTTTAAGAACAAAAATATCATAAGATGGACGAGTAAATTACGAAATTATCATAACATGGAACCATATCATGGGCACAAGCCAGTTGGCGAGATACGAAATTATCGTAACGTGGAACCGTAACATGGGTGCAAGCCAATTGGCAAGAAAATTCACCACACATTATTTGTAAATATACAGGCTAACCAAAAGACCTTTTAATTTTTCTATTACGGGCAAATCCGTGTGGGTACCACTAGTAAGTAAAAATTTTAAAAGCTACTGTCGAAATTTTTTGCTTAAGGAATCACGCACACGTTTGTAATTTGTTGAGCCAAAAAATTTTGTTCATTGCCTTTTTAAATTTTTATTTTGAATGAGCTATATCATCACTGCACTAGAGTCAATGCCTGTGAGCTGAAAAATGACGTCATCATGCATCGGCCGATCGTCAGTCCTACTACTGTGCTACGGAAATCCTGTTTCATGTTAAATTTTTCATATCATCGCTTCTTTTAATCTCCAAGTATTTGATATTTCAAAACAGAAAATCAAAGTTGGATTCAAAATCCGTAAAATACTCCCAGAGTCCCAGAGAGTGTACAGTACATTGGTCACAATGCACAAAGTTTTATCTCTCAATTCATGCAGGAGAAAGGGAAGGATCTAAATTTGAAACATGGAAATTATGCTTCCTTTCACCCTAGCCACCTGACCCTGATATGTAAGCTTGCCAGATTTCTAAACTGTTCAACCGGGACACCGCCCCCCCCCCCTCCCCCCGCCAGCGTAGAGAGTATTCAAAAATAGACACATAGAGTGTTTTAGAGGGTGTTCATTCTCAATGCTCTTTTTTGTTTTTAATCTTGTTGTAGAAATCTTCACAAGCTAATCTAATGCTAATTTTACAGGTCAATGTTGCAAATCGGTACCTCAGAGCCTCAGATAACGTAAGTCACATAAACGCTACTTTACAGGAGATAGGAAAAAACATTGGTCTGGCGCATGCAAAGGATAGGACACGCGCTCTTTTAACACTGGTAAATAATTACACAGGATTTTTTCTTTTTTTTTTTAGAATTACGTTAGCATGGCTTGATGTAGACTAGGATTTTACATACAAAGCAGTAATAAACAGGAAATTTCAATTTTTGTACTTATTCTGGGTCGGAGGTACAGAAAAGGCAAAGTTATTATTTTAAATAATCTTCACAGTTAATTATTTTCAGACTTTTTCGGTCATCTATAATCAAATTTGATTTTTTACCGGAACGTGAAGTAAACCGGCCGGGTCACCGGAATTTTTTGGAAAACCGGGACTTTTGGCAAGCGTGATATGTAATGGTACTACAAACAATAAACTTCAGAAAATAATACACAATTATTGTATTAAATGCAATTACTTTCCAGCATTGATAAAAATTATAAGAATTTAAATAAGGGTTACGTTTCATGTTGAACGTTCAAAATGCGTTAAAAAAGAAAAAAAAAGAAAGAAAAAAAAACATTAATTTTTGTTTAAGTAAAACGCTTCAGCCACAAAAACAGGGACTAAACTAACTGATTATCATTTGGCACTAAAATTTTTTCAATCAAATACCAAATGAATATTTATTGTATCTTGACATAATTTAAAACGCGCACAAATCTCATACTAACTAGTATGTTGTGGCCATCACGAAACTTTCTTCTATATTTTTCTTTTTTTTTTCTGATCCCTCCCCATGCTTGACGAGGAAGCAATATTCCCAACAAAAACAAAATTACACATGCAAAAACTTGACTACCATCCCAATGTCTGAATTATTTTAAAAGCAAAGCAAAGAGCGAAAATTGAAAGTTATTTTAAAAGCCTTGCTTGAATTAATTACAAATATTTTATTTGTTAACAAACATAAGATGGCAACAGTTAAAAATTTTAAATCATTAAGATAATATTTCCGATCATTTCCATTCAATTAAAATCACGAGAAATACGCAGACGACAATCTATTACGATTTATCTTTCTTATTGTTGCATTAATAAAGCTATTTTTATTCAAAAAAAAAAAAAAAAAAAAATCAACACCTCTTGGAGCGATTGGCGTCAAAATTGAACCAATGCCTGTTTACGTATGGATTCACATATATTCCAAATTTCAACCAGAACGCAGCATTACTTCTTGAGATAGGGCACTCACAATGGAAAAAAAGAACGGGCGATTGCGCTACCCCCTTTTTAGCTGTTGACACCAAAATAAAATCAGCTCTTATACCCACTAAGGACTACTTGCCGATAAATTTTTCTTTCATTCTGTTCATTATTTCTTGAGATACAGCAGTCACAATCGACGACAAAAAACGTTCTATAGCTCAACCCCCGTTTGAGTTATTGACACCAAAATCGAATCAGCACCTGTTCCTGTTAATGACAACATATGGACCAAATTTTGTCTGATTCCGCCAGTTACTTCCTGAGGAATAGCAAGCACGCGTAACTCAAAAAACGTCCCATTGCTCCACCCCCCTTGGAGGAATTGGCGCCAAAAACCAATGGGCACAAGTTCACATAGGGGCACATATGTGTACCAAATTTCGTTCGATTTCATGCGGTAGTTTTTGCTGTAGAGCGGCCACAAAAAACTGGTCACACACAGACGTGACACACACACATACACACACACATACATACACACACATACATACACACACACATACACACACACAGACAGACAGACATTTTCCAAAAATAGTCGAAATGGACTCAGCACACCTCAAAACGTTCGAATCCGTCAAAATTCGAAATTCGAAAATTTGCACGAATCCAATACTTTCTTCTATGTATTAGATATAGAAGAAAGTAAAAATCTATTCAAAGAAAGATCTTAATTCCTGTTTTACTTTCTTCTATATCTAAGATATAGAAGAAAGTATTGGATTCGTGCAAATTTTCGAATTTCGAATTTTGACGAATTCGAACATTTTGAGGTGTGCTGAGTCCATTTCGACTATTTTTGGAAAATGTCTGTCTGTCTGTGTGTATGTGTGTATGTGTGTCACGTCTGTGTGTGACCAGTTTTTTTTGTGGCCGCTCTGCAGCAAAAACTACCGAATGAAATCGAACGAAATTTGGTACACATATGTGCCCCTATGTGAACTTGTGCCCATTGGTTTTTGACGCGAATTCCTCCAAGGGGGGTGGAGCAATGGGACGTTTTTTGAGTTTTGCTCGATTGCTATTCCCCAGGAAGTAACTGACGGAATCAGACAAAATTTGGTCCATATGTTGTCCCTAACAGGTACAGATCCTGATTCAATTTTGGTGTCAATAGCTCAAACGGGGGTTGAGCTATAGAACGTTTTTTGCCGTCAATTGTGACTGCTGTATCTCAATAAATAATGAACGTAATCAAACAAAAATTTATCGACAAGTAGCCCTTAGAGGGTATAAGAAATGATTCTATTTTGGTGTCAACAGCTAAAAAGGGGGGTGGCGCAATCGAACGTTCTTTTTTTTCCATTGTGAGTGCCATATCTCAAGAAGTAATGCTACGTTCTGGATGAAATTTGGAATAAATATGAATCCATATGTAAACAGGCGTTGGTTTAATTTTGGCGCCAATCGCTCCAGGGGGGGGGCTGATTTTTTTTTTATTTGTGTGAATAAAAATAGCTTTTTAATTGCAACAATACGAAAGATAAATCGTAACAGACTGTCGTCTGCGTTCAGCTCGTGCTTTTAATTGCATGGAAATGATCCGAAATATTATCTCAATGATTTAAAATTTTTAACTGTTGCCATCTTGTGTCTGTTAACAGATAAATGTTTGTAATTATTTTAAGCAAGGCTTTAAAAATAATTTTCAATTTTCATTCTTTGCTTTGCTTTTGAGATAAATCAGGAATTGGGATGGTCATCAAGTTTTGGCATGTGTAATTTTGTTTTCGTTGGGAATATTGCTTCCTCGTTAGGCATGGAGAGGGATCAGAATTATAAGAAAGATATAGAAGAAAGTTTCGTGATGGCCACAACATACTAGTTTATTATTATTTATTTATTTTTATCAACAACTTATACTTTTTCCGTACGACGCCATTCTGATAAGATATTTTAGGTTTCGAAACCGATTGTACTGAAGATAGTTGTAAAAAATATAATAAAATAATAATAAAAATTAGAAGAGAGAGAGAGAGAGAGAGAGAGAGAGATAAGCACTTTTTTTTTCTCCATCAAACTTTGAGATAAATGTCGAATATCATGCACAGATTCAGATGATTGTTACTGCAATATGATTTTGGATTACGAAAGGAGTTTTGGGAATTGATTTTAAAAAAAAAATGATTTAATGAAAAAATTCTTTTTTTAAAAAAACGATGTTTTGCTATCTATTTCCATATATTCTAAAAAACTAATTTTCCATTAGAAATATGATGCAGGCGCGTTTTAGTTGGAGCGGATAAATTGTACTAAATGTTTAACTTTTCACACATTTTGCTGATTTTTTTCGTTGCTTATTAAAAAGCTTGTTTAATTCTGTAATTAATCAACATTTCCATGACAAGGTTTTTTTACTTTCTTCTATATCTAATATATAGAAGAAAGTATTGGATTCGTGCAAATTTTCGAATTTCGAATTTTGACGGATTCGAACGTTTTGAGGTGTGCTGAGTCCATTTCGACTATTTTCGGAAAATGTCTGTCTGTGTGTATGTGTGTGTGTGTATGTGTGTGTATGTGTGTATGTGTGTCACGTCTGTGTGTGACCAGTTTTTGTGGCCGCTCTACAGCAAAAACTACCGCATGAAATCGAACGAAATTTGGTACACATATGTGCCCTTATGTGAACTTGTGCCAATTGGTTTTTGGCGCGAATTCCTCCAAGGGGGGTGGAGCAATGGGACGTTTTTTGAGTTACGCGTGCTTGCTATTCCTCAGGAAGTAACTGGTGGAATCAAACAAAATTTGGTCCATATGTTGCCATCAACAGGAACAAGTGCTGATTCAATTTTGGTGTCAATAACTCAAACAGGGGTTGAGCTATAGAACGTTTTTTTGTCGTCAATTGTGACTGCTGTATCTCAAGAAATAATGAGCGGAATGAAAGAAAAATTTATCGGCAAGTAGCCCTTAGTAGGTATAAGAGCTGATTTTATTTTGGTGTCAACAGCTAAAAAGGGGGTAGCGCAATCGCCCGTTCTTTTTTTCCATTGTGAGTGCCCTATCTCAAGAAGTAATGCTACGTTCTGGTTGAAATTTGGAATATATGTGAATCCATATGTAAACAGGCTTTGGTTCAATTTTGACGCCAATCGCTCCAAGAGGTGTTGATTTTTTTTTTTTTTTTTGAATAAAAATAGCTTTATTAATGCAATAATAAGAAAGATAAATCATAATAGATTGTCGTCTGCGTATTTCTCGTGATTTTAATTGCATGGAAATGATCGAAATTATTATCTCAATGATTTAAAATTTTTAACTGTTGCCATCTTATGTTTGTTAACAAATAAAATATTTGTAATTAATTCAAGCAAGGCTTTTAAAATAACTTTCAATTTTCGCTCTTTGCTTTGCTTTTGCAATAATTCAGACATTGGGATGGTCGTCAAGTTTTTGCATGTGCAATTTTGTTTTTGTTGGGAATATTGCTTCCTTGTCAAGCATGGGGAGGTATCAGAAAAAAAAAGAAAAATATAGAAGAAAGTTTCGTGATTGCCACAACATACTAGTTTTATAATGTATGTCACATGATTATTTAACTACTTACTATAAAATGCACGTGAATACTCAAAGTGCAACCCCGAAACCCCTTATGGGCGGTTTGGGGGTAACCCCCCCCCCCCCCGAGGTCTTGGTTTTAGCATTGTTGCCAATCCTAAAACAGTAGTTAATACATGTGTAAGGACTGTTGTGACCAAAAAACCCCTTCCGGAAGGAATTTCTGGCTGCACTAGTGCGGAACGTGCACTTTTAAGTAGTTACTTGCGTTCAAAAAAACTTTCCCAATTCATCTTCATTTTTAAATATCACTTATAGTGGTAAGTGTAATAGTTAACGAAATATAGATTTTTAAAACCGGGATATTCTTTTCTGCTAACCCTGTATTATATTATTTTTTAACACTATTAATGTTATTTTTAAAAGATTTTTTTCACAATTAAAGCTATTGCCACACGCGACATCATTGGTCGAAAAATTCTTGTTTTGTTTTAATTTAACATTGTATTACTCTTCAAAAAGTAAAAATAGTTAGCTGCTTTCCACATTTTACGAATGATTTCAACATACGTGCCGCGTTTGGAACACTATGCTCCAAAGGTGTTACACAAGTTACAATTTTGAAAATGTATTATAAAAGTAGTTAAATTTTTTATCATAAATAATAATAATAATAATAATAATAATCTCACTTAATATGTCTTACAGATAAATATAAAATTCAATATAAGAAATTCAGCCAAACACATCTAGAGTAAGTCGGGGTATCACCCCCTAAAACGCCCCATTAACCGTATTTCACGATTTAAGCAACAGAGTAGGCTTGTGTCTACTTTTTCAAGAATATTTGTATATAAAGAAGTTTTTCTGCATACACTACAGTCATTTTCAGGGAGTTTTTAACGGTAATTACAGCTTTATAGCAAAGCGAAAGTTAAGCATGACACTTGTTAACGCAGTAAAAAAACTTGTACATTTTCATTTTCCTACATCTTCATTCTGCTAGAACAAAATTTACTCTGATTTTTCATTTCGTTGCACATGTTATGATTTGTACTGATTTGCATTCATTTAGTTGATTTTAAATACTTTTTGCTTATTATAACAAGTTTGGTGATCTTACCTCAAGTAAGGATTTTAACCTGAGTTGGCGAAATGTCTGACTGTCAAGGTAGTAATATGCCTAAATGCTGCTTTTTTGTTTTGAAATAAAAAGTTTAATTTTTGTAGTTTTTGGTCACGATAGATTTTATACAGCATCTGGATCTACACTAAAAGAGAGAGGGTATTATCTTTTATTTTTCGTTAAAAAAAAAAAAAGTTTCTGCTTAGGTGGACCGTGATACCCCGATTTACTCTAATCAGAAAATTTAGAAAAATCACCAAACCGTAGCTATGGCCACCTTTTAATTTATTGTGCAATCTATGTAAGAGCTCTACATTTATTTTTACTTCCCTTTACAAACTAGTATGTTGTGGCCATCACGAAACTTTCTTCTATATTTTTCTTTTTTTTTCTGATCCCTCCCCATGCTTGACGAGGAAGCAATATTCTCAACAAAAACAAAATTACACATGCAAAAACTTGACGACCATCCCAATGTCTGAATTATTGCAAAAGCGAAGCAAAGAGCGAAAATTGAAAGTTATTTTAAAAGCTTTGCTTGAATTAATTACAAATATTTTATGTATGCCAAATTTCAACCAGAACGCAGCATTACTTCTTGAGATAGGGCACTCACAATGGAAAAAAATGAACGGGCGATTGCGCTACCCCCTTTTTGCTGTTGACACCAAAATAAAATCAGCTCTTATACCCACTAAGGGCTACTTGCCGATAAATTTTTCTTTCATTCCGTTCATTATTTCTTGAGATACAGCAGTCACAATTGACGACAAAAATCGTTCTATAGCTCAACCCCCGCTTGAGTTATTGACACCAAAATTGAATCAGCAATTGAACCTGTTCCTGTTAATGGCAACATATGGACCAAATTTTGTTTGATTCCGCCAGTTACTTCCTGAGGAATAGCAAGCGCGCGTAAATCAAACGTTCTATTGCTCCACCGCCCTTGGAGGAATTCGCGCCAAAAACCAATGGGCACCAGCTTAGATAGAGGCACATATGTGTATCAAATTTCGTTCGATTTCATGCGGTAGTTTTTTCTGTAGACTGGCCACAAAAAACTGGTTACACACAGACGTGACACACACACACACACACACACACACACGCAGACAGACAGACATTTTCCAAAAATTGTCGAAATGGACTCAGCACACCTCAAAACGTTCGAATCCGTCAAAATTCGAAAATTTGCACGAATCCAATACTTTCTTCTATATATTAGATATAGAAGAAAGTTAAAAAAAAAAGTATTGCATTCGCGAAAAAATTTCACTCAAAAATCGGCCTTAATTTCCATTTTGCTCGCCACCGAATGAATATTGATTTTTTTTTCAACTCGACCACACGTGGATACATGCCTAAGAACGTATAGACACCTGAAAAATCCATTTTAACAATCCCCGAGTTAATTACAACGAGTTTTTTCGTGACGTCCGTATGTACGTATGTATGTGCGTATGTGCGTATGTATCTCGTATAACTCAACAACGGTATGTCCCAGAAAGTTGAAATTTGGCACATAGACTCCAAGTGGGTTCTAGTTGTGCACCTTCTCTTTTGGTTGCATTCGGATGTTCCAAAGGGGGTCTTTTACACCTTTTTGGAGTAAAATCATTGTTAATTTCAATTTATACTCAAGCGGTGTTATAATTTGGCAAACACTTGGCAATATATCGCCAAGCTTTTGGTCGCCTTTTGTCGCCAACTTGGCAACGAATTTGGCGTTTTTTTTTTTTTAAATCTGGTTTGAATTTGGCCATATTTAAGGAGTTAACCATTGAATCACATTAAAACTGCCAATATTGGGAAAATTTATATGTATAAAACGTTTTCTTTTCTTCGGTTCGCAAGAGATTTGGAATGAAAGTATTTAAAGTGTTTTTTTGCTCCCTCCGAGGCACTATTATCTTTAAATTGGAGTAAAAGGAAGTCATGTGATGCACACATCAGCTCGTTATAAAAGCGGACGTTTGGAGGACTTTTAGTTGTGTTCTTGCTTTTATAATTTTAATTTAAAAAATAAGTCAAAATTTTGACCCGGAATATCAGAAAATCCAAAACGACGAGTTCGGGATGAACGATGTTCTACTGTACTCCGAATACAAATGTATATGAATCCGAAAATCCAAGTTAGATCAACGATATTAGTGTTTTTTTTTTTTTTTTTTGTTTTAACGTTTTTCAAGACATCCCCCTCAAGTGTTAGAAGAAAAAGTTTTCGTTCCGTGCGCCTTAAATGCAGTTCTAAAAAGCATTTCAAGCAAAAACATGTCTCTTTTTTGTTTTAATTGTTTAAAAGTACAATTTTGCGAAAATAATGTTTTTTTTTATGCTTTAGGTTTTGTTTAATAATTACAGCACTTTTTTCATTTATATTTTTTTAATGAATCGAATTGTCGCATATTTTTATACCCTTTTTCCTTATTATCAAGTTTCTAGAATTTTTTGGAATGTTTAATGTTTCTTCATAGTGTAGGTAATTAGTTTAATGAAGCGTATTAAGTTCTGTTTATTTTTAACGATCACCGATCTCACCTAGTTCATCGGACAAAACAACACACAATGCACATTATTCACAAGGAACAAGGAGTTTATCATCATTTGAACTTTCGAAATATTTTTCACCGAGATATATTCCAAGTTGATTGATTGTATAGTGTATATATACACTGATCAACAAAAAAGAACAAAGTCAGAAGCGATGTTAATGAACGTCTCTGAAATAAACTGGTTTTCAGACTTTTTGTATGCTTTACTCATGCATAGTTTAGCAAGAATATGTCAAAGACGTTTAATCGATGAATACATAAAACAACGCACGATATAAACAGGAAAGAGTTTCAACTAATGAGGCGTGCAGTTGTGATTCATTTGTTTAAACATTGACTTCCTCCAATTGGGTCACTTCATTTTAAATCAACAAATCGCTCAACCTGACCATCTCTAATTTTCATGAAACTTTCAGAAATCGTAACCTTTGATAGGGTTGCTCCAAACTTAAAATTTTTGGGAGGGCGGAAAGTCTCAATTTGCCGAATGGAACTCCAAATTTTGCCGAATCGTCAGACAAAATTTGCCGAATAAGGATATTTTGGGAGGTCACTTTGGCCTCAAACCGGAGAGTCTCTGCCACCGAAAGCCAAGGCTAGCCCCTTGTCAATTTGGTCGATGGGTCCACCTCCCGCATAAAACGTGTTAAATTCATACCGCTGATTTCTTGCCGGGCCTCTAGTTGCTGACTAGACTGATATGGCCTCTCGTCGGCCCTGCTGCTTGACATTTGAATATATAGTTTATATAAAACCTGTCATTCATAATTGATGAGTAATTAACTTTTGAAATTCGTCAAAAAGCGCTTTTTAAACTGCCAACAGTGCTTTAAAATGTCATAACTCAAGTTCTATGGGAGCTACAGAGTTGTATACTTGTTCATTTTGAAGACAATTACATGCAATTGATATGTTATTAATAATTTTCGAAAAACTTTCTTTTTTCTCAAAAATTAAAAATTCAAAAAAAAAAAAAAAAAAAAAATAATAATAATAATAATAATAATATAATAATAATAATCTATGATGTGTCTTTCAAATTTTTTCGAAATAAAAAAGACATTTTTAGCTTGTTTTGCACTTTGCAGTATTTCTTCTTTTTGACCCCAGTTATAAATTTTTTGCAACAAATGCAAACTACACAGCTATTTGCTGGAAAGACAATTATATTTTATTGCATTAACAACCCAGAACCCACAACACGTAGGTGGTTGCATTTTGTGTTCCATCTTGCAATTCCCAAGAAAATATAGCTATTTATAAAACGTATATGTTTGTCAAATAACTTACATGCAAATTAACTAGTGTATTACTTTAAACAAGTTTCTACATTTTAATCAAGGTTTGAAGTTGAACTTATGGCCTTAGTTTTGGCATAAATTTTAGCGAATACAAAGTTTTTCATACAAACTCATCTCATGCGTCTTACATCTCAATTGAATTTCTGCAGATTCACTGACCAGCTCTACAATCCTTTTAACTGCCCGAGTGTGATGTGGGAATTTTAAGAGTTCATATTTAAAACAACTGTATAGTTTCAAGAAATGATAAAATATACTTGCCTTTCACATCATCACCGAAGTTGGGGAAAGTAAACACGGTCATCAATCTATTAACTGTTATAGTTCAATGCTTCAAATCCTAATATTGGTGGAAGAAATTCTCTTATAGCTATAGAAGTGTTTCTTGATAGGTAATCTTTTGCGTCTTATACCCTACTGTTAATCCAATTCCTTTATATTCCGCCTGTAGTCCACTGCCATGACCTATAACAATTTCTCAAAATAGCAAAGCAAGCATTTCTTTGAATCACCTGATCCATGATGTTTAGGAGATCATCAGAAACCTGACTTATAGATTTCGTAACTTGAAATAAGTGTACTGGTCGGATCGCGCAGACTCGATGTGCAAGGTCGTGCACCGCACGACGCGGCAGAGTCAAAAAGGCGCCGATCTCTATGGGTCAAAAATACTCCAATTGAAGGGGGGAAAAAAACTCCGACCAAAAAAAATAAAAATTTAACTTTTCATTTTTACTAAAGATGGCGAAAAATATATACTGCTCAATGAAACAAGCCATCCGTTTCGCTGATTTTTTGATTACCCTAAACTCTTAGCTGTCAAATTGTTCTTTTTTCAGGGTTGCCAACCATTTATTGCCAAAATGGCGGCAAATTCAAATCTTGCGTTAATATTGGGAGATTGGGACACCCTTTATTATACTGCTTATTGAAACATTTAATCAGTCTCGCTGAAGATCTTAAAGGAGAAATTACTGACTTATGTCTAAACATGCTATTCAAAAGCTCCATCTTTTACGCTGAAAACACGTGATGCTAATTAATGCATACATTAGCATTTTTCTTCGTAATGTGGAGCCGTGAATGCTATTAAGGTATGTCTATAGTACACAAGGTCGAACATACGAGGCGTAAGAACTTTGCTATTCCCCAGTTAGGTTCTTGTGGTCAATGTCGTAGTCATGATATCATTTCGGAGGGGTTCTGATAAAAACCTGTCCATTACCAGATGTAATCAAATCCGGTATTTCTAAAAACCCTATCAGAAATTAATATTTCTGATTTTTTAAACGTTTTTCAGACATTCTTAGACCCTGCTTTGGCTTTGAAGTTGCTTCTTACCCGGGGTAACAATAGTCTTTAATCGTAACAATCGTTGTGAAATCATTCCGTTTTTTTTTAATAAAAAAAGGAGGGAAAAGTGTATGTTTTCAAATTTGTTTGACCCCCTTGCATTATATAAGAAGTTTAGGAAATATATAGAATTCTATGCACTAAAATTCGAGGTTTTTTTTGTACTATGCAGGAAAATTACTTGTAAAAAATGGGTGTTTTCCATTTTTCAAGTTTCTTATTCATATCGAGGAGGTTTCCGACGCCCTGGATCCAGCCTTGGCTACGTCACTGCTTCTGGTGAATATGTTGTACTAGTGGTACCCGCACGGCTTTGCCCGTAGTAGAAAATTAAAAGGTATTTTGGTTCGCCTGTATATTTAACACAAATAATGTATGGTGAATTTCTCGCCAATTGGCTCGCCCATGTTACGGTTCCACGTTATGATAACTTAGTAATTTACTCGTCCATCTTATGATAATTTTGCTCGAGAAAATGTTCTGAAAATTGGAATAGAAAAAGAAAAAAATCGAATTTCCGAAAAATCGCTTCGAGGTGCACACCCCCATGCTACAAACTAATTCTGTGCCAAATTTCATGAAAATCGGCTGAACGGTCTAGGAGCTATGCGTGTCACAGAGATCCTGACAGACAGAGAGAGAGAGAGAGAGAGAGAGAGAGATCCGGACAGAGAGACTTCAGCTTTATTATTAGTAAAGATAAAGATAAAGATTATTAAATAAACTTTTCACTTCCGTAAAGTAACGACTTGACCATAATTACTTGATTCTGTACCCCCGCACCCTTTTCTTGAACTATTTGTATTAAATTAAAAAAAGAGCTTTGGATAATGTATTTGTTTTAGATATTAAATTCAATACCTTTTTAACGATTCTGTACTTTAAAATTTACTTATTTTGCAAGAAAAAATTTTAATTTCAGTTTTCCTGGAGGAATATCCTGTACATTATTATTCTTTAAATTATAGATATAATCAACACCTTGTTGTCATGTTTTGAAAGGCATAAAAGTTTGATTAATTAGTCATCAATTAGAGATTAGAGAGATATTTAGAGCTGCGTTAACTTTGATATTAGAATATTTCCGTTTTCCAAAACGCATTAGCATATCAGATGAGCTGCTGAACTTGAAATATCTTCAAGATATGAAGTAAAAACATACTCTGTATTCCAAAATTAAATATTTACACAGTATTTTTTTAATAAATGAAATTTCAAACCTAGTTTTTTCCACATTATATTTGACGACAAAACCTCACTCCAAGTGTTAACTAGATTTTGACCGAAGCCCACTGCATAAAGGCGCTCAAGAGACATTTGCATGACGGCGCAGATCAGGCCTGGCCTGGGTCCATGTTTCACAGAAGTTTGATCTTTTCTTTAAATTTTAATTTTGTCGAACCATAGAAACATAATTTTGAAGCATATAACATATGATTGTCTTCATTCCATTCAATTGGTAGTATAATTTGAAAAATTTATACAGCTCCAGTATTCCGTTAGCACGCGTTGGCGAATTCTATTCACTGACTGGAGTCGATTCGTTAAGCATATACATAAAATACTCTGACAGCATTGATCGTCCTTGCCGAACATTCATTACTTTATCAAGAAAAGAAAAAAAAAAGCAACCAAATTTCGTTTTTGCCACAGCTGTAATCTACAAGTGCTCACACTCTTGAATGAAGTTATTTCATTAAATCTGCCCTCTACATAAAGGGTGTTTTTTTAGAGGTATAGAACTTTAAATCTTGAACACTGTTTGATCTGTGGGCCATTTTGATCCACTAGTTTGGTTTGCCATTTCATCAGGAATGGACAACAGGACGGTGCAACACGCCACACAGCGCCTGTCACAATTGATTTATTGAAAGAAACTTTCGGTGAACGAATAACTTCGCTTGATGGACCCGTGAATTGGCCTGCGACATCATGCGATTTAACTACGCTGGACTCTTTTTTATGGGGCTGTGATGTGAAGTCTTAGGTCTACACCGATAAACCACAGACGATTGACGCCTTGGACGAGAACATTCGCCACATATCACTCACATACGGCCCCCATTGCTGAAAAAAGTGATAGAAAATTTTACTTCCCGATTAGACATTCTCCGAGCCAGCCGAAGTGGCCATATACCAGAAATCACATTTAAATAAAAATGGCAAAGAATCTTCTTTCGAATAAAGTCAAATTCATGGCAATTTACATCATTTAACGGTGTTTTATTTGAACCTAAAGTTCTATACCTCTAAAAAAAACACCCTTCATGTCCTCAGGCATTTTGTGAAGCTCCGGGGGGGGGGGATCATTGCGCCATTAAAATTTTCAGAAGGGATTCTTTCGAAATTTTTTTTTGCTTCTTTGGGGGATCTCGCTTCTTCATAACTTCAGTAGTTTTACAAGGGAGTGTTTTTGTGCTCTGGGGGGAGGACCAGCACGTTCATTAAATTGACCAAATGAAGGTAAGTTCGGGAGCTGATCTCTAGTTTTTAAACATGCAATTCGTTTGTTGGAAACTTTTAAATGCTCATTATTTCACCGAGAAAAACACTATATTGCAGCCACAATTTTTCTTTGCAGCACGTGTGATATTTTTTGGTAACATTTTTGAAAGAAGTTAGTTCATGAAATCTTCACTTTTTCTTTGTTCTTGTTGGTTTCAGTTGTCTCCTATAGACAACATTAATTGCTCCATAGACTGGAAATCGCCTTTATTTGAGAAATTCTTTCCCGGAAAAGAATTTCCCGTCGTTCTCTTGGGGCTAGGAAATTGAATTCCATAAGCGGAAATCGATTTCTGACGTCAGTCACATTTTTCGGGAGAAAGAGTGCGGAATCCAAAGATGGTACATCTTTTTTAAATTGGATAAAAATTTATCGAATTGAGCCAATTGTATTGCAGTCGGGAAGAATGGGAATGAAACAGGGCACCTAGAAGTACATTGCACTTGTGATGGAAAAAAAGTCCAGTCAGAGAAGAAATAATTGTTTTTTCTTTCTATAGAATAAGCTTTAAAAAAAAGTAATATTTTTTAACAATTGTATTTATTGAATTTAGTTCTTCATGTGCGTTCCAATCATTTTGATCAAATTACCTGTAAAGTAGCAGCAATACATTGGTACATCTAAAATGCCGATTTTAACGCAGGGGCAAGCCAGGCTTATTCCTAGGTAAAGAAGCACTGGAGACATATCAGAACTTTCTTTTCAAACTTGAGCAGCTAAAAATTTCATTTTACTACTAGAGGACCCGACAAACGTTGTTCTGTTCAAACTTTGTAAATTGAAAAGTTGAAAATTTTCAATAAACTATCAAGTATTTGAACCGTTTTGTTGAAAAAGAAATAAGTAAATAGAAAATATTTTAAGCTGCTTGGTGTCAGAATGCGTATATTTATTACAACTTGATTTATCTAGTGCCCACTGATCAGTTGTTTTATCAACTATTTTTTCTCGCGTACTTGAAAGATCTTGAAAGTAAAAATCTGAATATTATCAAAATTAATGCGGTAAACTTTTTTGGAGCTTTTAAATAAATTTTAAGACATTTTTTTATTTCTATGAAATTTTTCATAATTCTTAAAATTTACGAATTATGTATAGGGGAGAGGAGGGAGGATTGGGACACTTTTCACATAAATGATTCTTATTCATAATCCTCTACTTATTCACATATGCAAAAGCTCACACAATAAACTTACATACTATAACTACATTTTAAAAATAATACACAATGTTTAAACATTTTATTATTTTCACACTTGACTAATTACAAATTTCAAGAATTTTGTCCCATTCCTCCCTCCTGGGTGGGAGGATTGGGACACATTTGAAAATTACAGAAAAATTAGCGAATGTCATAATTAGAAAGGTCCACATTAAAAGAAAAACAAGACTGTGCTCTACTGGTCCCACCAACCAATTGTGGTGGCTGTAATTTTATGATAATATCTGTTTCATCTATAATGCTACAGTCATCCTGTTGAGGAAAATTAAAATTTCCTTTCATGTCCTTTCTCATAAATTTTTGCGTTGTAGCTTTCAGTATCATAAATGCTCTCCACCCTTGCAACATAGTAAACAATTGACCGTTTGGTAAAGAATTTGACAAGCACAAATTCATTTTCTCCTATGTTTGGTTTGTCCTCCATCCAGTCAATCTCTTGTGCTATTTCCACGTCATCATGCATATAAGGATAAAATATTTCTTCATCTGAAGTGTCGTGCAAAGAAATTGACCCTTCACTATCACTGGATTCATCTTCAAACTCAACTGTTTTTTTTTTTTTTTAACCTTTAGTTTTTTTTTTTTTTTTTTTTTTCATACAGGTTTTAGTTTATGCTTTTTTTTTCTAGTCTGGCAGCTTTTGCTTCTTCAATTTCTATCTTCTCTGGAGTATCTGTCAATATCATTGTTCGTCCTTTCTTCTTTCATTTATTTCTCTTCAGGGGATTCCTGGGTTCTGCTTTGGGAAATGGCCGTATGTCTGCAGGACTAAGCGACAAAATATGAGATGAGGATGGCATGCTAACAACGATATTAACAGGATTGTCAGGTGGGATAGATGGTGAAGGAAGACAACTACTGTTATTATCATTATTTACCGGCAAGGGATGGTCTGTAACATACGATGTCCAAAAACTCTTCATCTCCAAACGGCTCGCTGTTAAATGGATATATTCCAGGTTTTTTAAACCCGAAAGTAATATTTTTTGGTGCGAATGATGCTTGGTAGGAAATCCCAACAAGCTTTGCTAAGTGGTAGATGTTAATAGATTTTCGCGGATTGTTTATCAACCAATCATTGCAAGCTGCATTATACCGGCTTTTAAATGAGGAATATACCGATATATCTAGTGGTTGAAGCCTATGACTGCAACGAGGCGGAAACGTTAACATAAAAACACCATTGTCTCTTGCCTTGTTGATTATTTCAACTGTAACATGGCTGTCATGGCTGTCCAGTGTTAATAAAATTGGATTATCTTTTGAACTGTTGGTTTGGTGAATTATATGGTCCAGTGCCTTATGTTAGTATTAAGGGGGGTTTGCGATTTGCTTATTTCTGCTGACAAGGGGGAGGAGAGGTCAAAAATTGATAAAAACATGCTTACGTAATATTTGAACAGCCTCTTTACAGAAGGGACATATATGGGGCATGTCCCATTCCTCCCTCTTCGGAGTGTCCCATTCCTCCCTCTACACATTGCTTCTAAAAAATAACTTGTCACATAAACCATGCTGGTTTTAGGTTTAATTAAATTGCAGATAAGCGTACATTATATACTTAAGATTACAATGATAATATATTATGTTAATTTTACAAATTACATAAATAAAGAAATAAAACTAAAAATAGATTTGAAACTTACTTTGGAGTTGATAAATTTAATTTTTTCCAACTATTAACTAAAACTTCCTGCTGGATAAACTGCAAGTATGAAACAAAAAGAAGCTATAAACAGGCCCTCTAGTGGTCAAACTGACAATAAAATACAGTGATTTATTTTGCCACAGTTTTAGCTGTCCCACTCCTCCCACTGTCCCATTCCTTCCCTCCTATCCCCTATAGGAGGCAATTTTGTTTTTTTTCCTTGATTTCCTTTTTTCTCAAATATTTATATAAAAAAATTAAACTGTAGTCTAGAGAGTGTTGTGAAAATATGTTTCGAACGACAAGAAGTTCATGCATCGTTCCTGCAACTGCATTATAAGTGTTGTATCTATTTTAATGAACTTCAGTGTCCTTTGGAACACTAATAAATAGCTTGTTGGGAGTCTTAACAGATGTTGTTCACATTCAGGTGCAAAACAAAAATAAGGCCTGTAACCTTGATAATGCGGAAAAAAAGAAAAAAGGAAAAAACACACACACACACACAAACAAACAAATCGGCAATCAAGATAAACAAGGGAAAAAAACACGCCTGCTTCCCTTTTACGCGCGGTCTTTGTCAATTCCAGTAGAAAAGGGAAATATCATAACTTTCCAGTGTCGGAAAGTTTTTGAATTTTACTTATGTAAAAGTTCAGAAATAAGCTTAAAAATTCTTGGGTTCTCCCAAGGAAAAAAATACACACAGCATCCAGTTCCTAGCATGCTTTTGAATTTTGAAGTCTTGGATTCAAATTATGTTTTTCGCAATCACGAACTGTGACAGGTCCCTACTGTTTGACCACGGATTATATGTAATCTGGCAATCTGCCAAGTAAAGACGATTCCACCTGAATGAACCTAGCAGGGAAGATGGGAAAATAGCGATGGGATAGTGATAAACACGTTTTATAATGTCACTAGTACCTTATTCATTTATTACATTCTCAGAAATAAAATAAGGGAAAATAAAAGTAGTTACCATAGAAACAACAAAAAGAAAATAAAATATTTTCATTTCATTCAGGAACGTAAAAGCAAAATGGTAAGCTCAAAAACTTTGTTGTGAATAAATAAATCAATTAATTTTTGCCGTAAAAACATAGATCAAATATACTTTAGATTTAAAAAATGTTGCTGTGAGCAAATTTTCATTTGAGATGCAAAAGTGCTCATCTGAAACAAACCAATTAACACCCCTATAAACTAATAGATACGTCCATTTCCGCCTATAAACCGGATATTAGCCTTTCCATGTAATCGATGGTCAGACAGTACTCGTTGGGTTTCTTGTTTCTGCAAATGGAATGGAATGGAAATAAATTTGCATCTGTCATATTATGACTGGTTATTTTCTAAATTAGGTAACACGATGCATATCCATGAAAGAGAATGTTAATTTTATTAGGATGCAGAAATAAAAATATGGTTTTTATGGCCAATTTGAACTCTTACACCTAAAGATTATATTTACAGCATATAACATTATGGTATTTTTATTTCTGATCCATCTTAAATGATGGGAATTGGTAATCTGGAAATTTTGTATTAAGATGAAGTATTGTTATTTACGTAAGTTCATCAATGTAGGTGTTTTTCGAGAAAAACCTCATTTTGCCCCCCATTCCCCCAGAAAAAAAAACTTTTTCTTAAATGCAAACTCTGCTTGTGTTAATTTTTGAAGGAACGTAGACGATTTGTAACCATGAGGACGAAAACTAGTCTTACTAGATAAATATTAAAAACAACGAGCAGCCTTATTCCGTCGTCATGTTAATCTGAAGAATCATAGGAACATCAGAAACGGTCAAACGACGTAAATAAGACATTCGTCATTGCTTAGAAATTCTGGCCCAAGACACAGCTCGCCAAAGATGTCAACTTTGGAGCTATTTCTCACTTGCGATTTTCAAAATAATTCTTAAACTGCTTTATCTTTGGAACGTTGCACGATTTTTTTTTTAAGTTAATGTTTTTTTGGAACGATATGTACCACTTGGAAATAAGAGTTACATTTGTTTTGCAACCATGACTTTTTTCTTTAAATTGCAAATTTCAAAATTTGTAAGTTTTTTCTCTTTGCTACTGCCGATTTCTCCACACTGATGGAAACAACCTCATTAAAAATTATAAAAACATTTTTCTCAACAAAAAATATAAGAACGATCAGTGCACAAAAGAACTTTCCTTCGAAAACTGATGATTCCTTTATCTCCTCCTGAATCAGATTTTGAATGACTTAACAGAGTAAAATTCTAACATAAGTTATATTCCATTTAAAACACATTTTCCCTCCAATAATGTAATGCAACGAACCGATGCTATAAAATGCGCGAAGCTCTGTAAAAGATACCGCTGTTTTACACGAGAGCTATTTGCAGGAACCAATCATTAGCTTCCGATCTGCCGGGTTGATAGATGCATTTCTGTATGTGATTCGAATAGCAATTCGATCGGAATAGTACTTTCTTGCAATAGCGATTTTCTCGCTTGACTGATGCTCGACATTTTCTCTCAGCTAAGACACATTTCGTAATTGATTACCCTTTATTCCTATTGTGTATCCCCATAGCAATTGTATTTTAGGTAGTCTATTTATGCTTGGTAGATTTTGGAATTTTCATGCCATCTGTACACCAGATAAACTTAAATTGCTGTGATTTTGCTGAAATTTTCGGTGCAGCATTAAGATTAAGCATGAGTGCGTACGGAGTAGATAAAGGAACAGGAGCAATCTCAAAGAACTCCTGTCTGGAAAAGTATTTAACTTCTTGCGCAATAATAAAATGCAGGGTGACCAGCTATTAACGTAATACACCGCCCAGCTCAGTCATTTCCAGCCCAGGACTGCTGTTTCGTGCTTATTAGCACTCATCAGCCCGGCATAGGAAAGTGACTGAGCTGAAGATGGAAAACCTCTTAAGGAAGCCAAGAGTGCGAAACAAACTGGTAGCTAATATAGAATTAGCATACCAGACGAGTGACCGAAGCAATGGTTCGGCTCAACTCGAAGATTGAACGCAGGCAAGGTATATTCAGTAAATTACCGCCCATTAACCAGGGATAAAGCAGAAATACGTGAAATACACCGTGCTAATAAGCACGAAACTGCAGTCCTCGGCTGGAAATGACTGAGTTGGCGGTGTATTTCACGTATTTCTGCTTTATCCCTGGCTAATGGGCGGTAATTTACTGAATACAGCTATGAACGAATCAAAAAGAAATCTCAATTTCTCGAAAACTGTTTGGCGTATCAAGTCCAAAGTTGGCGGTTAGATTTACTGCGTAAGCGGATTTTCTTGTGCAGTCTCATTCAGTTGGCTCTTGTTTAATTTTTCAGTGGAAATGTCGATGTAAAGCGTTTTCGAGCATATTTTCATTATTTGAATGCATTATTCGAACAACAACAGCACACTTGTGCCTCAAAGAAAGTTTTCGACTAAGCTTAAGCTGAAGACAACGAACAGACTGTCACTTCTGAACGATACTTTGAAATGTTGAGAAATCAGTTCATTCCAGTGATTCAAAGTGAACCGGATTTCGAAAGCATGTGACTCATGTCAGACGGTGCACAACCTCATCATACCAATGAAGTGTTTGATCTGCTTGCAGAACACTTTAATGAGCGGATTTCGGTTTTAAGGTGCCCAAATCGAAAAATCTGGGCATTGATTGGGCACCCTATTCTCCGGACCTGAACCCCTGTGAATTATGTTTGTGGGGTTGCATCAAAAACAAAGTTCACGCTGGAAACCTCAAAACCATCGAAGAACTGAAAACTGCGATTCAGGCAGTTATTGAAAGAATTGAAACTTCGACTCTTCAGTGAGTGATGCAGAATTTCGTTGTTTGTTTCCGCTATATCCAGGCCCGCGCCAAGCCTGATTGGAGCCGTTGTGCAAATGTCTTTTGAGCGCCTTTATGCAGTAACGTTCGGGAAAAATATAGTTAACACCTGGGATTACGATTTATAGACAAACTAGTGGCACCCGCACGGCTTCGCCCGTAATAGAAAAATTAAAGGTCTTTTGGTTCGCCTGTGTATTTACAAATAATGTATGGTAAATTTTTTCGCCAACTGGCTTGTACCGACGTTACAGTTCCACGTTATGATAATTTCGTATCTCGCCAATTGGCTTTGCCCCTGTTACGGTTCCACGTCATGATAATTTCGTAATTTATGATATTTTTTTTCTTAAAATTGGAATAAAAAAAGAACCACATCGAATTTTCGAAAAATCGCTTCGAGGTGCACACCCCCATGCTACATACTAACTTCGTGCCAAATTTCATGAAAATCAGCGGAACGGTTTAGGCGCTATGCGCGTCACAGACATCCTACAGACATCCAGACATCCTCCGGACAGAGAGACATTCAGCTTTATTATTAGTAAAGATGTAATATGGAAAAAATATATTTGGCATTTAAATTAACAAAAGAAAAACAGTTTTTTTTTTTTAATTTTGGAACGCAGTGTACGTTTTTACTTTATGTCTCGAAGTTATTTCAAGTAAGGGCGGATGTAAGGGAGGGGCGATCGAAATTAACTTTTGAAGTCTGACTTTTTCTCTTGGAAAGCTTGCATTGAGCTGCTGTTAAAAAAGAGGAGGCCACTTTCAGTTAATCAAAGCATTTTACCCCCAAAATTAAAAGAAAAGAAATCTTAGAATTTGATCGAAATAATTATTGTTCATTTCAGTCTAATTAGTCCTTCAAAAAAAAAAGAAAAAAAGGGGGGGGGGGGGGTACGGCTATTACGCAACTGAAATTTCTAATATTTAATATACTGTCCAGAAAGCAAGATGTCTATTTCTAGACTTCGTATTGATCAATATTTAGTTTGTTTCTGAAGTAAATGTTTCAAAATGTAAAAAATCGCTAAAAAACCACTTTACCGAGATATTGGGTTTTTTAACGTATGCCTGCCTGAAAAAAAAAAAGAAAAAAAAGAAAACCAGGCCGGTTTCACCAACCCTGCCTTTGATATGCCAATGCATTTTTGGAAAAAGAAAATATTTTAACTATTAAAGTTAACGCCGCTCTAAATGTCTCTCTAATATCTAATTGACAAATAGGTTCAAAGTTTTATGCTTGTCAAATCATGACAACAGAGTAATGAATAGATTTCTAAAATGAAGTAAAGGATATTCCCCCTAAAACCTGAAAAAGAAATCACACACATTTCCAATAAAATCAAAAATTCTAAAATACGGAACCGTTAAAAAGGCATTGAGTTTAATATCAAAAACAAATACATAGTCTCCCCAAAGCTTTTTTAAAAACTTTAATGCACAAATAGTTAAAGAAATAAAGGGGGGGGGAGAATCGAGTAATTATGGTCAAGTCGTTACTCTTCGGAACTAAAAAGTTAACCTAAATTATTGTCTACAATACATAAATATTACCCACATCTAAATACGAGGCGTATCCGGAAAGTAAGTACCGTTTCGTTCTAATGCCGCTGCAGCGCTGCTGTCGGCGCTCAGTGCATGCGTACTTGTTTCCTCTGTTCATCGGCTACAAACTCGCGCCATTATGGTTGATTTGTCTTGTGTTTTGCGTATACGCTGTGGCCGCATATAATGCTTAAAAAATCGATGATCCCGCCGACTGTGAAATTTGTTCTGTGATCCGGTTTTTGAATGCAAACGTAGAGGAATGCTCAGTGAAGGAATTGTGTTGCTGCATGACAATGCTCGGCACCATACTGCTCGTGACACTCAAAGACTAATTGAACAGTTCGGTTGGGAGCAGTTTAACCACCCGCCGTGCAGCCCAGACTTGGCACCGTCTGATTTCCACTTGTTCCTGCACATGAAACGAGAACTTGGAGGTAGGCGCTTTGCTTGTAATGACGACGCAAAAAACGCTGTAAATTTATGGCTCTCTTCATTGGCAGCAAGTTTCTTTGAGGCAGGTATAAATAAGCTGGTGAGCCGCTACGACAAGTGCCTCAACAATGGTGGGAACTATGTTGAAAAATAATTTAAGGTATGATCTTTCATGTAAACATTAAATAATCTTAAAAAAAAAAAAAATTTATAGCTTTTTTTTTCAAAACGGTACTTACTTTCCGGATACGCCTCGTAATATGCAGATGCGCTTACCGTATTTTCTATGTATGATAACACAAAGCAGTAGAATTACAACGAATAAAAAATTACAAAAACATTACAATTGCAATTTATAATACAAGGTATTTCACTGCAAGAACCAAAATGGGTGTTAACAAATTTCTTGCGCCTGCCTCGTATGCTTAACCTTGTGTACTATAGACATACCGAAATAGTATTCACGGCTCCACATTAAGAAGGAAAATGCTAATGTATGCATTAATTCACTTGTTTTCAGTGTAAAAGATTGCGCTTTTAAATAGCATGTTTAGACATAAGTCAATAATTTCTCCTTTAAGATCTTCAGCGAGACTGATTAAATGTTTCAATAAGCAGTATAATATAAACGCCACCAATAAATATAATGAAGAATTCAATGCTACTTTTTAGGTTAGAGTTTTTTTTCCCTTCATTTGGAGCAATTTTGATCGGTAGAGCTCGTCGCCTTTTTGGCTCTGGCGCCGTCGTGTCCCGCACGACCTTGCACATAGGGACGGCGCGGCCCTGGATCATAGTTCGAGGCGGAAGACGCACCGAACTTGTGTTAAACTAATTCCCATGCGTTGTACATTGTTTTAGAATTTAAATGGAACCTTTTGAATTACAGTAAGCTCCAGATTATCCGCCAGTCACTTAACAATCAGAAACATATTAAAGTAAGAAATAACAACGTCAGAAAAGCACAAGTTTCAGATTACTGCAGACACTTGTTTCAGCGTTTCAGGGAACGCCTTTTTCAGTGCAAAAAGTAATGAGCTTATGGATGAAAAAGCAAAAGCCAATCGGTGTTTCTTTTGACGAAAAATTGTAAATAAACTCAGTTGTTTTTGTTTTTTATTTATTGTGCTTTCTTCATCGCACATGCACTTGTTCTTAATTGGTATTAAATTCTGTTTTACCAAAATACAAAACATTTTTACTGTACTGTATCTATTTTCACTGTTTAAAGAAAGTATTATGCATCAATACAGCTAAGTTTTTGAGGAAGGAACATCTTTACCTTACTGTTCCCTCATTTTTGCCTTTTTGCGGTTTATCCGCGGCACTTGTGCCACCTAAGGCCCCTATATTAGGGTGTCCCAAGATATAATGGCGAAAAAAAAAATTGTGAAATCGAATACGCATACCCTCCACATTTTTTCCATTTCACTTCAGAAACATGAGAAAAAAGTTTTATTGCAATAAAATAACGGGAACCCGTGCCGACTTGAGGTCAAAGTTGTACCTGAAATCCTGTACGGCGACTACAGTGGAAAGATTGCTAACTTTATAATTCCTTACTACACGCGACATCAATTTATTTAAAGCAGATATTTACAACAATATTAGACTACAAGAAACATTTCTGCACATATTTTTATTTCAATATTTGCTTTTTGCAGTCAGGATAGAGCTTCCGGTGCTCTTGAAAGCAATGTAACACAAATTTTTTTTTTTTCCTCATCAGCTGTTAGCACACCATGTAAGTCCTGCATCATTTTCACCGCTCTTTTAGCTGCATCGTTTGCTGCTCTAAGCATTGAGCTAGTCTTTTTAACATCAAGAAATGAAATATTATTGACCATACTATAAAAGATGGATGAATTTTTGTAGAGCAGGCTTTTGAGATAATTGGGTCCACATTTTCGTACACTTTTTTCAAAAAGCACAAATCTTTGTTGGGTGCTTTGACTGCCAAAACGCATTGAAGACATGGTTTCACGTATATTGTCACTACAAACAAACAGACATCAAACAATGCTTCATTTTCCTTAGTATCTAATTTAGTTGTGAACTAAATGGTAATAGTTTTAGGGAGTAAATCGCTCGAGCCATCCATCGAGCTTGGTGCATGGCTCCCGGTGGTCGTATTTTAATTCATTTTCTGTATCTCCACCTAAAAATATGATAAGCAGTTCTATCAACTCTTGATAGTCATCCCTGACCGTAATATTAGTAAGTTCAGCACGGTAAAAGTCAAGTAAATTTTCAAAGTTAGAGTACAGTTCGGAACAACTCCGCAGTTCCTCCATAGCACTGTATTTTAGTGGGATAGATCAGTTCATATATATGATGGCGGCAAGCAAAGAAAAGCATTTCTCTATCAAATTTTTGCTCAAGAATAGCGCAAGAACCACTTAAAGGACCTGTCTTGGAAGCTGTAGTATTACAACAGAGAGTTTTGAACTTAGTCTTCGAGATTCCAATCTGAAACTGCCTTTCAAACAGCCTGAGTTTGTTCTTCTCCTGTAGAATTATCCAGTTTAGACTCAGCAATGAGTTGTTCGTCACATCCATATGAAATAACTATAGATAAGCGATCTTCTTTTGATTTTTGAGCACTCAAAGCAGGCAACAGTTTCATATCCCAAGGTAAATTCACAACGTATGGTACCTCGTACTGAAAACCATTTTTTATTCTTTCCTCGTGCTTTTTCCGCTTTTCGGTTCGGATTCTTTGAATTGAAGATTTACCTATGGGAAATTCATCAATGTTGCACCCAAAAGCGTTAATAGTAGCTTCAAGATTAAACACATAATCTCGTATACTTGGACACCTTTCCAATTCAGCAACTGACTTTGGAATAATAAAATCCCTTCTCATTACATATTTACTTGTTCCAGGTTCTGATAATTTGTTGTTCCAGGTTCTGATATACTTGTTCCAAATTCTAATATACTTGTCCCAGGTTCTGATAAACTTGTTCCATGTACTAATTTGTATGTTTCAGGGAAATCTTCTAAATTAATATTTTCACTAGAGCTTGAAGAGGAATCTTCTTGTACAGGTTCATACAATTCCGAGGGTGTTGAAGCGGAATCGTATTTCATGCGCCTGTTTTCTTTTTTGACAGCTCAAAGTCGATCGATTTCCTCTTTGTCGGCCAGTTTTTTATCCACTCCACCTAAAGTGACCACGTCGGCCGGGCTCTCTTTGGAGTTGCAAGAAAATCCCATCTTCCTCTATTTTGATTAACCGAAGTGCATCAGCATGTGCAATATTGAATAAATTGTTTAAATTACTCTCAAATTCTTGTTGACACTGCCTGAATACTTCTTGCAGTTTCTTTGCATTTTTTGTAAGTCTCTCCAAATTTGATACAGGTTTTTAAGTTTATTCACACAATTTGGCAACGATTTGGTGGGAATGCGTACCTTTTCCCAAAAAATGATGCATTCCCGAATAGCGAGATTTGCACTTTCACTGATGGTTAAATTTACTTCTCGAATGTTATAAAACAAAACAGACAGATCTTGTCCGTTAGAGGGAAGTTTCAAGCCCGTAATTTGGTGTTTTACGACTTCTATTGAAAATATCCCTTCTTTCGAACTTTGCAATTCCACTGCCATGTTTCGTTCCCTATGGAAGGACTATACTGCGCTCGCTAACCGGAATGTATTCGTACTGACACGTTTGACGGTTTACAAATTGCCATGGATAACCCCCCCCCCCCCTCCCCAACATATGTTTTTCTGTTTTCATTTGTTTTCTGTGCACCATTTACAGCTGTTTTGAGCTTCGCAAAGTATCGCGTCGCCAGCGTTCGCTTGCTTATGAATACACGTGCTATATTTACAAGTTTAGGCTTTCAGGCGCAAGTCGGCACGGGTTACCGTGCTTCAAATTGCATGAAATTTTTTTTACAACGGTTTTGATATAAAAGGAAAAAAATAAGAGGGTATGCGTTAAAAAAAAAAAACGACTTTCATTTTTCTGGGACACCCTACCCTATATATACGAGCCGATGCATCAGCTTAAGATTAGCCATTTTGGATCGGAGAGCGTGTTTGAGTGGTTGTCTTTTCTGGCTAGTTATCGCGTTTGGTGATTGTTCACTGTGAGTAATTATTAGCGGCACGTGAGTTGTTTATTAAATAAAATATTATTTTTGTCAAATTTGGCCAAATCCGAAACTTTGCTGTGGTAACCCTAGCAGAGCAACAATGAAAAATCCGAACCCAAACGGCTAAATTTAAGCTGATGCGTCGGCCTATCCATCACCGTACTAGAGACTCTAGTGCGGTGATGGCCTATCTATATAGCGGCTCTAGTGCCACCCAAATCCACGGATAATCGGGAGTTTACTTTAGTACTTTTCGGGAAATTAATTTTTAATATCAGCGCGTTAATTGCTGGTCACTCTGTACCAATAGACCAATAGATAAAGTAAGAGTATGTGTTTCACCTTTCTTTTTTTTTTAATTTTCGTTTTAAATAACGGACTAAGATGTACGGCAAGAAGCCTAGTGGCTAAGACTTCGGGCTCGAAACCAGAGGATCCCGGGTTCGATGTCTGAGGCGTTTCGAGTGCATGCGATGTACGGTGTACGTTCGGCTTTAAATGTGTGGATTCGAAAGTCACTCGTTAAGCAGTTACCAGGTGTACACGAATCTGGAGAAAACTTCCTTCCCTTTTAGCTCCTGTGGTAATTGTGTAATTGGACGTGATTCGTGGGGCCAACTCTGGATGCTTAAGTCAGTTATTGTCCTAGTTAGTTGCCCAACCTCTCGAGCAATGGTACCCTTCTTTCTATGGATAGTGAAAAAAAAAGTAAATAAAAATCCAGTTGTTTTTTTCGTCTTTTTTCCGTGATGATAAAAAATTTAGTTAAAAAATAAAGGGTGAAAATACGCTTGATTAAATACTTCAGATTTTCAATGAGCAAAATACGTTGTAATTGTTTTAGAAACGTGTCTGCTTTACGGTACGATAGAATCATGGAAAAAGGGACGAAATTGTAACTGTATTTCCCTATATATATATATATATATATATATATATATATATATATATATATATATATATATATATATATATATATATATATATATATATATATATATATATATATATATATACAGGGTGATTATAATTAAATTCCACTTTCAAAACGCTGTAAAAATTAAACCACTAGTCAGAATGACGTCAAACTTCAACGGAATATTATTGAAGAAGGGGGGAACTTGATGGCAGAAGAAAAATAAATAGTTGGAATTTTTAGCAATAGATGGCGCTGTAAGCATCATAATTTAATAGTGGTCGACTACAAATGACAAATAAATCATAAAATATTACCTAAGGTGTAAACTTTACTTTAAAACACCTTACTACGTAGCGTGCACGAGGATATTGGTGTGATACTGTTAGTTAAGTAAGCCCATCCAACACGGAAAGGTCATATGACATCGGATGGGAAAAATCGGTTTTTAATTGTCCTGAGGCCGAAAATCGCATAAAAAGCATCAGTCAAAATCAAATCGGTCTTTAATTTTCGTGAGACTGGCGCAAAAAATGCTCAATATAATATACCCCGTTTTCTGTAACAAGTTGATATCGAGAAACAGCATGTTCCACGACTGATTGAAGTGTTTCCGGGGTCACGTTTAGAATGTGTTGCGCAATGCATGCCTTCAGCTCAGCAAAGTTTGTATTCGGAGCACTGAACACAACAGCTTTCAGATACCCCCATATACAGAAGTCACACGGGTTAAGATAAGGTGATCGGGACGGCCAGGACTTTCAGTGAAACAGTCATAGTGAACTTCTCAGATGCGAAATGAGGAAAAAAAAAAAAAAAAACGTGTATTTGGCGTTTTTATAACAACCTCAATGAGTCGAGCGCATGACAGGTGTTTTGATTTACATATTCTGACACTAGCAGCGCCATCTATTGTTAAAAATTCGAACTATTTATTTTTCTTTTGCCATACGTTTTCCCACTTCTTCGATAATATTCCGTTGAAATTTGAGGTCATTCTGACCAGTGGTTTTATTTTTACAGTGTTTTGAAAGTGGAACTTTAATTATAATCACCCTATATATATATATATATATATATATATATATATATATATATATATATATATATATATATATATATATATATATATATATATATATAATAGCCAATGATCGAGTAACGCTCCTGACGTCATCAACAATGAAACTCGCGCCAAGGCATGATAATTTGATAATATGTTTTGGTAATGTTTAAAATGCACTGAAAAGGCTTTATTGCGACAAGCCTGAACTGGATCCGGTAACTTAACTGTTTTACCCCTAAGACTGTTATTTCAGGGGAATGAAGAAACGAAAAAGGGATCATCAATGAACGATATCTACTGAAGTTTAGGGTTAATCCATTAAAGTTAGGGTTCAAATTTCAACGATCAAATAACACTAAACAGACAATGGGGTTGTTTCCTTCAGTCAAAAGTCGTACTTTTTGTCACTGAAATTATAGAATAAGCAAAAAAAAATAATAACGTGGACCCAGAAAATACTTTCATTTTCCCAACGGTCATTTTTTAATTAACTTTTTAAAATGTCCGATTTTTTAAACAAGGCGTGGTCTTTATGACGTCACAAATGATGCACTTTTCCGCATCTTTCTACCACGATTCCACGTTATGATAATCAAGAAGCGAATTAAATTTGCGTTCTACGCCTGCTATCCACCATATCTTTGCCAATACACGTGAGTAAAGATGTGAATTAAATATTTTGCTCTGTGAATGGCAACACAGAATGGCATTTCATCATTTGTGATGTCATCGGACAGAAGCATAAACATTGAAAGCGCGCCGATTTAAATATTTCTTTAAAATATTAAACTTAAACAAATTATTTAAAAATGATCAGCTCCTATGTTTTTAAGCATGCTGTTTCAGAAAAAAATACTTTTAAAATTTTGGAAACGACCCCATTGCATCGTTCAAATGTAGAAACCATTTTCATTCGTCATATCTCGATGGGTGATTTTCTAGTGTTTTAATAAATGCGTAACATTCTAAATGTCAAAAATCAAAATGTTACACAGCTTTTCCTTTCTTTTTTTTGTTATATTGAATCATATTTTACAGCAAAATAGATATCTTTTTTTTTTAAAAACAAATGTCAAACATTCTAAAAGTTAGGAATCAAAATACTGCAAAACTCTTATTTACCTGTTTTGCTGCGTTTCATCAGATTTTACCGTAAAATATAATAAAGTGGTGAAACTATCTTTATTTGCTGTTTAACAGTTAACTCTCTTGCAAATTAATTTTGAACCAAAGATTTCTCAAACGCAATTATTTTTTAAAAATCCTCGAAAAAAAAAGAAAGAAAAAATGCGGGCGCGCATGTGGCACATGTTAGATCTATTTATAGAACGAAGTTTAAACATAGCTCAGATCTACCTCAATGAGCAGTGATCCCTTTCCGCCGAATCGATCCCTGTTTCTAACGAACAACTTGAAAAGGCATCCTCCACTTGCTGCTACAAAATTTCGAATCTACCCTACATCATAAATAATGTGTGTGTGTGTTCTCTCTCTCTCTCTCTCTCACTTTTCCGGCGATCGTTCATTCGAATGCAAGCAGCCGACGTTTTCCGTTTTGCCTCACGTCCGCTGCTGATAATGCGTGACTTTCATTTCTTTTTTTCCCATCCGAGAAACGGGAAAAACCTGGAAACTGGGAAAAAATCGAAAGGGGATGGAGACGGAGCGTGCGGCGAGACCGTCTGGAGCCGATCTGCTCTAGAAAAAGGATCGATCTGCCGCTCAGCAACGGATTTCGACGCTTGGAACGCGCCACGCGATGAAATTCTTCTTTCCTTTCCTTAGAATTCTCGTTAGAATGGTATTTTGTTGGAACAGCATCAAAAATTAAGAGAATATGATTTTGTGCTTTCTTTTGTTTTCTGAGCAATCACGAATTGCTTACTGTTTTCACTTGACTGTTGAATAACATCCGCGTTCTCTGATTTTCACTTTCTTTTTCAAAAAAGGAAGTATTATATTCGCGAAAAAATTTTCACTCAAAAATCGACTTTAATTTCCATTTTTCTCACCCTCGAATGAATGTTGAGTTTTTTTCGACCCGATCACACGTGGATATATGCCTAGGAACGTACAGACACCCGAAATATCCATTTTGACGACCCCCGAGTTAACTACGAAGAATTTTCTCGCGACGTCCGTATGTACGTGCGTATGTGTGTATGTATTTCTAATAACTCAAAAACGGTGTGTCCTTGAAAGTTGAAATTTAGTACGTAGACTCCTAGTGGGGTCTAGTTGTGCACCTTCCCTTTTGGTTGCATTCGGATGTTCTTAAGGGGGTCTTTTGCCCCTTTTTGGGGGAAATCATTGTTAATTTCGATGTAAACTCAAGTTGTGTTATAATTTGTCGGACACTTGGCAATATATCGCCAATCTTTTGGTTGCCAAGTTTTGTCACCAACTTGGCGACAAATTTGGCGATTTTTTTTTATTTGGTTTTAATTTGATCACTGTTGGTGATATTTAGAGAGTAAACAATTGAATTACATTAAAATTGCCAATAATGGGGAAATGACATTAAATTGGAGAAAAAGGAAGTTATATCATCAGCTCGTTTTTTTTTTTAAACTTATTTATTTTATTTATTTTTTTTTCTATGTTTTTCTGTTGGCCTCCATTTGTCTTGAAATCGAATTATTTATAAACGACCTTGTCCACTGTACACAATCCTTTTTACGCGAAAACAGTATCCAGCGCCTGGCATTCATTTGAATTTTGAGGTCTTTGAATTCAAACTATGGTTGCGATAAAAGCCTTTGGTAGAAACAAGAAACGCAATGAGTAGGGGCCTATCGCAACTCGTGTTTGCGAAAAGCATCATTTGAATTCAAGTTCTCAAAATTCAAAAAAATTTATTCATTTACTAGCTGTACCCGACGCGCGTTGCTACGCCAGCGAAAAAATACATCATTATACTGATTTTCATGACAATCGGTTGAAGGGGGCAGAAGTTGCTACTCTGCAGTGCCACCTGGTGGCGAGTGGCTTCAATGAGCATATTATGCACCTTCTCCGTGGAAAAATACATATATATAGCAATTTTCATAATAATCGGTCCAGGTATCAAGTGAAGTCGTGACTATACTCAAATTTTGTACTCACGCAGTTTGCAAGATCAATCAATCGCTAAAAATATCAAATAGAAAAAGTTTTAAATCCCCCCGTTGCATGAAAAGCCATAAAACAATAAAGAAAGAATTTATTTGTTCAAACTCAAGAAAAATGGCAACAGCTAACTTCTTATCAATGAGCTCTTTCACGCGAATTAATTTCTGCAGCCGATAATTTTATTCGTATTTATCCAATGGATTGTGACTTAAATAGGAATAAAAAAGGAACTATCGATCGGATTTTTTTCGAACTGGTCTATAAACATTCCCAGTACCAAAAATAACAAACGGTGAAAGTTTCAGCCAAATCTGCCGGGTAGTTTTTGAGTTCATGGATGACATACAGACAAACATTCACTTTTATATATATAGATTATTGTTATTATTATGATTTTTCGTACTTCTCTTCAAGAACTGTTATTTATCTGAAATCTGCATTATTGACAAAAAAAACTTTGAAGTGTGTTTCGTGATTATATTTTGAGCAATTTAACAAGCAGATGCGCTAAACCCGGATCAAGTAGAGTAGTGCATGCGGCATCCGGACCCTTGAGGGTTTTTTGAAGGGGGGGGGGGGAAAGAAAAGAAACAAAGATAAGAATGGAATTTTTGAAACATTGCATTTGAATGTTTCGTTGTTTTTTTAAAACATAAAATGTCACATATTCTAAAATATAAAAACTAAAATAGTTCGCTTCTCTTCTTTCCCTGCCACTGTCTCTTTAACCCGTCCTTAAGAAGTTTTTATTTTCTTCTTCCTTTATTTCTTTTTTTAGTGAAAATGATGATTACTGTTTTTAAAAACAGCTTGCCACCCATTTAACTTCGGAGTGGCTGCTGCTGTATTGATAAAAACGGTTTCTAGGTAAAGTAGTCTTATGCGCACGGAACAAAACCACCAAAAGCGGCACCTGGAGGAAAACTATGAAATTAGAATTCTTCTCTCGAAAACGGAACGAGACGAGGGGAAAAAGTTGATTTACAAAGTTGTAGGGCATCACCTCTTTAGTACGGAATGATAACTTGTGAACATTAATGCAAAGAATAGAACGGCAAAAAAGCGAGTTTGGTTTTTCATGATTTCCCACAGTGTGGCGTAAGAAAACGAAATAAGAAAGAAAAGCGATACAAAACGATATGCTTTAATTTAAAATTGCGGTGTCGTGTTTTGTCTTAAAAATAATCATTCCATTTAATTTACGTGATGTCACAGTAACATGAATCAGGGACGCTCTTGTGAAATAACGAAAAAACAAGTGCGCATTTTACCTTGTTTTATTTTTTGTATCAATGTCCACGAAGTATCCTTACGTACTAAATCAACGATGATGTGCTGCAACTTTTGCAAATACTATTTTCCCTCCCATACTATTTTCCCTCCATGTACTGGAGGCATGGAGCAAAGAAAACAATGTGACTAAATTTAGTAAAAACCGCAACCCAGACCTTCTCCCTGATGCATCAAAATTTAAAATTTGAACTATATTACCAAAATAACCTATTAGAGTGTGTAGACACTTTTACTTACATAGGTGCCGTATTTGACAATAAACTGTGCTGGAAAAATCACGTTGATTACATTTCTGACCGCGTAACAAAACGTTTATCCATCCTAAAAAGTCTTGTTGACTGTCTTTGGGCTGTTCGAGATCAACGCATTCAACGATCTTTCATTTTGCCAGTATTCACTTATTGTTGCGACCCACTAATAACTATGACGAAAAGTTCCATGGAAAAGCTGGAGATCATTCAAAATCAAGCCCTTAAACTTATAACTGGTGGCGTTAAGTCCACGCCTATTGATTCAATACTGCTCCTTAAATATTAAACCACTGAAGACTGTTTTCGAAGGGAAAGCTACCATTCTGTATGAAAAATTATTGCATCTTGATGACACCTTTTGGAGGAACCACCAGAATCTACCTCGAAATCATGAAACCCGAATTTGGCTTTGTCCACAGTTCTTGCCTGTAAAGGTACCCACCATCTCCCTAATAACGTTGATAAAGCTTTGAAATCATGTAACCCCTTAGTAATTCATGAAATAAGAGCATGATTAAATCTTCAAACTTCAGTTCTTAAAAACGAAACAGCTCCTGAAGTTCTCCTCCTTCTTGCTCTGGAGACTTTAAATAATCTGTACCCCGAACCTGACTGGCTAAGAGCATGTACCGATGGCTCGTTTTCTAAAGACCAACCTACCGCTGGTGCAAGAATCTATTGTGATTTGTTCAGTTTTTACGCTCCGATAGGAAATTTCCATACAGCCTTCGATGGAGAGGTCTCTGCCATACGTATAGCGCTGAAACAATTAACCATCCACTGTAACAAGTTTCAAAACGCTTTTATCCACTCTGACTCCAGATCTGCTATTCAGAGCATTTGCTCAATTTGCCATGAAAAGACTCATCCATAACTCGTTTTCCTCTCAACATCAGGAGGAACTGAAGTCACGAACCAGCTCCAAACATTGGAAAGTACTGGAAAGATCAATCATACGCGAATGGCCCCGCCGTGAGGCGGTTGCCATGTTTAGACTTTGTGTACAACATGACTGCCTGGCTGGACATCTCTTTAAAATTGGTGTATATGCGACTCCAAACTGTACCCTTTGCGGAGATTTCACATTCATGGATGGTCACCACATTTCCCACTGCAGAGCACTCCGAGCAAGCTCCTTGGTAGAACGATACTGGGAGGCAAGAAGCCGAACTAGACAATGACCCCCCCCCCCTTGTTCTTCGTTTTAGTTCTGTTTGTATTTTAAGTTGTCAAGTTCTCTGAAATTGGAAATAAAAAAAAATTTCCCTCCCTTAACCTCGTTCCGTTTTTGAGCTAGGAATGCTGCTTCCGCAGTTTCTAACTAGGTGGCGCCGTAGGTAGACGAGACAAAATCTACGAAGAAACTAAAGAGTCTTGGGAGAAATGAGATTGTTAAGTGTTTAGAAACAAAATTGAAAAGGATTGCCGAAAGTAGGAAAGATTGGAAACATTTAGGACAGGCCTTCACCTTGCAGTTGATTGATAAATGTTAGACCACTAACTATTTTCACAGCTCCATACTAATTTAATTTACATTTGTTATATAGCCAAAGAGTGGCAACACTATTTTACTCTTTATTTAAAATTTTATGTAAATTACCTTTTTATATATATGTTGAAATAAAATAGAGGTCGTCTCTTGACTCAAAAAATTGGTTCATGTCTATTACTTATTAGACGTAAGATCCACGGAAAAATAATTGCGCATAGCTTTTAAAGCTAACAATAAAGGCTAAAAGCGATGATTTATAAATATGCATAATTTAGATGGAAACTGCCCCTCATACTCTAGCAAGCCACTGCAACGTGAATTCAATTTTTTAAATTCACGGCTATATTTTGCGACTTAAATAAAACATCAAAATAAATAATATCTTTAATAAAGCGTCAAACTATATTTTTTAATTGTTACTATTTAAATTAAATTATATTTAAATCACAACACAATAAAACAATTTTTGAAAAAAACTCAATTTCTCGAAGTGTACACACATTCGGAAATGCCTACCATGAATTAAAAAAAAGGCAGCAGACGTCAATCGCCGATTTCCGCAGCCGGGACTCAATTTCCTGGCCCGAGAGAGAAGAGGGAAATTCCCTTTCCTGGAAAGAGATTTCTCAAACTAAGTGGAAAATGAATCCTCCGAGCATGGGCGCCCATATGTAAAATTGTAAAGGGGGGGGAGGGGGGCTCAGATATTTAAACCATGGTTTAGCAGGATATTTTCCCCATGGAAGCTGATTTCAGGACAGATTAGAGTCATTAAAATTTGTCATCTATATATATATAAATGAATGTTTGTCTGTATGTCATCCATTAACTCAAAAACTACCCGGCAGATTTGGCTGAAATTTTCCAAGAGACACTCATTAGGCTTATGTTCCCAAAACTCTTTTTATGAGGTGGATGGGGACCGCATTAAAAAAAAATGTTCAAAATTTTACCCGTAGCTTTAAAAAGTTGTTTTCGCAACACAGTTAAAAAATATTTTTCTATAAGGTGGATAGGAACCGCATAAAAAAAGTCTCACGTAGAAAATAACCCAAAATGTTATATTTAAACGAAATCAAAACAAACCAAGTGATGATAATTTTTCTGACTCCCGAAAAATTTCCCGAATAAAAATTTAAAGGGAGAAAACAGTTTCTTCCAATCCTGATGCGCCTGTCGTCACTTGAATATACTTCCTCGCACTCGTTTTATAATGAAGTTTTAAAAGTTTTCGATCGAACCGCTAATCGGTTGGAGTTGACTTCGCTCACTGATCGGCTGGATTACAGTAACGTGGTGGCTTGCAAACTTTGGATATAAACAATAGAGTTGCGTGATCATTTGTTTACATTTTAAAGCTACTGTTAATGTAATTTATTATCTTTTTTGTTTATTTGGCGAAATATTTCAAATTGCAAAGAATTCTTTTTCGTTTTTAAAGAGTTTTTAATCATTTTAGTGTAAGAATGAGTTTATTTTACATTGGGAGGGGGGGATGAGTGATTTTCGCCCCATTATTCAGAAAACTACTTTTACCTTTATAATTTTTCTAAACAATATCCTTTCGATTGTTTTTTTCTTTTTCATATGGGGGAAGTTGCAGCGGGATTTCCCGTTTGTTCTAGATGGGTAGTTAGATTTTTGCACTTAATATCTGATTACGCTTTTTATCCTTTTCGTATGGCTGAAGGAACAAACCATCAAGTGCGGAAAAAAAATAGTTAATAAAACAACTGCTCAGTGGGCATTAGATAAATCAAGTTGTAATTAATATACGCATTCTGACACCATAGCAGCTTAAAACATTTTTTTTTTACTTATTTTTTTCCACAGAACGTTCAAACACTTGATAGTTTATTGAAATTTTTTAACTTTTCAATTTACAAAGTTGAAACAGAATGACGTCTGTTGGGTCCCCTAGTATATATATATATATATATATATATATATATATATATATATATATATATATATATATATATATATATATATATATATATATATATTATATATATGCATAAAAGACTGCAAGAAAAGAGGTTTGGGTGTACTAGATTACGGCTATCCTATCTATTGCTGCGCTTCAGCAGAAGCCCATTTGAGCGCTACTTGCATCATTACCAGACTGAAAAGCAGCTGTAATTCGAAAACTGTCCTTTATGAGGCATATTTGTAACCTCTTTATACCAGAAGGCAGGCTAGTCTAGTCAAATATTAGAATACATTTTCCAGTGTGGGCAAAAGCAATAAAACTTAGACCTAACTAAGTAGACCTCCAATCAAAGACAAAAGAAAAACTCCTATCAGTCAAGTTAAATCACAGCACGTAATCAATGAAAATGTTGAACCGAATTCTCTTTCTTGCAATCTTAATACTTCTGAAGAACTTTCCAGAGTTAACTTCCACTTCACCCTCTCGACCTATTTTAATTTTAAAAAAAACATTGTAGGCCAGACTTCTTTAAACAATTAGTCTTAGAAATCAAGAGCATCACCAATTTTTAAGTCAATTAAGGGGTATCAGCAAAGTCTTTTCTGATGGTAGCAAAATTGACAAACAACGGGTAGTGGAGTACATTGAAATCTATCAAACAACGAAACCAAGACTGCTGTTTTGTTTTTCGTAGCGAATGATTAGCAGTCGAAGTGGGACTAGAGAAAATCATAAACAAAATCAACCATGGAGACTTTTGGATACTTACTGACAGTCGCAGTCAACATCTCAAGAACTGGGCCTGCATGGGGGACTAGACAAGATTTACCCTCCCTGTCCTAAATAGCGGCAACACCGGGCTCCACCTGATCATATTTTGAATTGCCTAGGATTAGCCTGGGAAGAAATTTATGCTCCTCCTCTTTTAGTATCAGACTGTATTAGGGTTAACGGATTTGCTGGTCCCGTCTGACAAAATGGAAAGTTTAACAGCAACACATTTAACAGCTTTTATTCCAATGCACCTTTTTACTCTTGTTAACATTTTATAACGAAATTACTGATTTTTAAACTTTTAATTTCTTCCCTTCAATTTCCCTATAAACGTTCGACGCAGTATATGTTATTGTGAAAGACCAAAACCTGCTTCATGTCGACGTTCGCCGGCGAATGTCGGAATTCACTCCTTTCCTCCAATAGTACAGTAAAATTAGGCCAAAAAATGGCCAAACCCAAACATCCAAAAAAAAAAGGTGAAACCTGTTGCAATTTACTTCTTACCCTTCCAGCAAGAAGGGGTAAAAAGTCCCAGCACTTTGCGCGTCGGGTTTTGGGGGAAAGGGGGGGGACGAAATAATCCTCTATTTAAATAAAAAATAATTTCTATTACTTAAAAAAAATTCTCAAACCTCTCAGAAACCACTCTATAATAGTAAAATAATAAACTCTCACAGAAAAAAAATTCTAATTAACAGGGGTGCACAGGCGGGGAGGGGGGAAGGGGGGGGGTTCATGGAGCAGCTTAGCGTTATTGAAAATTTTAAGGCAGTTTTTTCAAAGGGTATTTCTTTCTTTTTTGAGGGCTTTTATTCTGGATGGATACTCAGTCACACTTAAGGGGTGCGCCATCGCTTTTTTTGGGGGGGGGGAGACCCTGAATTTACACTCTAAAATCAACTATTGCAGTGGAGGTCACGAAAAAATTTCCCTGATTTAAACTTTTCCGAAGTACAAAATGCCACACAATAATACGGTAATGTTAGAATGATGATTCTAAAAGATCTAAGCGAGCTCAGTAACCAAATTATTTGTGACTGGAGTTATTAAACTGTTTAGAGCGTTGGAAAACAAAATTCCTGTGCAGCATAAAAAAAGTCCAAATTGACCAGTTTCCCTACTTCTTGATTAACAAACTTCAACTATTCTACAAACTTTTGCCATCACCGTAAGGGGGGACAAACCGAAATTGCCAATAGTGAGACGGGCAATGCTGCAATTCTGCACCCTCTAAGTCAGGGGGGGGGGTTCTCATTTGCAAACACCGACCTACCTCTCTTTTACGCAGCTGGTTATGTGAATTATGCTAAATATTCGGACATATACTTTCAACACTATCTCAAACTTTTGAGTACATTATGCGATAAAAAAAATTTGATCACATCAAACATCAGCTATCCAACGATCTAACGCAGTGACAAATTCAGGTGGTCTAGAACCTGTAGTGATTCAACGATAGAACAAGTCTTGATGAGAGCAATGAGCAATACAACAATAGAATGCTAAATATTTACATCTTTTTGTCTCCCAGTTTGGAAATCACAATTCGTTTCTAAAGCCCCCAGAAGTTTCTTCCTTCTTAAATTGGTAGTGGTATTGCTCGTTGATCATAAGATGAGTTGCGATGAGACCTTTAACGTTCGGGTAGTAACATCAAAGGATATTGAAGAAAAACAATTTTGTGGCATTTCTTTGTAAAAAAGGTAAACAGTTATGTCTTTAGCTTCTGTTACGAGAGTAGTTACTATCTGTAAAGATGTGTAAACCCAAATTATCTTTTACACCGAATGGTATGAACAGTAAAGATGGAATAACAAATTGGTAAAAACTTCTGGTACGAGTTATGCGCTGATCCTCCATCAGTATTCGATGAATCTGGTTTCAGAAGGAAAGAAATCTTGTATCGTTAAAGTGCTATTAACTGAAGCAAAAGGTTCATCCACCATCACAGAACGAACATCTGGTGTCATATATGAGGCAGTGAGAAGCAAAGGGATGTAAGTGGATATTTTCAAGTTTTGAATAAAACGCGTTTAAAGATAAGATCCTAGGTAGGCTTTCATTGATTTTCTTTTCTAAATCATGCTGTATAGAAGCAACTACTAGGTCTACTAGTACCATCTCTTTCCTCAAGATAGAGGAGAGGTTCACCAACCATTTGTACTGGTTATCTCCAAATTTTTAATTTTGCCACTTGCATCCCTTTGCTTCTCACTGCCTCATATGTAATAGATGGAAGATACCTGCTTGATCATATTTTTGGTAATGATCTGTAAGCTTCAAGAAAATATGCCAGCAATGCAGTGTATAGGTAATTTGTAAGTATGGGAAAGCTAGTGTCGTTTTTGATGGGTGCAAAGAAAGAACCACAGAAATATAATCTACGTCCTATTACAACAGTCAAGCCTTCTGCTCTAGAAGACTTTTTGCGTCTCAAATCTTGTGCTTGCTCTAAGGAGTTCATTGGATATAGTGGATGTTTGAAAAGTCTTAAATTGGACCGAAGTGCTCAATTATGTGCACAAACTGTGAGACATAGCTGCAACAATAACGATTTTGCTGAGGATCTAGATTCCAAAAAATATCTTGATAACGAAGACTTTTTGTTACAAGCTTAGGAGAAATCATTTGAAAGCAAAAAACAGTTCAGGGTAATTTTTCTGGGCATTTAATCAAATGTGCACCATTAGAAGGGGTGGGGGGAGGAGGTTAATATTTTAGTATATAATTTCGTTTTGGGAGGTGAGCTACTGTTCTTATGGGGTGGACAGTCATGATTTAATGCATTTTTGATTTGCATGAAATAATACTTCTACTTGAAATAAAAAGGGGGGGGGGATTTATTTTATTTGGCGGAGGGGGGGGGAATGCTGTAGCTTTGAGAGGAGATGCACCATCAATCTTGGAAGATGGACACACTCGATTTCTAACCTTAACTTAGCATAAAATAATGTTTCCATATGAAATGTATGGAGGGGGGTTCGGGGGTACTGCTTCCTTTTACAGGGATGGGGGGGGGGTTCTGTAGCATTGGTGGGTTATGTCATCCCTCTTGGGGGTCAAACACCTTTTATTTCATGCTTTTAAATTTAGTAAAACATAATATTCTCACTTTAAATTTACTCTAAAAATTCTAGATAAATACCCAAAACAGCAATTTTTAGATGCCCCCCATTCCAAAACCCGACGCACAATGGGGTGGGACTTTTTACCTGTTCTTATTGGGAGGGTAATAAACAATTTGCACCAGGTTTAGCTTTTTTTTTTGGATGTTTGGGTCCGACCCCTATTTTTACTGTACTACAAGGACAAAGGCACAAATGCTCTGGACAGAACAAGAGCTCCCTGAAATGAGAAACAAAACCCTCTCAAATAAAAATCCTCCCTCCCCATAAAAAAGCCCCCTTAAAAATTTCAGTGATGTAGCATGCGCCATGGATCCCTCTCGTAGACATTCCAGCATTCTTATAGCAAGGACATCGGCTAAAAACCGAATATTTATGGTGAATTACCAGTGAGTGTCGACATTCTCCAATCTCGGTCTTTCACGGAAATTAAAAACAGCACAAGGCCAGGTTCTTTTTTCCCCTGCATTGATACTGTCTTAGCAGAAAAGCAACTTTTACAGATTTTTTTATCTGTAGGATTACGGACGTTCAGGTGTAACCTTAATATCGGTTTATCTTGCAGATTGTTTTTTTTTCCTTATTATTAGCATTTTGATCAGTGTTGCAGACTGCTGAAAAAAACTCTGATACTGAGCTGCCAAGATTTAAGCAACACGCTTTTTTTTTAATGCAGTATCTGCAAGATTTTTGTTAGACTCTGTTGTAAGAATTTTTTTGTTCTGGCATTTAAATGAAAAACATTTAAATTAATTCAATTCAGTCAATCATTATTTTGTACTATAAAGTCGCCCGTAAAGGTACGACGGGTGAAAATTGCTTCTACTCTTCTACATTTAAACGAAGCAATTGCCTGTTTGATGATATTTTGATTTTTGAAATTTTAACGCTAACTCCAGTGGATTAACTCTAAACTCCAATGAATAGCGTTAATTTTCAACCACTTTTTTGATTCTTCATTCCCCTAAAATGAACGTCTTACCAGTAAAACAGTTAAGTAACCGGATCGAGTTCAGCCTTGTCACAATAAAGCCTTTCCCAGCATGTTAAACATTACCAAAACATATTACCAAGCATGCCGTGGTGCGAGTTTTATTGTTGAAACTTGCGGGTTACTCGATCATCAGCCATCATATATATGAGGATAATGACAATAAGTTCAAAATGGAGAAGGGTTTCGAAGCAATTTATAAGCCACTAGCTGCGTTGCCCGGCTTTGCCCGGTCCACCTTGAAAATAAAAATTGTGTCAAGTGACGTATATTCAACAATCAGGCGTAAAAAAATAAATAAAAAACATCAAGATTTCCCTTCCAAACAATGACGACATATATTAAAATACTTTTAAGAAATTTAGTCCAGAAAGATGGATTTAAAATGCGTAACCATGGAAACACAAAATAAAATAAGTTTAAGGTATTTTAATGCGAAAGAAAATGGTTCACAATTTGAATGGAATCGAGATTTCTTAAACTTGATTTTAAAAGGTTTGGAGCTTTTTTTCCTTTTGAGATAAAAGCTCATTTTTTCGACCATAGGTCGAGTTAGATCAGGAGTAAAAAAGGTCGCTTTTTCCAATGGCGTCAAAAAGAAATCTGTGGGACAATTCCTTCAATTTTTATTGATTTATTTAGTGAAGAAAGTATTGCCTAAATTTTAGCTAAGCCTGAAAAAAATCGAGCTAAAAACGTAAATAATTCCCGCCGTAATAAAGTTAGAGCATTCAATCAAATGGCGTAGAACGCGGAAAATTCTACCCTTTCTAACGATATGTCATATTAATATGTGCAAGTAATTTTTCACCCCCATATTTGAGGATTTATGTGAAAATTGAACGTAAATTGGAATAAAAAAAAGAACAATTCATTGAATTTTATTCGAACTGGTCTGCAAAACCTTTTCAGGGCTTAAAGGAACAAACTGTGAAAATTTCAGCACACTCGGCCGGATAGCTCTCGAGTTTTGCGAGTTCAAACACACAGACGCTTTTTGGGGACTTCATTTTATACTATATAGAGATTGAGTACGCATAAGAGTCTTCAAATCGAGAATGAAATTCTTTCTGCAACAATTACTTTCTAAAAAACACCTTTAAATTCGAACGGACGAGGGGGGGAGGGGGGCATTTTGTTCCTCAAAAATTATCTTGAACCATGGGAAGTGGTAGCTTTCTGCATTTAAATGTTGGCAAAAAATTTGAGAATTTGAGCTCAAAATTTTTTACACCTGAAAGAATGTCACAAACTGAAGTAGACTTAAATAGGTCTGATATTTTTTTTTCTGGAAATAACTTCAGACTTTTAAAAATATTGTAAAATAAAAATTAATAGAAAAGAGTTGTTCAATCACCCAAACTGAATTAAGAGTCAAGAAGGTGGGATGGAAAATAAAAATTTATCAGCTTTAAGCGTTATTCCCTAAAATTCGTCTCAGTTTAGTCTCGAAGCAGACAAATTTAAAATGTTTTTGAAAATGCGGCATTGTGGTCCGCGGGCCTTGTAGTCTATGGGCCAAGCGCAAATATCGTTCAAGTTCGTTTACCAATCTTAGGGACTACGTGAACTTGCTTGAAATCTATTATTAATGATGAACTCAATAGAAAATTACAATGTTCACACGCTGGAACTGTCTCATTAAGTTTTAATTAGTAATTGAAATAGGAACTATGTTCCGTGGACTGTTAGCACTTACACAAAACAATATGTCTCTAGATGGCGCTATTAAACACAATATTTATAATCTAAAAATTTAATAAAGAGTTTTTCAACCGAAATTTTACTGTTTTACTCAATTCTCCGTTGCTAAATATATTAATACGTTTTAAATTACTTACTTTTGTTTAGTAATTTTTTAACAAAAAGGAAATAAAAACTTGTATCAATCCGCAGCTCTGAATGATCTCAATCTCAAGATTTCGTCTATTACACTAGAGCCAGCGCACATAGACATTGTTAAGTACAAAAAATTAGAAGGCACTTTACTTCACAAAAAAGGTATTAATGAATCACCGAATAGCAATAATTGACCTACAAAATCTTAAGAACATAAACAACTCTAACAGATGCGAATACATGTTTAAAAAATATTATAAATTAAATTAAAAATTAAAAAGTATATTTCACTTTCATATCCCGACGTCTTATCTTTTACTTTTTTAATAATATTGTTTTTTGATTACAGACGATATTTTGAGTTCATTTTTAGCCTATTTTCTCGTCAAAATAAAATAAAGTTTTAAAAAACAGAAAAATTAATTTGAATTTTGACATCTTGAATTCAAATCATGTTTTTTGCAATCACGAGTGTGTGTATGTAGGCGTATGTGTTTGTGTGTGGGAGGTATGTGTGTAGGGGGTATGTGTGTAGGGGTATGTGTATGTGTGTGTAGGCATGTGTGTTTGTGTCTGTGTGCTGGCATAAGAGTGTGGGTAGTTTATATGAATGTGTGTGTTTGGGGGGGGGTAAGTATATGTGTGTGTAGGCATATGTGTATGTGTCCAGGCATGAATGTGTGGGTAGTTGTGTGTATGTGTATGTGTGTCTAGGGGTATGTGTGTAAATGTGTTTGTGTGTGTGCGTGCGTGTGTGTGTGTGTAGGGGTATGTGTGTGTTTGTGTGTGTGCGTGCGTGTGTAGTTGTGTATGTATGCGCGTGTGTGTAGGACATGGATGCAACCTGGAGACGGCTTTCGCTAGAGGAGCAGCATGGTGAGGAGCCGGTGGACGGTGATGCTGCAGAGGGTGGCGGTGGGAAAATAAAATCAAAGGACATCAAAACAGTCAAATGAGAACAATAAGCAATCGTGATTGCTCTAAAATAATTTGAGCTCTGAAATTTTGAATTCATTTTTTGTGTTTCGCAATCACGAGTTGCGACAGGACATTACTCATTGGAGTTATTGTTTCTAGAAACGGCTCTTGTACCCCTAAGCCTGACCCTCTCTCCTTGGCGGTTACGTGTGTATAGTTGTGTGTGTGCGTAGACCTGTGTGTAACTATACAGGCGGGTGTATATATGTATAAACGTGTGCGTGTGTGAGTAAGTGTGTGACTAGGACATGGACGCCACCGCCCAGGAGAAGCGGGTTCCGGCGGACACTGCTCAGGACCGGAGGAGTCGCACCTGTAGAGGACGGTGGGCGGTAGTGCTGCAGAGGCCCCTGGTCCAAACTGGAAAAGGCACGGGCATCAAAGACGGTCAAGTGAGAACAATAAGCAATCGTGATTGCTGAATAAGGACATGAAAGGTGGTTTAATGGGCTAAAATTAATGTATCGTTAAAATATTGCTTAGTACAAAATAAAAAAGCCAAAAATAGATATAATAATTAGATAAATATCAAATTCGAAAGTAGGGGTTGGAGATGGGGGAAAATGTGTGTCTGTCGGTGCTCCCCCCCCCCAAAAAAAAATTTAACTAACGTTCTATTCAAACAAACTTTTTTTTTTTTGAATGATCTTTCCGATGACACCTAATTCCGGTATTTCCTTTTTTTGATTTGAATAATCGTTCGTTCAACTTTGAACAGTTCAAAGCACTTCATATTAGCGCTTGTGGGAAAAATTTAAGGCAAACATAAAATGCGAACTTAAAGGCGGATATGTTTAAGAAAAACTTTTTTGGAAAACGCTCTTGATAAAGAATATTTTTACAAAAGTTTTTTTTTTTAATTAGCCATTTTAGGGCCATTTTTTTGAGTTATTTTTTTTTTTTTAACATTAACGACAACGCGAAAAATTATTTTATGTCACCAAAAATTGAAAAAATGGAGTAGGTTCTGAATACATTCTCAGTTTTTGGTGACCAAGAAATAGAAAAGAAAGCTATTAATCAATATAGAAATACCATATCTGGTAGAACTATAACATTGACGAAAGTCAGATAAATATGACTGAATCAAAATGAAATGAATTTAAAGCGCAAATGTTTTTACCGAGGCTGCGGAGCTGGAGTGAAAAAGAACCAATTCCTGACTCTGACTCCTACCCTACCCCTCGTTTGTGCACTAACTATCAAGCAAATATTCATTGCTGATGCTTGAATAATTTAATCTATTGGTGAATAACAATTTTTTACCTACGGGCCACAACTATTATTAATAGGAATCTCGTGGACCAGATTAAATATCAAATTTATTGATATGATTTAAGTTTTTCTAAATAGCATGGGAAAACAAGGGAAACGAAAGACAATTACAAACCAAAATTGCTGTTGTTATTACTACATGCTTATTTTATTGCATCTGTATTTCAGAAATCAATTTATGTTTACTTGACTTCAAAATTCATAACACCGAAAGAAGATTACTAGTAGTTTTGGAAGGTTTTAGAATATATTTTTTGTTTTTTAATACTGAATACTACGACGGGCACATGGGTCAGCTTCAAGGGGCAAATTTGATCCGCGGGCTGTAGTTTGAGCACCCACTGATTCAATCAATGCTCCCAGTTCATCAGAACGTTGAATGGACTATAAATGCGGGTAGTATTGAAATACAAAGGAGGACTATTCCCATTGCATCAGATAATGTTCAAAAACTAGTCTCCTGTGCATGCCAGAAAACTCGGTGTTCTTCGAAGAGATGATGTATTACATGCAGGACGTAAAATTGTTCATGCACATAATTTTCCTCTAATGACTGGAGCTGTATAATCTCTCAAGAGGAAAATAACTTGATACGCAAAAACAGGATGGATGAATTCAGTGATAATGACGATGATACTTCAGAATGAAGAGTTTGCTTCGTGAAAAAAACTATTTTTTTATGTACATGCATAATGTCTTTAACGTACATGCATAATTTTTTAACTGTACATGTATAATATATTTTATGTATTTAAAATTTGTCTGCCTCTTGCTTGTCAGTTTCACTCCTTTTCATGTATCTCTAATGGTCTGTAAAAAAATTATGAGACACTATTTTTTTGTGAACATTGGGTTTTTTTCATCTGCAGACACTAAGGATTCAGAAAAATATCACTTTTCGTAGTCCCCGAAGTTGGCAAACGAAACCATGTTTTTAAGCATCTTTTATGCCTTCGTCCCACAGCCTATTGGGTTTAAAGACAGGGATGACAAATGGGATTTCATCAAAATGCCAAAGTTAAAATACCCTAAAATTGGATGCCAGTATGCTGTTTATACGCACAAAAACTAAATTTTTACAGAACTCCTTTTGGAGGGGGCAGGGTTCGATTTATAAATTTTGGACTGTAAGCAAAACACATCTGTAGGACACACATCCCTTGAGCAGTACTACCGTCGAACGTTGTGTCGAGTTGCAACCGCGCACCTTTTTTGTCATTGCAAATACTAAGCGCGAGGATACACCATTGGTCTAAACTTCCTAAACAAAACACAAATAGCAAACAATAGCTGTTTTGATGTCAAAAGTCACATCTATAAAACCTTTTTGATTCACACTTGATTTTAACACCATAATAAACTAGTATGTTGTGGCCATTACGAAACTTTCTTCTATATTTTTCTTTTTTTTCTGATCCCTCCCCATGCTTGACGAGGAAGCAATATTCCCAACAAAAACGAAATTACGCATGCAAAAACTTGACCACCATCCCAATGTCTGAATTATTGCAAAAGCAAAGCAAAGAGCGAAAATTGAAAGTTATTTTAAAGGCCTTGCTTGAATTAATTACAAATATTTTTGTTTGTTAACAAACATAAGACGGCAACAGTTAAAAATTTTAAATCATTGAGATAATATTTCCGATCATTTCCATACAATTAAAATCACGAGAAATACGCAGACGACAATCTATTACGATTTATCTTTCTTATTGTTACATTAATAAAACTATTTTTATTCGCTAAAAAATAATGATAATAAAAATAAATCAGCACCTCTTGGCGCGATTGGCGCCAAAATTGAACCAAAGCCTGTTTACATATGGATTCACATATATTCCAAATTTCAACCAGAACGTAGCATTACTTCTTGAGATAAGGCACTCACAATGGAAAAAAAGAACGGGCGATTGCGCTACCCCCTTTTTAGCTGTTGACACCAAAATAAAATCAGCTCTTATACCCACTAAGGGCTACTTGCCGATAAATTTTTCTTTCATTCCGTTCATTATTTCTTGAGATACAGCAGTCACAATTGACGACAAAAAACGTTCTATAGCTCAACCCCCGTTTGAGTTATTGACACCAAAATTGAATCAGCACCTGTTCCTGTTAATGGCAACATATGGACCAAATTTTGTTTGATTCCGCCAGTTACTTCCTGAGGAATAGCAATCACGCGTAACTCAAAAAACGTCCCATTGCTCCACCCCCCCCCCCTTGGAGGAATTCGCGCCAAAAACCAATGGCCACAAGTTCACATAGGGACACATATGTGTACCAAGTTTCGTTTGATTTCATGCGGTAGTTTTTGCTATAGAGCGGCCACAAAAAACTGGTCACACACAGACGTGACACACATACACACACACATACACACACACACATACACACACACATACACACACATACACACACACATACACACACACATACACACAGACAGACAGACATTTTCCAAAAATAGTCGAAATGGACTCAGCACACCTCAAAACGTTGGAATCCGTCAAAATTCGAAATTCGAAAATTTGCACGAATCCAATACTTTCTTCTATATATTAGATATAGAAGAAAGTAAAAAAAACTAAAGCCATATTTTGGTATAATTTTTTATATAGTTTGTTATTCTTTCGGGACCGTGGAGCGAGGGAGCCCCTAGGCCGGTCCTCGTGTGCCGGAGTGGTAAAATAGGCCCCGGGAAAGTGAAGGGTGAATTAACCAGGCATTTTTAGTGTTTAAACGGCTACTCTGAGTTAAGGTGCGGAAAAGGTTTGAATGCAAAATATTCACATAAATTATATTTTTATGCAAACGACTACTCAGATGTCTAGCAGCAAATAGGCCATTCCACGAAACAGTCGACCTTTCGTCCCACACGTGACGGTTCATATATTTCATTAAAAAGTTATAATTTTAAAGGGTAATGACGAAATTTTTTGCTTAACCACAAGTTTGCAATTTGTTTAGCAGGAAGCGTTTGTTCATCAATGTTTTAAAATATTATTTTTAATGAAATATATGAGGCGTCACGTTCAGGACAAAATGACCATTTTCCGTAAAATGGCCCAAATCTGAATATTCTGGAACATAAGTGCTTAATTATTATTAACACGCTTTTATTAGCTTCACCTGTATGTATGTATGTATGTATGTATGTATGTATGTATGTATGTATGTATGTATCTTGTAATGGAATCTTGCAGCTCAAATTTCGCCCACTTCCTGCGATCGGATTCTTTTGAAATTTGGCACGCGATCTCAGACCCGATGACAATGCAATATTCTATAATCAAATTAATTAATTAACCCTTTTAATTGTTAGTTTCCTCCAATTTTAATCAATATTTTGGCATAAATCCAACAATGTGAAAAAGGAAAAATTTAAAAAAATACATCAAAAAATGCTCGCAAAAATTATTTAAAAATATCTACAAAAACCTTTAATTTTTCTGCATCAGACAAAATTTGTTCCAATGTTCCAAGGTAATTAGAACATGAAATATAATTGTTTTTAACTAATTTCATGCCAAAATTTAGGTGAGCCTTCAATTGGAAATTCATTGCTGATCAGACCATTGTTGAACAAAACTTTTATTCAAATGCATCTCAAATTTTCAAAGTAATATAAATATGATTTCTGCAAACATACATCGATGACTCACAGTAGCTTCCCATCGGGGTGCCCTTGTCTTAACTTTATGATATTACCTCGCACTCGTTTTATAAATAATTTTGCCGCTTGGTAATTCTCCAACATAAGACTAAAAACTAGAAAAATAAAATAATAGTTTAAAAAACTGAAAAAACACGCTTTCGTAGCAAAATGAACTAAAAAGTGAAAAATAATCTTTGGATGATAGTAGTTGACCAAACACTTAATTTTAATGTAATACAAAAAAGCGTGGGGGAGCTTCTTATCAGTTGTCTTGAATTTCTTCCATTTGTTGTCCAAGCAAAAATGTAAATAGACAGCACCCCACGCTTTTTTGTATTACATTAAAATTAAGTGATTGGCCAACTACTATCATCCAAGATTATTTTTCACTTCTTAGTTCATTTTGCTACGAAAGCGTGTTTTTTTAGTTTTTTAAACTATTATTTTTTTTAGTGTTTCTTTATAATAGCAGCAGGTGTTAATACGTATTGTTTTTATGAAATATATTTCAGTGAATATGAAATTCGCGTTGGCATCTCTCGGACACGTTTCTGCCTCGACTGTATTTGATATTACTGAGGCTTCAGCTGCTACATAATAATGATATGTATTTTTCTGACGTTGCGAGAAGCCAACTTAGAGCACCGTTCAGTTGAGAAAGTATTAATATAATGTTGATTTACGATTGGTCCAGAACTTTTTCAAAAATAGTTTCTTTTTGAGCAGCAAATATGTATTGTGGTTCGAAAATATAATTTTGAAATTTGATAACATCACCCAAAATATGAAAATACGCTAGTCGCTAGTAGATTAATTTGTGATACAAGAGATTAATGCGTGCTACATCCTTATATAAATAGTAGCCCATGATCGAGTAACGCGCATGTTTCAACAATGAAACTCGAGCCACGGCATGATAATTTGATAATGTGTTTTGGTAATGTTTAACATGCAGGGAAAAGCTTTATTCAGGGGTGGACTGGCCCTAAAAGTTTTAAGTGGAAAAATATTTTTGCCGGCCCTACCCAAAAAAGTTTGGCAGTATTTTTCTGAACCCCAAAAGTTTCTAGTGGGGTTTTTCATTAAAAAAGAAAAGAAAAAGTTTTTTCGAAGACTACCAAGTGTTTGACCCCCCCCCCCCCTCCGGTTTGTAGTATGGACAACTTTTCTCTGGCTTGCAAAAGATGCCATATTCAGTTTTTGTTTAAAATCATGTTTTTACTTTTTTTTGTTTGTGTTGCCCCTGTAAGTGGGGTATAGAATATCTCCAATTTTAGGGTTCCGGGGGTTTCTCCCCCGGAGAAAATTTTGATAAAAGGTGTAAAATTCTGCAGTTTGAAGCCTTATAAAGGGTTATTGAAACACAAAAATATCAGGATAAAAAAGAGGCGCAACAAAACTTTTTTTTTTAAAGTTTCTTTTGCAAATTAAGACGATAAAACTTGCTTTTTGTTCGAAAAATCAGTAACAGCAATCGACAGATAGAATGAGTGAGGGAGGAGAAAAGATAATTCACTGTTACTGGCTCACATCGGGTTTCGATACAATAAGTTTTTGGTCACTCCTCAGATCCACCAACAAATACACTCTATAACAAACAAACAAACAAAAAAAAATCGATGCACCATGAAGCAATCATCCGATTGCTTTGAAATTTTGTATGCATGAGTGTTTTGACTAGACATACCAATGATTAAAATTTGGTGACTAATGAATAAATAGTTTGATCTCCAGCGCATTGAAACTGCGCATCCAGCAGATTTATATAAAGAGCAGTTCTTCAACAGTTGTTAAACTTTTCGGTTTGATTGCGATTCAGATTACCTTTCAACAGCTTAAAAATGCCTCGCCGCATGGTTCGTGCTCATTACGAGCAACTGTCAGAGTTTAAAAGAGGTCGTATCGTTGGATTGAAAGAGGCCGGTTGGTCAAATCGGAGAATCGCTCGTCATTTGAGTCGAAGCGGTGCGGCGATTCGAAGATGCTGGCAAGGATGGGTGGAAAATGGCAGAGTTCTGCGTCAGGATGGTAGCGGTCGACCTAGGGTCACAACAGATCGTGATGACAGAGTAATTGTCCGATCAGCTGTCACAGCGCTTTCTTCATCTCTATGAACCATCACACATTCAACCCAAACACCAGTGTCCATCATGACCATTTATAGACGGTTGGGACAACGAAATATACGCTCGCACTGACCGTTACGCCACCTGCCACTGACGCCTACATACTGCCGAGATAGATTACTGTGGTGCATGGGTCGATCAGGTTGGAATGGTGCCGACTGGGGACGTATAGTCTTTAGCGACGAATACCGCTTCCAACTGTGTAATGTCGATCATCGAAGACGTGTTTGGAGACACCCAGGGCAGAGAGGGGATCCTGGTTCCACTTTTGCACGCCACACTGGCCCTCAACAAGACATTATGGTCTGGGGTGCCTTTGGTCGTAATTAGAGGTACACTTACTGCACAGTGGCATGTCGACGACATCCCAAGACCTGTTTTGCTGACGTTCCTTTTGCAGTACCCTCGGGTGGTTTTCAGCTGGACAATGCGAGATAACATACTGCACATGTTGCTATGAACTGTCTGCAAGCTTGTCAATCTCTTCCGTGGTCTGATAGATCGCCAGATCTCTCTGCCATCGAGTATGCCTGGGATATGATGGGATGGCGATTGCATTTGGCAAGGAATGTTGATAATCTCATCCGACAATTGGAGCGAATTTGGCCGAAAATGCCAAAGGACACCCTCCGGGGGTGTTTGTCACGCCGTGTTTCAGTTTGTATCCAGGGTAAAGGCGGATCAATATCTTATTGAACTTGTTACTGTAACTCCGACATAAATCATTCAATTTTTATGAAAATTAAATCATTTACTATTCTGTGCATATTCTGTGCATTGTCTTCCTATCCACCAATTTAAGTCTCAATTGGATCACTACTTTTTGGTGCGTCGATTTTTTTTGTTATAGAGTGTACAACAATGAATTAAATACAAACCGATCAATAGTAAAAATGCTTTAAAAGAAATGGTGAACAGATTTCGAAAATGGGGGACGAGAAAGTAACATATTACCCATTTTTATTATTCTTAATTCAAATACTTGATGATCATTGTTTCCTACCTTCGTAACAAGATACGGCAATAGTTTGGCAAGGAAAGAGTGACCACTGGAAGAGGAAAACCATCTATCATTATCCTCTCTCTCCCTCCCCCCCCCCCCCCTCCATTAAAGTTCCGAATGACTCTAAAAACACGAGAACGGCCGTCCCAGCTAAAAAAAAATTTCGAAATAAAATTGAAGAAATCGTTACGTACACGTTGAAAGAAGAAGAAAAAAAACGACCCAAGTTAGGTACGGCCCCTGTGGAATTTTCCACATCTCCCACATGGCCAGTCTGCCCCTGGCTTTATTGTAATAAGGCTGAACTCGAGCCGGTAATTTAACTGTTTTACTGGTAAGGCCGTGTCATTTCAGGGGAATGAAGAAACGAAAAAGCCGTTAACTATCATAGAGTAAAAAAAAAAAATACATAGAGCGGCCCCGTCTATGATAAAAAGGAGATGAAATTGAAGCCGGTATTATGGGATACAGCGGTGCAATGATGAGCGGGGTTATGATAGCATGATCACTTCGCGAGAATAGTTTTCACCAATATCGCAAAGGAACCGAATAAAGCACCTAACGGATTGGTGTGCATTTCAATTCAAGATTTAATGCAATTTCAAAAACGTGCTTCATAAACTTGTAATAATATCTAAGTTTAAATTGACAACCAATTGAGATTCAGTAATGGAATGCTTTGAAATAAAATGTATCTCAAGATATTTAGCAAGAGGCTAAGGATCTTGGGACACAGTGGTGCAACTTCCGGCTTCGATTTCTTAGTACAGCGAGGCCTCTCTATGTAATTTCTTTGCTCTATGTCAACTATGAACGCTATCTAATGGAGTTTAGGGTTAATCCACTGGAGCAGTGTTGCCAGATTGGGGGAAATTTCCCCATTTTGGGGAAATCTGGTGCTCTCTGGGGAAATTTTGGGGAAATGGGTTTTGAGGGGAATTCTTTGGGGAAAATTTTTTTTCTTGGGAAAACCAAGGGAAAAAAACCTCAAGGAAAAAAGAATTTTTTTCGTAGTTAGATTCGCGTCAAGAAGTAGTAGTTACATTGTTTGTATCAAACAGCGTTGGTTTAGCTTTGCTCAACTTTATGGAATTCGAATTTCGAATTATGTGGAATTTTATGCTATGGAATTCGCAATAATGTTCTGCGTGAGTAACTAGTTGATAAGTGAAACGGGTAAAAATAAGTGTGATGAAGAATGTTCTTGTTAGTTTAAATATACATACAGAAGCAGAGTAGTAAATGCAAGTAGAAAAAAAAAATGTGGCTATTTCTTATCTCTCGGTCAGGCTCTTGTATTTATGACTTGTGGCACCCGCATGGCTTTGCCTGTAGGGTAAGTTAAAATTAAAAGGTCTTTTGGTTCCCCTGTATATTTACAAATAATACATGATGAATTTCTCGCCAATTGGCTTGCCCACGTTACGGTTCCACGTTATGATAGCTTGGTAATTTACTCGTCCATCTTATGATAAGTTTTGCTTGGGAAAATGTTCCTAAAATTGGAATAGAAAAAGAACAAAATCGAATTTTTGAAAAATAGCTTCGAGATACACACCCCCATGCTACAAACAAACTTTGTGCCAAATTTCATAAAAATCGGCAGAACGGTCTAGGCGCTATGCGCGTCACAGAGATCCTGACAGACAGAGAGACTTTCAGCTTTATTATTAGTACAGATAAAGAAAGATAAAGAAGACAAAAAAAAAAAAATAATTTGAATTTTTTCATCTTGAATTCAAATTATGTTTTTCGCAATCACGAGTGTGCGTGTATATGAAGACGTGTGTGTTTGTGTGTGGGGGGTATGTGTATTTGTGTGTAGGGGTATGTATGTGTGTAAGGGGTATGTGTATCTGTGTAGGGGGTATGTATGTGTGTAAGGGGTATGTGTATCTGTGTAGGGGGTATGTGTATGTGTGTAGGCATGTGTTTCTGTGTGCAGGCATGAGTGTGTGGGTAGTTGTGTGTATGTGTTTATGTGTAGGTGTTTGTGTATGTATGTGTGTGTAGGTGTATATATGCATATGTGCGTAGGTGCATGTATGTATGCGTGTAAGTGTAGGATATTGACGAAACCTGGAGACGGTTTTCGCTAGAGGTGAGGAGCCGGTCGACGGTGATGCTGCGGAGGGTGCTGGTGGGGAAATAAAATGATAGGAACGCCAAAAACAGTCAAGTGAGAACAATAAGCAATCGTGATTGCTCAAAAAAAAAAAAAAAAAAAAGCAAAAATGGGAAGAAAAAAAAAATTTGAGGAATTTTATTTGGCTATTTGGGGAGAAAATTTTTTTTTTCAAGAGACAAAAATATTAGAGGAAGTCGATTCATTTTCTGAAAATATTAGTGCAAAAATTATTTTTGAATTTGGGGAATTTTGGTAGAAAACATCGCTTTTTGGGGGGAAATTGGAAGGGAATTGGGGAAATCTGGATTTGACCATCTGGCAACACTGCACTGGAGTTAGGGTCAAAACTTCAACTATCAAAATATCATCAAACAGGCAATGGCTTCGTTAAAATGTAGAAGAAGAGAAGCAATTTTCATCCGTCATACCTTGACGGGCGACTTTCTAGTTTTGTAAATATTGATTGAAATTTCGGGAAAATTTATTTCAAGTACAATGTTCAAAAAATAATTTCAATTAAATTTTGGAACAAGATGTTTGGACCATGGATTTGCCCACTATGAGACATCGAATGATCCTTATATGAGGCATAGCCCTACGCCCGGATGGGAGGTCACTATGATGGTCCAAAAAACTCCACATTTGCCAAATTGTCTGACGATTCGGCAAATTTTGAGACATAATTGCAGCATTGCAATTTTTAAGTGGCCGGATGTCCCTTTCCATTAGATGTACTCGTATGTGCATACCCGTATTTTATCATTCGGCAAAATTTGGAGTTCTATTCGGAAAATTAAGAATTTCCGTCCTTTAAAAAATTTAAGTTCGGGGCGTCCCTGGAGCAGGGGTGGATACAGGCTACCATTTTAAGGGGGGGTCATGCTAAAGAGTACCCCCCTCCATGAATGAACTTATGGTTTTTGGTGTGCAAAATTTCTGGAACTCTCTCTCTCTGCTTAGATGTCAATAAAAAACACCACATTGGTCAGGAATATGACATCTAATAGGACAAAAACCTCACTAATGAATTTTATAAACAATCAACAGAAGTAGTATTATTTCAAGCATTTACCTTTAAAAAATAATTAAAGAATTGAAAAAATTACTGAAATCGTTTACATTTTATCCATAAAGTGTTTGAATACAATGTGAACGCAGGTAAAATTGTCGACGTTTTAAGGGGGGTCATGACCCCATGACCCTCCCCATGTATCCGCCACTGCCCTGGAGGTAGTCTATTTTTGTACATTCACTTTAGGAAAAAAATATTTTAGTAAATATAATGTTATTGAACAGAATAGACTAAGAATATCGATTCTAAATTAACAAACTAGGAAGAAAAGTTTAAGCATCATTGAAAGAAAAAAAAAAGCACATCTGAAACGCATACTGTGCTGAGTAGTTAAAAGGACGAGCACCCCTCCCTCCCCCCCACATAGATACGCGCATTCATACATACATGCCCCCTCCCCGAATTATTTCTTAAAATACACCTATGATTTTTCCCCCCATTTTTGAGCAAATATCTTCATTAAAAAAAATGCTTTTCCATTAAGATTTTGAAGACATCTAGAGTGGTAAGGCGCAATTATTCAACAGAAATGTCGTCTAAGTGCTTCAATAGCACATCAGCCTCTTGTTCGGTGCATAAAAATTCTCTTTTGTCGTTGTAAAGTTTTTCATTTGTAAAGTTGTGAATGGAGTTTTCGTCCAACAATTAGATTTTTACGAATTTTAAATATTTTTTATTCTAAATCTATAAAACAAGGTAAGAACAGAATAGTGTTCACTCTTAATTGTCTGAATGTAACATTAATTACTTACAAACGCATTTAAGTGTGTTTTACACTATTATGTGTGATGACTATTTTGAATAGGGAAGTCTACTAGTTTTTGCTTCAATTTTTATTTTTTTTCTTGTCAAAAGTATTACTGCTATTATCTTGAACTATCAAGATTGGTTATTGAATACCATATACCGTAGTCCATGTTCATTACTTTTGTTCGTCTTGGTTCTTAAAATGTGAAAAAAAAAAAAAAAAATCCAAAAAACTTGACTACAGCTTCTGCGATATTGTTATGTCACTCAAGACGAATGAATTTCATAAAAGCAAAATTATTGATTTCAAAAAAAAAAAAAAAATCTTGTCTTTGGTAATTAATATACTTTTGTATGCTTTTCTCGCATGTAAAAGCAGTGTTTATTTTTTCTTTGCTTTTCTTTTCCATTTTTATAAACTTTTTTCGGATTGGATGTTTTGTGCTTGTTAATATCCTCATATAAATAATAGCCGATAATCGAGTAACCCGCGTGTTTCAACAATGAAACTCGCGGCACGGCATGATAATTTGATAATGTGTTTTGGTAATGTTTAACGTGCAGGGAAAGGCTTTATTGCGGCAAGGCTGAACTCGATCCGGCAACTTAACAGTTTTACCGGTGAGACAGTGTCATTTCATGAGATTGAAGAAACGAAAGCAATTAACGCTATCTGCTAGAGTTTAAAGTTAAACCACTGGTGTTAGGGTTCAAATTTCGACTCACCAAACAGGCAATTAATTTGTTCAAATGTAGAAGAGTAGAAGCAATTTTCGCCTGTCATACCTAGACGGGCGACTTTAGTTTCTGTATATTTTTCGAATATTGTTTAACTTTAAACGCTCTTTAAATATTACAGTTGGGGTTATTTTTATATAACATTTAGTATGAATTAAAAAAATATCTGATAAGATTTGTGAACATTTATAATTTTTAAAAATGATAGAGTGATACAGCATAGAAATTCGAAGTGAAAAAAAAAATGTTTCAAAAAAAGTGAAAAACAAACATGTTTTTCATCTAAAAATCCTGCCTGCAGTCATTAATTGCAAAAACTTCAATTTGTCAGAGATAAATTCAATTTATTCACTTATTTTTTTCATGATGAAATGAATGCAAAGTTAAGAATCTGAGTTAAGTGCTATGTAGAGCTAAGGCGAAAGATCGCCGAAGCAGGAACTTTCTAAACTTCAAAATCAATTACGAGCTGTTGGTCGTCACGTTAGCTGTAATATTAAGTGCTTGGAACATGTGGGCGTAGGTGGAAATATCTACCACGCCCACAGCGATTTAGTTGGAGAATTAGTAAATCCCTTAGGCGTCGTCTGCATTAGTGTTCGAAAAGTTGTTTCAAAAGTTTGTTTGCGTGCTTCCGTTTTTCGATTTTCGGTTCAATGAATTTCGTTGGATGGGCATTTGGAAGATTTTTTTAGGAGGAGCTAAAGTTTCGGAAACAGCTTAAATTTTGTCTGTTTTTGTTTCCGACCCTTAAATGCATTATGTTGAAAAAAAAAAAAAACTCTTAAATATATGTTCTTTGGCTTTAAACTTCTGTTCAAATCATAAGACTTTTGAAAAATCAAGAGTTAAAAATAAAAAAAAGTCAAATTTTTGCGAATTTCGAAAAAAAGAAACGTATTTTTGTTTTTCGTAAGATAGATGCCTTTGCAAATTTAAAATAGATTTAATAGTATATTCTGTGAGCATTTATTGGCAACTAGAGTTTCAATTTGTTCTTATAGTGTTTTAGAAGACCGAATTGGGTATGTTGCCAAATGGCAACATGGTGTATTTCAAGGTTGAATTATTTTCTGAGTTGATGGATTTTAAATGTTGAATATAAAATGTATTAACTTGATTTTTTAGATTATTTAAAACTTTTACGGGAAAGTAGTCAGACCAAAAAAATCATATATCATAACCATGTGTTATTACAGCAAAAGCTTTAATCTTTTAATAAGTTTGTTCTTTTCAAATTTTATTTTAAGTTTTTAGAGAGTGTCATATTAACTGTAACCTTATTCCCCATAGTTATTAGTATTTAGTTTGTGGCAACACTGTGCCATCATTATATAAGAATTGCTAGGGACCGTGGTAGCCCGATCGGTAGAGTGACGGATTCGGGGTCGGAGGGTCCTGAGTTCGAACCTCGATGGTCGAAGACCCACCGTCGTCATTAAAGAGGACTGGGCGACGTTAAATATGCTCGTGGTCTCAATGTCCTCCAAGTGAAACGATACCTCTGGGGGGGCTAGCACCAGGTAGCTATTAGCTCCTGGACTAGTTCTAAATTCTCATTAACTGTTCGATCCGGTGATGGTGCTGCCATCTATTGGTATAAAAAAATAATGGAGGCAAGGCACTTAGTATGCAGTCCTCGACATAAATACAGTTGTAGTCAGTTGTGACTCGGAATCGGAATCGGAATAAGAATTGCTACGCTAATGTCTTACCGCTTGCTCTAATAAACCGTTCTAAGTGTTCTATGAGTTGCTACTTTCAAGTAAACATTTGATGCCTAAATGTTACAGAGAGATTTTTCGCAATTTCAGGTTCTGATTGAAAAGCAATAATACTGTCGTAATCTTTTTTGACATTTAGTGAGAAACATAGTATGGTTAACATCTCTGGCAAGAATTTCAAAATTCGTAAAATTGATCGAAACATTATAGAGCAAGAGCCCGTGAGTGTCAGACCTTTGTCATAGTATAAAGGTCCAAAATTTTTCTGCGTAAGCACATTATAACAAGCAAGAAAGGTTCGCTATTATTTAAGCTGGCTCTGGCAGGAAACAGGTAGAAAAAGTTGCGTCAAAAACTGAGACATTCCATGTCAAGTGACCTCTTCGCCTCCACCCGACCATGTTCGATTTGAACGAAATTTTATGGAGGTGCAAACATGCCTTTGGAACTAACCTATACAAATTTTCATAAGCCAAGACCCGAATCCTAAGGATCTAGGATCGACAAAAAAAAAAAAGGGGGGGGGGCTATAAAATAACGGATCAGCTTTGCGAAACGAATTGCCATGTTTAGCATGGTTCCCATTGAAAGCCATTTTGGAGCCCACCTTTTTTTTTCTTTTTGAGATACACTAGATCCTCACACTGTAAAAAAAATTCGGAAACGTTTCTGAGTATATCGTGCAGCTGCGGATCATGAAATTTTCAAAAACGTTTCTGAGTATTTCGGAATCCTCTTTCTGTAATGTCCGGAAACGTGTCTGAGTATTTCGGAATCCTCTTTCTGTAATGTCCAGAAACGTGTCTGAGTATTTCGGAATCCTCTTTCTATAATTTCCAGAAATGTTTCTGAGTATTTTGGAATCCTCTTTCTGTAATTTTCAGAAACGTTTCTGAGTATTTCGGAATCCTCTTTCCGTAATTTCCAGAAATGTTTCTGGGTATTCTGTGCAGCTGTGGTTCATAAAAGTTTCGAAAACGTTTCCGAGTATTTCGGAATTCTCCAAACAATTTTCAAAAACGTTTCTGAGAATTTCGGAATCCTTTTTCCGTGATTTTTTCTAAAAAATAATTCTTTTTTAATAGTATTGCATGCCATATCAGTTTCAATTCTTTCATATCTAAGAGCAATGAAACAAGCAATTTTAGAATCATTCGTGGATTTTTTTTTCTGAATTTCTAATGACAAATAGCATGGTTAACAGCATAACATATGAACAGTTATAAATTTTTGAAAATTTATGAAATAATATAGTAGTTTCATTCATAATCACAAAATCGTCGGGGGAGGGAAGGGGAGTACTTTCTCAGAAGTGGGATTGTTTGTTAAACAATATTAAACTTCAGTTTTTCTCTCAATATTTTCAAGACAAAATTATCAACATATTGTATTTTTAATGCAGAACTTAAAAACATATCTTGTATCAAACTTGATAGCTTTTATTTTCGGATAAAATTTGACAAAACTTACCTACACTTTTCGTTCCGAAATTCGTTCACGTCAAGTCAATTTCTTTGACGAACAAAATGTACCGAAAAGTACCAACAGAGAAATTGATGAATTTAAATATGACACCAAAGTCCCCCTGCTGGAACCATTCGGGTTTATTCCTCTGTTCTTGCCCTTTTCCAGTTTATCACAAATATAGATACTTAATCAAAATAAGTTACTGATTAAGAGTGTGCGCAAAATGCATTATATATTTTATTTATTAAAACATTGAACTCTATCACATGCTTATTCCATTTCATATATACGAGAGTTCCCTCCCCCCCCCCACACCATAAGAGTGATGGTGCACCCATAAAATGATATAAAGCGCCCCCCACCTTAAAAAAAGCAACCTCTTGAAAATGTCAATGGCACAGTCTGCGTGGTGAACGCCCCTTGTCTTCTCACCATATGTGCATTGCATATTAATAACATAGTATTTAAAAACTGATCACTTTTAAAACGATGACATGAAATAATATTACTTTTTATTTCAGCATGTAAATGCAGCTGTTCCATTTTTGCCACTGACTCATTCCTCCTGACTGTCCTACATTAAACTAGTATATCCACGAAGGAAATGTTATTTTCGGAACTAATGTCAAGGAATTTTTTAATTGTTAACCACATTTAACAAAATGAATAAGCAGATGAATTAATTTCATAACTATGCTCTTACTAATAGATAACATGGTCATTTTCTAATGGTATAAATATTTTTAAATGAATGAATAAATTATAATAAAAAAAGATAAATTATACCGGCACATTTTTTGTGAAGCATATTACAATACTAGAAAATATTTGCATTACCATATTTCTAATGAATTAAACAATTGATTCTTTTTCTTTTTGAACCAAAATGTATGTACATCCAAGTATTTCGAAATAACTTTTCTGTGATTGCTTCTCAAATATAAATCTTACTTCTTTTGCGTAATTAATCAGTTTCAGTTAGTTACAACAAATAGTACACCGCGCACATAGGTATGTAGGATAACTTTAAATTAATTCGATAAACGCAAAAACAGTTACAATTGGAGCCTCATCAAATGCAAATCAACAAAAATATAAATGTATATAACAACATGTTTTAAAATATTCATTAATACTTACAAGTGAACATAAGCGGAAGAAAATCTAAGTACCTCCATTACAACTGAATAAGTAATCCAAAGGGTTTCGTTTCATTAAGTATAAACACGGGTGATAAAACTATTCACGCTTGAACACACAATATATATCTAATTATGGTCGCATTGGAAATTGTAAAGAAGCAAATGGTTATTAACTAACTTAATAGCTGCGTACATCGTCTAAAAAATCAAGGGCAGTCCAAAATGCAAAGGCGTAAAATTAGTTTCGACACATTTTACTACTCTCTAGACATGAAATACCAAGCAATCCAATGCTACACAGTTGCTGACTGCAGCAACCATAGATAAGAAAAAAAGAAGTTCTCGTTATTTCCGACTCATTGGCGCCTGTGTTGGAAGGATGAAATAGGTTTCGAAGCGTTGCGTCATCACTTCCGCTTCTAGATATCTTGAAATAACAAAAAGCTTTCTGAATATTGAGGAGTTCGCTATTGGATGAAGGATTCCTACTATTTCGGAAACGTTTCCGATATATCCAGAAACGTTTCCGAAATTTGTTACAGTGCATGATCCTTTGGAAGCTGCAAATTTGTATTAGTTAGTTTCGAAGGCATGTCTGCACCTCTCTAGAACGTTCTCCAAATTGGAGATGGTTGGATGGGGGCCACCAGGTCACGTGACAAGGAATGTATCTATGATGTTTAGCCTGTTGCAGCAGTTTTACGCACCTTTGCTTCTTTTTTCCAGTCAACAAAGCCAGAGCGACTCAGCTTAAATAATAGCGAACCTTTCTTACCTGCTGTGATGTCCTAACGCAGAAAATTTTTAGGCCGTATTTTTATGACGTAGGTCTGGCACTCATTGGCTCTTGGACTATTAACTCATACTTGTCTCATCTTCTAAAGTAATCCAGTTCCAGTCCAAAGTAAGAAATTACAAATGTCTCTCTCACTTAAAAAAATAAATAAATAAATAAAAATTAATTTGAATTTTGACATCTGGAATTCAAATTATGTTTTTCGCAATCACGAGTGTGTGTGTGTATGCAGGCGTGTGTGTTTGTGTCTGTGTGCAGGTATGAGTGTGTGAGTAGTTGTGTGTATGAGTTTTTGTGGTAGGGGAGGGGAATGTGTATGTGTGTGTAGGCATATGTGTTTGTGTCTGTGTGCAGGCATGACTGTGTGGGTAGTTGTGTAGGTGTAGATGTCTGTATGTATGCATGCGTGTGTGTACGTGTAGGTGTCTGTATGTATGCATGCGTGTATGTGTTTGTGTATGTGTGTAGGTGTATGTATGTGTGTGTAAGTGTTTGTTTATACGTGCGTGTATGTATGCTTGTAAGTGTAGGATATTGACGCAACCTGGAGATGGCTTTCGCTAGAGGAGCAGTATCGTGAGGAGCCGGTCGACGGTGATGCTGCAGAGGGTGCTGGCGGGAAAATAAAATGATAGGACGTCAAAACAGCCAAATGAAAGCAATAAGCAATCGTGATTGCTCAAAAAAAAAAAAAAAAAAATCAATTAAATGATACCCAAAAATAATATGTTTATTTGGCATTCAATGGAATCTTCTTAAGGTTTCAGAAGTAAGAACCTTTCGAGTTTCATGAATCAGAAACAAATTTTGCGGTCCTCTGACTGTTTTAAACTCAGCTCAAGGTTTCAATTTCCTATTTTCTTCGGCGTTATCCTTGGAACGATTAACTGTAATTGAGTTCCTTGTCGTTGGACTTCCACTTTGATCTCTTAAAAAAAATCATATTCTTGTTCTGAAGATATGTAGTAAAACCAATTTAAGCACGGTTTTTGAAATTGCAATTCATACTTTCGCATCTTAGCGTGAAAAACGATTTTTTTTGTTAAATTTGAATAAAACATTTTAAGGATGATTCAAGTAGATAGAACACAACACAAGACACTTGAAATGGTGTCATGAAATTAATTTTTATTGCTCTGTGGTAGAGGTGCGACATCGAAAGCAAAACATCGATGTTTCAAAACAGAAATGTTAGAAATTAAAACATCGATGGTATTGATACGTCGACCAAAAAACATCTACATTTCCAAACATCGATGTTTTAAAACATCGATCTTTTTATCAATGTATAATACATCTTTGAATATACTACACTAATTTAAGCAATACAAAAGAATACGAACCCGACGAATATATTGAAAATACTGAACCTCAAATCAAGAATTAAATTTAATAAGAATAATTTCGCAACATCTTGGTATTATAATAGGGCAAAATTGATAAAAAGACAAGCACCGATTAATACAACTAGTTATAGTAATAACGAAGTATTTTCAAACCGAATGAAACTAAAAGTAAATTTACATCAAAAAGAATCTAAGAAAAAATGTATCATATCACTTACCGTCAGTTGAATGACGAAAAAAAGTTGTGATAATTATTTTAAAAATACAAAATTCTAACAATTATTTTTAAGAGCAAGAAGTATGTTTTGTACTGTTAGTTAATAATTAAACACAAATTGTGAATAATAGAGAGACGACTTGTTGGGGAAACGCATTTCTTTTCGCAGACTATCCCGCCAGTCAGAGAAACATCTCTTTCCGATGGAACAGAAGTTGCTATCACTATCAAATACTTTAAAGCAACTTTTACCAGCTCTGAATTTTCAGTTATAATTTTCACCGTAGTAACTTATAGAATTTTAGTTTAAGAACTGGAGTGTTGAAATAGACTGCAAGTTCCGGCACCAGGCTACCAGTGTCTATAGAGTCCCTGACTCTACCAGTGTCAGGTTCTTCCAATAGCTTTGACCTCTTCCTCACTCTTTAGTTAATCTTGTACTATTTTGTAGTGATCTTCCCAAAAATCATCCTCTACACAGAAAAATTAATCTTATAAAATGGGTGCAATATATATATATATATATATATATATATATATATATATATATATATATATATATATATATATATATATATATATATATATATATATATATATATATATATATATATATATATTTGAATTTTTGGCATCTTGAATTCAAATTATGTTTTTCGCAATCACGAGCATGTTTGTGTATGAACGCGCGTGTGTGTTTGTGTAGGCGCATGTGTGTGGGTGTATGTGTGTGTATGTATGCATGTGTGTGCGTGTTGTGTATGCAGTGCTGTGTGTGTGTACAAGCGCGTGTGTGTTTTAGGCGTTCGTGTGTGTGTGTAGGCATATGTGTTTGTGTCTGTGTGCAGGCATGGAGTGTGTGTATGTGTGTGTTTGTGTCTGTGCGCAGGCATGAGTGTGTGTATGTGTGTGTAGGATATGGACGCAACCTGGAGACGGTTTTCGCAAGAGGAGCAGCATCGTGAGGCCGGTCGACGCGACGGCGGTGCTGGCAGAGGATGTTGGTGGGAAAATAAAATGATAGGAATTTAAAACCCTCAAGTAAGAACAATAAGCAATCGTGATTGCTCAAAAAAAAGTTTTTTTTTTGCCAACTCCAAATTTTATGATAATTTTCAATTAAAATGCAAAAACATCAACATCGAAAAAACAGCGAAGCCAAAACATCGATAGTCCAAAATCATCGAAAGTAAAACATCGATGTTAAAAACATCAATGTTTTAACAATTGTCGGTTTATCGACATTCATCATCGATGTTTCCAAAACATCGACATCGATGTCGCACCCCTGGGGATATCAAATTGAATGAAATGTTTCTAGGCAAGATGTCGACCACATTTTTTTTTTTTTTTTAAGTTCTGAGCTCTAATTTCTGAAGCTCTGTAGTAAAATAAATTTAATCATGGTTTTCAAAATTGAAGTTCATATTTTTGCATCTCGGCATAAAACGAAGCTTTATCCATTTATTTTTTAACCTTTCATAAAAACATCTAAATATAACATTTTTTTTCTTTTTCCATATGTATTTTGGAGATTTTTTAAAAAAAAACATCCGTGTTATATACACTGGTCTCAAAAAGTTAAGGTACAACCGTTTTTTTTGCGTCTAATTTGCAAATGAATGAATGTAGAAACAAAACATTTGGAGGACATGTGCATTAAATAGTTTTTTATTGAATGTGTCATAGAAATTTGTATAAGTGTATTGCAAAAAGGCTTTATAACAAAAAAAAAGCAATCTTTGCGGAAAAGTCCATTCTTCAAGAAAACAGAACATTACAGTGTTCTGTAGTAAAATGTCAAAGGAACAATACAAAAAAAAAAAAAAAAAAAAAAAAATGATATAATAAGGAATGTGTCCCCCGCTAACTTGAAATAATTGGCTGCATCGATTTTCCATGCTGTTTATTAGGTTGCCGGACACTGGAATAGGAAGCGAAGACGTGACACAGAGTAAGCCTTGTTCCAGCTCATGTAACAACCTTGGAAAAGGATTTAAAGCATCAATCTGTCTACCAAGATAGTCCCAAAGATATTTTATCGCATTCAGGTCTGGAGATCGAGCTGGCTATTCCATTCGTCCCAAACTGTGATCCTCAAGATACTCCTCAACAATCCGAGTTCGGTGAGGTCATGCATTATAATCCATCAGAATGAAGTCATTGCCAATAGCACCAGCATAAGGGCAGACGTATGGATCCTGATATCCCAGACCAGTCAGTGTTCCTCCATGGAACACATGCAGGTCAGTGTGACCACCGAGCGAGATTCCTGCCTAAACCATGATTCCACCACCTCTATAACTGTTGTCTTTCAGTAGTGTTGAATTGATGGTATGTATTGCGCTGTTCCCCCCAGATCAGTAGACGCCCTGAATCACTCTCCAACGTAAATCTGGACTCGTTTGTAAACAGCACAGAAGCCCATTCCTGCTGGGTCCAAGAAACATATTTTCTTGCCCAGCATAAGCGGATCCATCGCTGTGGTCCGTTGAGGGTAAGGCCCTTATATATACGAGCCGACGCATCAGCTTAAGATTAGCCTTTTTGGATCGGAGCGCGTGTTTGAGTGGTTGTCTTTTCTGGCAAGTTATCGCGTTTGGTGATTGTTCACAGTGAGCAATCATTAGCGGCACGTGAATTGTTTATTAAATAAAATTTTATTTTCGGCAAATTTGGCGAAATCCGAAACTTTGCTGTGGTAACCCTAGCAGTGCAACAATGAGAAATCCGATCCAAAATGGCTAAACTTAAGCTAATGCGTCGGCCTATCTATATAGCGGCTCTAGTTGAGGGGAAGACACACAACTGATCGTCTTGCGTAGAGACCTGCATTGTGAAGACGATTTCGCACCGTAGTAGCAGAGATTCCTCTTCCTGATGCTACAAAGTGGTCTGCCACGAGCTGCGGCACAGTACTGGTTCTTTTCCTTCGAGCCGAAAGAACTAGAAAAAGGTCTTCTGCAGGTATTGTAGCTCGTGATCGGCCTTTAACAGGTCTTCCGGATACAGAATCTTCGGATTGGTATCGATCCTAAAGTCGCTGAACAACACTACGAGACACATTGAGACGTTTAGCAGCATCAGCCTGCGGCAATCCCATTTCCATCCATCTAACTGCCCTCCACCTTATAACGAATCGAGTAAACGACATCTATGAGACATTTTATAAACTCTATTGACTATTCTCACTAAAAATGCCAACAACAGTTGAAAATCAACACAACTTACACACAAAAGTACGAAAGCTTGATATTTGCATATTTTTTTCTCACTCGTAAAAATACGTCTTTTTCTTTAAAATAAATGTTGTATCAACCTTTTTACTTCCTTTTACAAAAAAGGAAAGATTGTATTCGCAAAAAAAGTTTCACTCAAAAATCGGCCATAATTTCCATTTTTCTCACCCCCGAATGAATGTTGAGTTTTTTTTTTTTTTCGACCCGACCACACTTGGATATATGCCTAGGAACGTATAGACACCCAAAATATCCATTTTGACGACTCTCGAGTTAATTACAACGAATTTTCTCGTGACGTCCGTATGTACGTATGTATGTGCGTATGTATCTGGCATAACTCAAAAACGGTGTGTTCTAGAAAGTTGAAATTTGGTACGTAGACTTCTAGTGGAGTCTAGTTGTGCGCCTTCCCTTTTGGTTGCATTCGGATGTTCCTAAGCGGTCTCTTGCCCCTTTTTTGGGGGATATCATTGTTAATTTCGATGTATACTCAAGTTGTGTTATAATTTGTCAGACACTTGGCAATATATCGCCAGTCTTTTGGTCGCCAAGTTTCGCCGCTAACTTGGCGTCAAATATGGCGATTTCTTTTAAAATTTGGCTTTAATTTGGCCACTGTTGGTGATATTTAGAGAGTAAACAATTGAATCGCATTAAAATTGCCAACAATGGAGAAATGACATTAAATTGGAGTAAAAGGAAGTCATGTGATACACACATCAGCTCGTTTTTATAAATGGGTTTAAAGTTCGTTATCATCATTCATGCAAACTATGCATTTTATTGTGACTACCATTTTTTTATGTTGAGCTTCGAAAAAGATGTTGTACCTTACCTTTTTGAGACCAGTGTACTTTTAATGAAGCATGAACAGACGATTCATGAAGAACAATTTAAGATTTTTAAAAAAGAACTTTTCTAGAATTATCCATGGAGACTATGTATGGAAAACTATCCAATCACTGAGGTTGCCGAGGCTGTCTGGACCGCCTTTGTTCCAATATAGACTACCCATGGACAATGAACCATACCGAACCACAACCATTTTAATACGTTAAAATTTCATAGAATGTATTCTGGTTGCTCTGAGGGATATCGATTTGAAAAGTTACTACATGAGTCGCTGCATGTTTCTAATTCTGAGTTCTAATTTCTGAAGATCCGTTATGAAACCAATTGAAGCACGCTTTTTCAAATGGGGTTGTTTCCAAAATTTTAAAAGTATTTTTTTTCTAAAAGAGCATGTTTAAAAACATAGGATATGTCCACTTTTTAAATAATTTGACTGAGTTTAATATCAAAAAAAATATTTTAATCGGTGCGCATTCATTGTTTACGCTTCTGCCGATGACATCACAAATGATGAAATGCCATCCACTAATGTCATTCACAGATAATAATATTTAATTCACATCTTTACTTACGTGTGCTGGCAACGGTATGGTTGATAGTAAGCGTCGAGTGCAATATTTAATTCGCTTCTTGATTATCATAACGTGGAAGTGCGGTAGACAGATGCGACAAAGTACATCATTTGTGAGATCATAAAGATCACGCCTTATTTTCAAAATCGGACGTTTAAAAAATTTAATTAAAAATTAATCGTTGGAAAAATGTAAGTTTTTCTCGCTCCATCTCATTATTAGTTTTTTTTTTTTTTTTTTGCTTATTCTATCAGTTTCAGTGACTAAAAGTAGTACTTTTGACTGAGGGAAACAACCCCATTGGCATTCATATTTCAGCATCTTAGCGTAAAGCATAAAATAGTTTTGTGCTGTCAGAGAAATACGTTTTTTCTCTTATCTTTGAAAATGGGAAATAAACGAAGCTTTTGTTTTGAGTAAAACAGTGCTAGCAACGAAACTAAGTGGTACAGTTGGGAAGGGCCTTTCAAATTTTTGAGAAGAAGTAAAAGCTACCATTGCCAATGCCTTCACGGGTGAGTCGTACAAGGGGGCAAGGGGTGCAACAGTCTCTTCACTTTTCAGTACTGAAAATTGACATTCGATTGAAAAATGATATTTTACAGTGGATTGATTTATTTCACGAAAATAAAAACCAAAATTCCAAATATGGCTTTTCTCATGTGATTTGATTAGAATGGATTCCGCGGTCGGGTTTTTGAGGCCATATTCCACATTTTTTAGAGGTCACTAATGTTAAAATACAATAGTATAGCCAAAACAATTTTACCAAAAAAAAGAGCTTTAGGGGCACCGCCCCCTAAACCCCTCTCCCAATTTCATCCCCCTCCCCCCTTTTTGAACCACTAACCGCCTATGCATGACTTTCAAGATATTAGACCTTTCTTACACCACATTGTCGAGGGGGGGGGGATTATGGCCCAAGTAGGCGTCGTCTATTTTTGGAGGGGATTTTTAATTTTTTTAAATTTATTTATTTAAATTTATTTATTGATCTATTTTTAATTCAAATTATTTATTTTATTTTATTTTATTCTGTGTATATTTTATTTCATTTATTTATTTAGTTTGTGTGTCTGTGAGTGCGTATGTCATTGGCATAGCACAAAACTTTTCAAATGAAATAATTAAAAAAATAATTGAAATAATTAAATAAGTTAATGAATAAAGGATATAAAATATAAATTAATTTAAAAAAGGAAATAAAAACTAAAAAAGGGAAAGAGAATTGAGGTTTTCATTGGGAGGGAGGGGGGGGATTTGCGCCATTGAACTTGGGGGGGGGGGCACCCCTGTTGCAACAGACCATCTCTATCCGGGGCCTGCTAATCACAATGGAAGTAAAAAAGAGCGTGAGGGGTTTCCAGTGTCATATGAAACAACTGTCGAATTGCTTATTTAGTTCAGGCGAGGAGAAAACACGTGCTTTAACACGTTCTCGCTTAGCGGGTGAAAATTTTTCAAGAAAGATGACATTCCACAATTTGAAAAAAAAAAGGAATTTTACGCAAAACGTAAAATTCGTTTCGGAGTTCAGCGGCCTGCTCAACAAACCTGATCAGACAGAAAGCAGCATTTTCTCAGGCCGTCGGGAGATCGCTTGTAGCTCTTTCGGCAAACATTCGGTTTAGGAAGGTGATACCCATTTCTGGAGCATCAGAGCGTGAAATGATTTTCGGAGAGGAACTCCAGACAGCGCGGAAATTTTTTTTGTTTCTGCGACCTGAGAGAGTCATGTCTGGGTTTACCCATCGGCAATTGTAATCTATTAATTATTGCCAGTTTCAATATATATTTTGGTGTGTAAAATCATAATAGGGACTATCTACAAATGATGTCGCAATTTTTCTCGACCAATTTGACCCTTTTTTCCCCTCTGTTGCAAAATTTCGCATCTCAACTTTACCCCCTCCCCCCCCCCCCTTGTCACACGTCACATTGAATTTTAAAAGCATATTGTTACCAAAAATGAGTGATGTCACACTTCTTGCCAGGGGCGCCGACTTGCAAAAATTATTGGGGTGGCCAGACATCACCGGAGGTTTAAGGGGTTATGTTATTCCACTTAGGTTCCCAGCCCCCCTCCCCTTCCCCCAAAATAAAGGTCAGATTTTTGTACCTTGAAAATATTAATTTACATATTTTTTGTGTGTAAAATTTAAACAAACAAACAGTATGTGACAAGGCGTTTTCAAAGTAAAATATCTAAAAAGTGGTATACAAATTTTCTGGTTCAACTAGATCATGTCACTAGTCTTAGTAAGAGAAATTTTTTTGTTCCATTTTATGGGGAGCCTTGACTTGCGTGGAAAGGCACTCCCAGAGAAGCCGACTTAAAAAAAAAAAAGAATTGGAGGGGGGTTATCATACCGGAGGATCTTGCTGCGAGAAATTTTCTAAATTTGAGATGAAAAATAGTGAGTTTCAAAGTTTTTTTTAAGTATTTTAAAGTCATATAATCAACATTAGAACCCCGAAAACTCGACAAGCCTGAAACATTTTTTGACTTCGAAAAAAGGAAAAAATAAATAAAACACGCACAGTATTTATGTAAAAAGGTAATTTAATTTACGCATGTTTTTAAGACCAGTTGTTTTTTTATTAGGGATATCAGCTAACATATTCAAGTGTAAACGCAGTCTCTCAATGTCTAAGTAATTTTTGAAAAACTTAGGAGTAGACAAATTTTGAAAAATCAACTGTTTAATAAAAGCAAGCACTCTTGTTCAACTGCAATAACCTGTGTGAGTCCAGTTGATGTAAACCTCCCAATAATGAAAGATTGCACTATTTCACAAAACTCAATGTACCACTCCCTTGCCCTTTGGATTTTAAAAGTGTGCGGTGAGCTGGCTTCGTTGTTTTTATACTTCTTTGGTACAGTGGTTGGAAAAACTACATTTTTTTTGTAGCGAACTACAACTACAACTACTTTGTTACAAATGTAGTTAACTACAACTACAACTACTTTTTTCAAAATGTAGCAACTACAAACTATTTTTTAAATGTAGTCGCTACTTCGCTACTTTTCAAAAAATAAGTAAATAAAAAGCATACACAATTGGTTGTCCCTCAAAAAATGAAAGTCATTTTTTCAAGTCGCATACACTCTTGTATTTTTCTTCTTGTGTCAAAACAATCGTGAGAAAAAGTTTCGTATAATTTGCACAACGGCAACCCGTGCCGACTTGCATCTGAAAGTGTAAAACAGTACTTGTATGCTAGGCCACATCGGGGGAAAAAAAAAAAAAAACTTTTTCTGGAAACTCGAAATTACTGTTAATAAAACGTTGCCCCTGTACCAAGAACATTTATTCAAATTATAAAACATTTAGATATGCCACACTTGACCTAAAATTTATAATTTTATTTAAAAAATTGATTTTTTTTTTCCAATTATTCAGTTATCTTTTAAAACATTGCATATGAATTTAAGTTGAATATCAAGTTCAAAAATTACTGCCGAACATATTTACAGATTAACAATTACAAACGTATAATAAAAAAATAATATATTTTAAATAAAAAATTTAACTCAACCTTGAAAAAAAACCAGATCTTTGAGTACTATGTGGGAGACTTAAAAATTGCAGGAAAACAAAAATTTCTATTTAACGCTAATTACCTACTTTTTAACCGACTTCAAAAAGGAGGCGGTTATCAGTTCATACCGTATGTATGTTTTTTTTTTTTTTTGTTTGTCCACTCATAGCGTCTCACCTAGTGAACCGATTTTGATGATTCTTTTTGTAATGGATAGGGGATGGCTCAACTTAGGTCCCATTACTTTGTTTGACCATATTTGTTCTTTAAAAAAAAAGTTATGGGCAAAAAACCGAAAATTTTATGCAATTTCCCTATTAAATGATTAAAATGATACTGTAGCAAAGTTCGCACTTATCATCCGTGGATAACGGTGGCTCAGTGGTAGAATTGTCGCTTCCCACACGAGCGACCCGGGTTCAAATCCCGACTAGGAGAAAGTGAATTTTACTAAAATTTCGTTTCTACTGTTTCCCGTATTTTCTCGAATGTTCTATTAATTTCTGTATCTTTCCAAGTCTGGAAAGTTCCAGCACTTTCTCAAGTTGTATATAAGGAGATGTAACATTCATTCGTGGTTCTGAATAAAGATCTCGAGTTGAGACAAACGAATATTCGCTTCATTTGGTTATCTCATTGTCTTCGCTATCTTCATCTACGCGACAATATGAAACTCATTGTTATAAAAGTTTGGTGCCATATAACAGTAACATAAATAGTAATTGTAATGATAATTTTGAATAAAGGCTTTTCTAAAGCAATACAGTGATATAGAGCCGAAATTCTTACTAGGTAACTTCTTACTTTTACTCAAATATCTACATTTACACTAAAAAGAATGAAATAAGAAAAATTTTGAAAAAAAAAATAGAACCGACTTCAAAATTGCTCTAAGAAGTGAAAAATAATTTTATTCTTTAAACACCATCGATAATACTTTTAAACATAATTTTTGAAGTTGGCGCAAAAACAAAAAGTAAAATCCATTGTAACCATACTTTGTTCATATTTTTTTCAAAAAATCATCCAAAGTTAGGAACGAAACATTTATATCGTTACTCAAATATGCTGTCATCAATGCGTAATGCATGTGGTAGTGAAGAAACTGGACCTGGTTAAATTTATAACTTGTAGTTGAGTTATGGTTGTGAATGATTTTATCGATAGTTTTTGCGCCAAATTCAAAAATTATGTTTAAAAGTATTATCGATGGCGTTTAAAGAATAAAATTATTTTTCACTTTTTAGAGCAATTTTGAAGTCGGTTCTATTTTTTTTTTTTTTTTTTTCAAAATTTTTTTATCTACTTTACTGTTAATATTTTTCAGCTTGATAATTTCGTAAAATCTTACATTTCTGAAAATATGTATCAAAAACTTAATTTTTTGAAGAAAATTATAAATGTTAGGCACGTGTGAGATACCTAAATGGTTTTTAATTTTGAGTTTATATAAAAAAAACATTTTATTTTAATTTGGTCTAGCATTACACAAGTGCTGGTTCACACTTTCAGACATAATTGGCACTTGCTGCCGTTGTTCAAATTATATGATTTTTTTTTTTTTTTTGACGTAAAAGGACAAAATATAAGAGAGTGTGCAACTTGAAAAATCAACTTTCGATTTTTTTTGGGGGGGGGGGAGGGGACACCGTAATACATACACACACACCGTAAGAGGATTGAACAAAAAAAGATTGATAAATTAGCTCATCAGAAGACATTAAGAAAACTATCCGTTATCATATTCTCACACACTGTAATGCTCGTATTTATTGTTCAGTCCTCCAGAACAGTTCAATTTCATCCTTTTCTATAGCATTTTCAGTAGCTTCTTTTTATTTGGTGAATACTGTCGAAAATTTTAGCCTCGCTAAAATATTTGTTTTTAAATCTTCGGTCTGTTCATATAAAATTCACCAAATTTTCAACTCGCGAAATCACCGACATATTCATTTTCGCGAAAATAAGTGCTTTTTGCAATATGACTATTGGTGAAATATGAAAATTACGACGGCAAAAAAACTAATGGCGTCAAACAGATAGAACGTATGGCGTCAAAATGAAATGCCTGAGGTCAGCTCGTATTTTTATGAGTCTTATTTCTTATTGCATCCGCTGATGTACTTGTGTAAAATTTGCGCCAGTCAAATTCGTTTGAACCTTTTTTTTTCAGTTTATTTAAAAGTAGTTTCGAGAAATCGCTACAAACTACTATTTTTTTGTAGTTAACTACTCACTGCACTACTTTTTGAAAAAAGTAGTGCGCTACACTACAAACTACTCAAAAATGTAGCTACTACAGTAGCGTCGCTACTTGTAGCGCGCTACTTCCAACCACTGCTTTGGTATATGTCGATTCCGAGGAAGCGAATTATCATCATTTTGTGAAGGTTTTTCTGTTAAACACAATTTCCAAAAGCATTCAAAACTATCACGCCTCCCATTTAATATATAAATCAAACTCTCATATATTTTTTCCACATCAGCAACATTTACTCACTCATTGCTTAATGTATGTTACAAGGTAAACTATCTTCAAACAAAGAAAATAAAAGATAAATTTATGAGTTTAGAAAGCATAATATAACTAATAATCTTTTTGATTTATTGAGGGGGCTCTGCCCCCTCAAAAATATTTTTAAGGGGGCTCGGGCCCCCTCAGGCCCCATGGAGTCGGCGCCACTGCTTCTTGCCTCTTCACCCCTTCCCTAACTCTTTTCACAAACTCACTCTACTTAAAGCATGATATCATTTGTAGAAGTCTCCTATATAGTCCAGTCATATTAGACATTAAAATAGCCAAGTGCGATGTAGTTCTGATGTTTTAATATGTTGTTTGGGTTGGTTAGGGTAGTGTAAACCTAACCTAGCAGCAGTTTTCAAAAACCTGTGCTCGCTGCGTAATTCGCGAACAACTGCGAAATTTTCGGACTTTTTTTAGTTTTTCCTTTTCAACTCTTAAACTATCCAACAATTTAAGCTCAAGTGGTGTTCCGTACGACCAATAGTTTCGGAGATATCGTACTTCAAAAACTAGCAATTTTCGGTGGAAAAAAAAATGCTTCGATCACATTTTAGGCCAAATATCGACATTAATTCCTACTCTACAAGAAAGACACTGGACATACAATTACAATAAATTTAATTGGCTTTCATTTAAGCTAAAAACAAAGTCTGTAGCTTCATTAGTTCTTTTGCAATCGCAAAACAAACAAATAAACTGAAAATTCGATTTTTGAAGAAATGAGATAAAACACTTTTCAAGACAATATGAAAGATCGTATTCTAAACAAATGGGCAAAGAATGATATAGTAAGATTCTTATGTGTTTTTATATAATTTATTTGTGTTGGGAAAACACGCCGGTTAGGAAGGAAAAAAAAAGGACTTTAGTTCTCAACACAGGTAACGCAAACATTTCTTCCCTTATTACGTAAATATACCTTTCACATTGATGTTCTGCCACATTTCGTTTTTCGACTTGAAAGTTACCTACCTAATTTGATTTTAAATAAATAACATTTTTGAACAAAAGATTTTCAAAACAAAACAGTTCCCACTAGAATAAGAGAGATCTGGACAGAAAACAGAATGACTTCAAAAGGGTGAAACTGTATTTACATGTTACTTTTATTATTAAAACGGATCATAAAAATTAACTACACTTAATGTTTTGGTTTTTATGGTATCCTTGATCGGGATACGATCATACTCCCGAACTGAGGAAAAAAAAAGGAAGTGATAGGTCGAGATTTCTTTCATTTTATCATTTTTCTTTTCTTTCTTTTTTTTTTCCTTTTTCTATTAATTAGAATGGCAAAGATGTTGTGGGAAGTCTTTTCAAATGGCAGATTACACAAAGCGGAACAGCTAAGACCCACTCTGCAGCGGCATGCTCCCATTTATCCCTTCTTGAACTAATATGAGAGACATCTGAAAACGATGGGTGAGGCTGATGTTTAATGTTGTGATTGTTGACAAACCCAATCTCAAAATTTATGTTGGTCTTCAACCAACTAAACTCTGAGTCGTCCTTCTCCTCTGCCAACCATTTGTTTACTGGTCGGGTCGGTAAATGTGATACGAATGGAATGAAGCTACTCTTTTGGTTGAAGAGTAAGAAAGACGCTTCACAGTTGCATTATATGCTACTTTGACGAACAGGTGGAACTGAATACTGTCACTGAATATCGGTAGATGCCTCAATTCCCTGCAGAGCAACTAGCTCCGTCTCTACAGCATCGGCTAAAGCTTCGTGACTCACTTCAGGAAGAAAAGCTGTGGTGGCCTGGTCAATCCAACCCCGGTTTGTTTGAAAAACTCCGCACAGTTTTGCTTAGTTGTCCCACAGTCTTAGCCAGACATGGGAAGATGTGGTATCACATCCACTAACTGCGTGAAGAAAAAGTACGAATCTAGGAGCAATTCTATTTTTCCTCGGTTGAAAAAAAAATATAAAGCTGAATACAAATTAACTGGACTTAGCTAAATATTTTGAATCTTTGGATTCTGAATGCTTTTCATGTAATTGATGCTATCTGTGCCCACCAAGGGTCCAGACTTGCCGATGCCGAACAGCCCTCCGAACCCCTCCTTTTTATTACTCGACCGATGGATTACCCATTTTCATTCTCTTTTTAAAATTCTCGTTAGCCTGTCGCCTATGGCTTTTTTACACCCCTGTGTTTGTATCGCATCTGTTTCTTGTTGCATAAACAGACCAGTCCAATATCTCTGTCTCTCCATTTCTTCACGACGCGGCAACACTCCGAGGGTCACGACGACAGGATGTCATTAGTAGACGATTGCCCGGGAATTTGTTGTGGAAACTTTCTTTTTTTTGGGAAAAGTGGCAAGTAACAAATAACGAATTTTATTTGCAACACTAAACAAAGATGTGATTAAAAGAGAATTTTTTTAGCAATTCATCAATCTTTTGCATTGAAATTTTTTGGAATTTCCCGACGGAACTAGGAGTTTTTCCCGATGGGGGAGCAAGAAGTCTCCGACGGGGTGGCAATTGCCCCCCCCCCCAGCCCCCACCTTAGCGCCGCCACTGTTCTTTGATGATTTACTTTGAAATATTTTCAAAATTGGAGTGTTTAAGAAGGAGTTTTACGCAACTTCTGGTGAATTTACGTTACTAGGCGGCTCTCTTCCGGAAGTCTTTCGATATTGAACACTCCAAATTTAGGCTATAATTGGTGACGTTTAGGAAATGAAGAAGGTTCGGAGACCCTCTCTGGAAAAGTTTCGTCAGTGAAGGCTGAAAGACGCAATTTTAGTCGATGATTGGTTAACTTTAGAAAATGAGAATTTTTGTAGGCTCTCTACGAAAATATTTTAGCAACTAGGTCTTCAAACGGCTGTCCTTGGTGGCGTGGTGTTTCGTTTGGGAAATGGAAAAATTCACGGACTGTCTCTGGAAGTTTTTTGACCCTAAAAATCGAACAAAACTCAACTGTACGCCTTCTTCGTCAACCCTAGGGGATCTCCTAATGTCACAAAAGTGATGTCAGGTCTTTATTTCGGAATTTTTTTTAAAATTGACGTCTGAAAGGTGTGACTTAAGGTCTAGGTTTGGGAAAGATAGAGGAAAGAGGACCCCCTGCCTCATCTTGACTCTATCGGCCTCCTTCCCTACCGAAATCTCTTTCAAAACGTCAGTTTTAGGTTGCATTTGAAGAAAAAAGAATTGTGGATTCTCCCGAAGAATTTTCCAAAGCGAAATTTAAAGCTATCTGTGCTGATACTAGGGAGGAGGTGCTCTAGGGGAGCCTCTGGAAATTAATAAAAGTTGAAGTCTTAAAAGAGCAATTTTTGGCTCTGATGTTTAAAGACGGTAAGCGTGTATCGAAGAATTTAGGTATCTTCATCGGCTAAATTTGGAAATTGAAGTTTCAAAGACACAATTTATTCCATATTTTATAGTAACATTAGGAAAAGAGTGAGTGTTCGGAGATCTTTTCCGAAACTTTTTTGGAATCGAAGTCTTTAAAACGCATTTCAGGCTCTCTTGGACGATGATAGAAGACAGTGGCGAATGGGGCAACATGAACCGGCCTTGGCATTTACAGGCCCCCCCAGCCGGCCCCCTTAAGACTTGCTCCTTGAAGAGGAGACCGTCCTTAAGTTTTTTTTTTTTTTTTTTTTTTTCACACATAAAAGATAGAGCGGATACATCTTCTAGTTTTAGTAGGGAGTCACCATTAGAATTTGAGTATTCAAATTAGGAGAACTGCGTTTACGAATGTGGAGAAAAAGAATCAATAATACGAACACCTGCATAGTAAAAATTAATATTCTCGCTCATGATGGGGGGGAGGAGGGTTCGGGGGCACTCCCCTGGAAAATTTTCAAAATTATAGCTTCAAAAACGCATTGTTAGACTTTTTAAATGATCTTGGGCGATGTTTGCGGGAGGGGAATTCTCCAAATCCCCTCCCGCAACTTTTTCAAAATCAGAGCTCTAAAACGTTTGCTTAAGCATTGTTTTAAAACACTAGGGGGAAGAAGGGCGTTCAGGAATTCTTTCAGGGCAAAATTTTTCAATTGACGTTCCCAAAGCGCCAATTTAGGTGGCAATTGACGATCTTTGGGGGGAGGGCAATGTTTTTTGAAATTGAAGTTCTTCAAAACGTTTGTTACCTATAAATTGCCCCTCCCCCTAAAGTTAGTATCTGAAGGTCTTATGTGCAATAACGATTGACGAGGAACTTTTCACGCGATATCGCGTGAAAAGAGAACGTATAATTTTAATGAACGTCTTTAAACTATCTTTGACAATGTTAATGAGAGCAAAGATCCGGTGTCCCCCCCCTCCCCTCCGGGAATTTTTTTCAATTAGTTGTCTTAAAAATGCATTCTAGGTTATCTTAGGTAATGTTTGGGAGAGAAGAGGCTCGAAAAGGTGCTCTCCAGGAATTTTTTCGTAATTGAAATCTAAAGAAAGGGATTGTAGGTCTTCTTTGATAACGTAAAGGGGGCCGACAATTCTGGGAAACTGAAGCTTAAAAAACGTTATTTCATCGACTTTCAATGATATGAGGGGGAGGAATTTTCGGGACATATTTTGGAATTGAATCCCATAAAATGAAATTTTTGAGGACCTTTAGTGATGCTGGCGAGCGTGTTGGGAACAAAAAATTTTCTCAGTTAGCTTTTAAAACGCAGTTTTTGTCGATCTTCGGTAATGTTAGTGGGTGAAGCTGTTCGGGGACTTTCATTCGGTAATTTTTCGAAATTTGAATTCTAAAACGCAGTCGTAGATAATATTCGCTGATGTTACCAAGGGTTCAGGGGCTCTTCTCAGAAATCTTTTCGGGATTGAAGCCCTAAAAAAGAAATTTCACACCACCTTTGGTGATACAAGAAGGAGGAGAGATTTGATGACCTCTGAAAAATTTCTTAACTGTAGTCCTAAAAACGAAATTTTAAAGGATCCTTAAAGATGGGGTGGAGGCACTTCTGCAGGATTTGGGTGATCACTCTCCTGGAAGCTTTTCGAATTTGAAGTCCTAAATACGAATTGTAGGCCATCTTTGATAACAATAGGCGTTATGAGATGGGACTGGGTTCCGATTTAGAAACTTCCCCTGCACTCTTTCAAAATAAAAGTTATAAACATGTTTCTAATCTACCTTGGAGGTGTAAAACGAAGGGTAAGGCTAGAGGATGTCTCTCCCTTCCGCATTCTTTGCTAAGTCCCTATCTTTTTATTAAGTTATTGATACAAATGTTATGGAAAAACCTCACCGCAGTATATCTTTTCCGAGATCATTTTAGTTCTTTGGTTTTTTTTCATAGTGAAATTTTCAATTTCCAACCTGATGTTTGAAATTGTTTGAAAATAAAGAGCTTGAGATTCGTTAAAATATTTTTTAACACTTTGGACTGATGTGGTACTTTTCAGGGACACCAGATCTTCTTCCAACTTTATTTTACTTTAAATATCCTCCAGCTAGAATATCTTAATAAAGTTTTATTTTACTTTCGTTTTATACATTCAAACACTTAGTATTCATTACGTTACAATGTTTTAAATCTCCCTTACTGCATTTTAACTTTTTTTCTATTTAAAACATGCTTCGGCGGCCCCTATGAAACCGCCATTAATATCTAGCTATTCATTCATTGTATTAAATTTTGTCATAGGTTTTTACTATGTGCTGAATACTTTTTTGGTTGATTTTTTTTTTTTTTTTTTAAATTTGTCAGAATGTCTCGAAAAATTTCAGGTGCCTTTAGTTAGGTAAATTATAATAAAGAACCGTGGATGTTCCTAAATAATATTTAAAGGTTTAATATTCAAGGGTTGCATTTTCTTTCAGAATTTTGTTGAGAAAATATTTTTTGTCACGGGAATTCCACTTGGTATTTTGTTACTTCTATTTATTTTTTTTTTTAATACTGAGAAGGTTTTCTTTTCTTTTTTTTTTTTTTACTTTGTTCATCCCTAAATTAAAATTGGCAGCCACGGTTCCACGCCACCCCTGGAGGCGGCCCTGCCTTTACGTGTTCATTGTCCCCTACAGATTATTATTACAGGCAGCTGTTAGGGCCTTAGAAGGTCCTGGACAGTTATGCAACAAAGTTATCTTATCGGCCGACCGATGAATTTACAGACACACAGTAAAGCATCTTATTACTCACAGCAGAGCATTTTTTTAGGAATTTTTACTAGGCGACACAAGTTTATCATAAGAGTAAAAATTATTGAGAAGGTTACAGCCTTTTTCTCAACAAATGTATGCATAATCGTTGCCTCAAAGTGGTATTTCTGTAAGTACTGTTTGTTCTGTGGCGGCTGTATAGGATTTCTGATTTAAAAGGAAGCCGATATGAACAAACTTTAAGCATAGTATTAACCAGGGGCGGCATTTCAGCATTTCATTTGGGGGGTCGAGTTTCTTAAATATGAATTACCTCAGTATGGAACCAAAACACACATTGGCTAACAGCAAGTAATCATGATATGGGTTTAGAATTAATAAAAATAAGTGTTCAAAAACAATTTAAATTTTTATGACAAAATTTGTAGTTTGTTTTAGAATATATTATCATACCAAGTGTTTTGGAACTACAGTTTTCACCTTTTGACAAAGTTTTGATGCTTGATTTTTAAAACACGGAAGAACAGGAAATCTTGTTACTAATCCAGCAATGCCCAGTGTCATGCCCTTTTTTCAGCTAAGTTTTTTTCCCCCACTGTACTTCAAAAATAATTCTCTAAACTTCTGAAACACGAAAATGATTCTTTTCTACGAACTGAACTAACTGATTGGAATAGTTGAAAAATAATTGAAGTAGCAAAGTTACGTATGAAAACACACCTTTCACATCTTGCTCTCAAAAATCACCGAGATAACTTTAAAAATTGTGATGATCTTCATTTTTCTTCATTGAATGGTCTATTTTAGGCTAGTCTCTAAACAATTCTTCTTGCATCAAGCTATAAATTTTACACATAATTAAAACAATTTATTTTTTGTTTTCAACATCCAATCCAGATAATATAGAGCCTACAATACAGGAAACTATTTATCATCAAATCTTGTGTTAATTTCATTAGAAACTGAATCTATTATTTTAGACAATACGTTAAATCAAGGTATGACTTTACATCATCATGTGCATTTTGGTCACCTCTTCTAAATTCATTTGAATATTTTTTGCACCTTTTAAAAATTCTCTGGAGTAAGAATTTTTTTTTTAAAGATCCACGCTTGGTTGAAATATACATCCACGTGAAATTTATTAATAGTTTCAATTGTAGCTTAAACTGAAGCTTGAACAGTCCAAAAATTAAGGTTATGATTGAAGATGTTTTGATAGAGTAAAGCATTGTTCAAAAACTCTCCGCAATACAAACAAAACGAATAAAAATTCATATGAAGACATGTTAAAAGACATTAGCTTCTTCATTATTGAAAGAGTTCACACAAAATCACTGCTTTGAAGTTATCGAAAAGGGTTTTTAAGGTTTAGAAGACCATCTTGTATTGTCTCTCGAAGACCTTCTTGTGTCCCCCTGAGATTGCATTGTTGAAGAGCACACAGAAAATATATTTGTTGATGGGGAGATAGTTTTTTCGAAAACAGCTTTTATTTTTAAGACGTTTTTATGAAAGTATACAATGCAATGAGCAGTTGAAATGTATTTCTACCAGAAGAAAGTGATGGACACTCATTAAATAGACACACTTAAAATATGAGCGTAACAATGAATGTAAAATACCAAGGCATTTAGTGAAAATCATGCAGCCACACCACTGCATGAATCTCTCATAACCGTCGTTACACAGAGCACACAAGAATGAAATATTTAGCCTATATGAGGTTTACGTCTTTAGTTAAAATTAACCATCATTCTTTATCAGTTTTTTCTGTTCTGAAAAGGTCGGTGCTTGACGATCTTCTAATTATTTAAAAACACGGAAAACACTTGCTCATGTCTGAAAATATGTCGAGTTTCTTCAACCATTACGGAGAACCAGCAAGATTCGTTTTTCATGAACATTGGTTTGCGATTTACGTAAATTGAATTTGCTCGTTTTTTATCACTCCTCTCAAAAAATTTGGGGGTGCGACCGCCCCCTCTCGACCCCCCTATTTGCCGCACCTGGTATTAACTCTGAAGTAAAGGGGGTCCGGGGGTTTCTCCCCCGGAAAATTTTTACTTTTGAAAGCGCATTTTGGACGATCTTTGGTAATGTTAGGATTGAAGAGGTTCGGTGTCGCTCACCTGTCTATTTTTCGAACTTGTAGCTCTAAGAATGCAGTTTTAGACGATCTTTTTGATGATGTTAGAGTGAGGAGAGATTTGAGGGTCCATATCCCAGGAAATTTTTCTTTATTCGTAATCTTAGAAATGCATTCAAACTGTCTTTCGTAATATTATGCGCTCGGGTGAGCACCCCCAGAGGTATCGTTTCACTTGGAGGACTTTGTGACGACAAGCATATTTAATGTCCTTTAATGAAGACGGTTGATCTTAGACCGGCTAGGATCGAATTCGGGACCCTCCGGTCACGAGTTTGATGCCTTATCGGTGAGGCCACCAAGGCCTCAGGTGGCCTATGACAACGTTAGGGGTTTGGGGGTCCCGCCTAGAAATCGGAAGATTTAAAAATGCAACATTAGGCCAGCTTTGGTGGTGTTAAGGAAATGGGGTAGTTAGGAGCTTCCTTTTTTCACTTTGATGATCTGCTTAAAAAAATCTTGATAGTGAACGCTTTAAGGTGATAACGAGAGAATAAAGTGAAGGGGGGGGGGAGACTACTTGCAGACTCAGATTTTCGAAATTTTAGGGGCTTTCCCGCGAAATTTTCTAAGCGTGAAATTTTAAGCAATCTCTGATGACGTTATAGGTAAATTAGGTGGGGTAGGATTAGTAGGTAGGTTTAATAAGTTCTGGAGCTTTCAACCGAGTACGCCAGTTCTGTTCTAATATTATTCAAATTAAAAAAAAAAAAAAGAGAAAAAAAATGTGACCCTCTTCCTCTAATCAACTCTAATTTGAATTCTGAAACTTTGAATTCAAATTATGTTTTTCGCAATCACGAGTTGCGACAAGACTCTACTCATTAGAGTTATTGTTTCTAGAAATGGCTCCCCCCCCTCAAGCATGTCCCTCCTCCTGGGTGGTTATGTGTGTATAGTTGTGTGTGTGCAGGCTTAAGTGTGTGCACGTAGGTCTGTGTATGTGTGTAAAGGCGCTCACGTGTTGGCGAGTGTGTATGAGCATGCGTGTGAAGGACATGGACGTCACCACCCAGCAGAAGTGGATTCCGGGGGACAGTGCTCAGGACCAGAGCAGCCGTGCCGCCGCCGCCCCGGTGGGCGGTGGTGCTGCTGGTCCAAGCTGAAAAATAATCCCAACGTCAAGGACTGTCAAATGAGAACAATAAGCAATCGTGGTTGCTCAAAAAAAAATCCCTAACAAACAAAACAGGAGGCAGGGGTGCCCCCCTAGGGGGGGAGGGGTCATGGCACAGTTCAGACTGCGCATATTGAAATTTTTAGGAGGGTTGTTTTGATGGGTATTTTTTACTTTTTGGGGGGCTCTTGATTTAGGGGGGGGGCACCCCTGCAGGAGAGATTAAAAATGTGTAAAAACTATGGGTTCAGCTGAAGTATTCACATTTTGATTTATTTTCTAACGAAAATCATCAAGTTCCACTTTTTCTTCAAAAACTAAAGTGATAACCGAGAACTGTTAAAAAAGGAATCTTCAATGCTACATTACACCAGACCACTCTCAAACAATGCCTGGAACCGGCAGACCGGAGCACTTTTTGTCTTTCTGCACGTCTGAAGAGCTGCAACAAAAAATAAGGTGTTGAAGTATGACGTTTCTGCCGTATTTCTTCGTCAGCACTTGGAAACATCCGAGTTTCCACGATCGTTTCTACTCGGCTTCGGCCAACGCCCTCCTCGTTGCAGAGTTCCTTGTATGGTGGTGACGTGAAGATGACTGTGCATGATGTCACCAACGTTTGCCGTATTATGATTGGCGGACGACTCACCCGCGCAGAATTTCGTCAGGAGCCCCGCCTGTGATGCAACGACGGAAGTCTCTTCATCTTGGCGATTTACGTAATTGTAAAACGATAAAAATTTTAGTATGTACATGAAAGTCAATAGATGGCGCCACATGATACTGTTAAGAATAGGATATCTTAGCGTGCAGGAATTGATTTTTTTAAAAATACATTTTGAGACAAGAGTTATTTTTTTTGTTTGAACCTGAAAAGAATCAAAAATGTTTTTATTCTGAAGCTTCTAGAAAAAAAAAATCGTCATTTAATTTCAGCAATTAAATTACTTTAAATACTTAGCAGGTGAAGTTCAATAGCAATATTACAGTGAAAAAAAATTCCTTTTGACTAGTCAATTTCTGCCAAGTCGCTTAGTATTGCGATTTTTATTTTCAGTATACACTTCTCAACAAGGGCGCCATGCAAAATTTTAAGGGGGGCTCAAAAATTTCCCCCGTGGTTTAGCCAAATATTTTCCCCATGGAAACCGATTGCAGTACAGATTAGAGATATTAAAATTTGACATTTTTAATAACTTATTCATTAATGGCTGGAAAAGAAATTTTTATACATTTTTACAAAGAAAAAAGCACTAAAAGCAAGGAAGTTCCCATTTCTACGGGGGGAGGGGGGGCGCTTGAGGCCCCCTATATGGGCGCCCTTGCTTCTCAAGAATCTGTATTACACATTTGATTAAATCTTCTCTCAATATGTACAAGAGACGAACTTCTGAATTTAGCAATTTCTTCAGTCTATGCTTTCATTTTTTCTCATCAAATAGACCTTCTCAAATTAAAGGTGTGATCACAGTTTAAATCAGATCATCAACACAGGAAAACAATAAAAATCGTTAATTTTTGTGCAACAGATAAAATTATTATTCTTATTAGGTTTCTCAAAAGTGTTTTTGTGACAATGCTGTATATTTCTCAAACTTCATACATAAAGCATCATTTTAAAGATATTTTTCACCACTCTTCGTGAAAAATAAAGACATTTTACAATGTCGCTATTTTTTCCAAAAAATAGCATTTATTTTGCTTTTTGTAAAAAGTACCATTGCTGTAATGTATAACATCCCAAAGTGAATGTCGGTTCAGTTGGTTAAAGCGCAATAATAATAATGGGAAGATAGCGAGTTTTTCTGCCTTATTTTCTTCAGCAGGATTCTGATCCAAATTTTCATGAATATGTAATCTAAACTCATTGCAGGGTTCTGAACTAGTTCTGTTGTTGTTAAAATCAGGAAAGAAAACATTTATTTTAATTTAAATTTCAGTATAACTTTTAAAAAATATTTTAACAAAATAGAGGCATTTATTTAAATTTATTTTGTTATTTCATAATGCATAGTTTTAGTGCATTGCATCCAAAGTTGGATGCCCATTAACTCAGTTGACAAGAGTGTTGTGCTAATAACACAAAGATCATGAGATAAATCTTTCCACGAGTCAGAAAAGGTAGCTTTTAATGACTAATTTTCCTCAACTGAATTCTCCAAAAAACAAGCAAACTAGTCTGGTTTCAGCTATTATTCGAAAACTTAACTTTAAAAAAAAAAAAAAAATAGATTTTTGAATTTCTGTGGTCAAGCACAAATGTTTCACACGGGACAGCTAGTTATTCTTATTAGATTTTCGAAAGAATAATAATAAAGACAGGTTCCCAGTTTTTCTCATGTCCTCGATCGTTAAGAGCACAAATTGAATTTTTGAAAACTAAAAGGTGAAAAAAGGACAAGTACTGTCCAACCACAGATTGCATGGAATTTTCAAACGTCCAGATAAGACGAATCTATGTGAATGAGAGGGAAAAGTAGAAATTTGATTCGCGTATTCCGCTCATTTGAATGAGACTCTGCTTCTGCAAAAGCTGACATCGGTAAAAAATAATACATTCGTCCATTTCCGGCTGTAAAACGGATGTTTGTCTTTCCGTACAATCCGTGGTCAGACAGTATAACGCACTTAAAATGCATTTGAAGTCTGGTATGATGGTTATTTACAATATTGCAGATTATTTGCGAACGATCCCTCACGATTCGTAGTCTGCCCAAGAGCTATTCAAATCCAGCTTATTAGAACCCTGATAACTTTTTGAATTTTGAAGATATTGACCTGAAATTTTATTATGAGTTGGAAAATATAGTTGGGATTTCGAATATAAAAACTATATATTGCGATCTTTTGTGCATGTACAGAGAAAAATTCAACATTTTAATATTATACTTCTCTTGTGTGCTGTCAAATTTTCTGAAAGTTTGGTAAGCTTTGATGTAAAACTTTGTGTTATGAGCCAAAACCCTTCAAATAAATTTAGTAGTTCTGAAGGAAATGCTTATATCTTCATGAATATCAGTGATTTTCTTGAAAGTACGTAAAATAATTGCACATAGTAAGGTAACTAATTTCAGAAATTTACAGTTTATTCTCAGCTATTTACGATGAACGATAATCAAAAACATTTTTGTTTCCCTCGATTTGTTGCTGGTCCCCTAAATGCATGGGTGATTTAACTTTCAATTCAAAAAGAATCAATGGGTCTTTTATTTCTTGAGAAACCCTTTAAAATATGAATTTTTGAAAGAATCCCAATACTTTTGGTCACATTGTGTATCTATGATAGTCATTTAGCACATTGAGTCAATTCAAACATAAGTCATGGAAAATGGCAGTTTATTCATCTTTTGTGTTTTACATTAAACAAATAGTTACTCTACCTTCATTTTAACATTTGGTTCAGCATTAAAAATAAAATGACAGAAAAATAAATGCATGATCAATTTGGAATTCAATAAGAAAAAAAAAAAAGGTACACTTTGCGTGATACACAAAATCATTTTTCCCATAGAAAAATGATCTCTAAAATAGGCCTTATTACAAGGCCAAAAATTGTTCAAAAAATTTAAAAAATCAATTTGCAAATAAATCGAATCTTTTACATGATAATTTAAGATTTGTAATACCTAACAACACTATTTTAATGTAATTTGATTCGTTAAACTTTAAAAATTGATTATTATTAAAAGCATTTGGAAACAACAAAAAGGAATCATATCTTTCTAAAATTGTACATCTCTTTCACATTTTTAAAAACTTCATTTTTAAAAAATGCTGTAAAAAATTCCTTTATATAACATTACAAGATGAATGTTGTGATTAATACTATGAGGGCAACTTCTTTAAATGCAATAAATTTTATGACTTCAGTTATACTTTAGGCAGAAAAACGAAGCACTGGAATAAATTTCCCAAATAAATAAAAAAAACTTACTACACAAAGCAAAAGTAAATAACCCCAAATAGATAAACTTACTAGTACTTCAACTTTCTTTTACATATTCCAGCTTGTAAAACCTGAGGCGCCTATCTTTCACACAGAACAAAAGTAAAAGTATGATTACACCATATTTTGTATATCACAATAAATAATTGAATTTAAGTATATTTTTATCTCACAGTTGAAAATGATAAACATGCAATGCCATCCTTTGTTCTAGAGCTTGAATATGCCACCTTGGGGGTGTTTTAAGAAATTAGTCAAAGCATTCCATTCCTCCTTTGAGGTAAAATGTAGGCTTCAGTCACACAGTTTGTGATGTTAATGTAATTTCAAAAGACAGGGTTCGTACTCTATTTGGATGAAAAAATTCCATGACTTTTTCCAAGACTTTTTCACGACTTCAATTCGAGGTCATGAAAATTTTCATGACCTCGTTACACGAAGAGAATAGCAATATTTAATCTCAAACTTGGTAATATTTGGAAATGAGCATTAGCAAAACGTCTATATGAATGCCACAGCCTCATTGAGGCACTAACTCATAATGAAAAAAATATATAAGTGCACACTTAAAAAACTAAACTATTCTTATTTGTCTTCATCATATAAATTAAAGTAAAGTAAAAATGCAGTGAAATGAATATGATGATGCTTAAATGTCAAATATTTTTTAAAAAAACAGGCAGAATGATATTGAATGGGACAAAAGTTGAATGAGACATCACTAAGTTTCAATAAATTTGCTTCAAAAGTTACCTTTTAGTGTCAACAGTGCCTTTAATCATCTATGTAACTTGACAGTATTTTGGTTCTTTAAAGTAAAGCCACATAGTTTAGTTCTTTATGTTTCTAAATCAGATCTTTTTTGAAAAAACCATTCAGTATTGAATCAATCTTCTGATTCAAAAGCATATTTGTTTTGTTTACAAATTTGCATATTTTCAAATGCATATAAATTAAGAGGTTCAGAAATTCTAGAACATGTTTAATTCCCGACAATGAACGTAGCAGTGGGTCGCATGGATTAGTTTTGCGTGCTGTATATTGGGCACTACTGTTTTAGAGCATTAGAATTCCTCTTTTTCTGTATTCTATCGCCTGACTTAAGATCTTTATTTTCTAAAACATTCAATAAATTAAGATAAATTCTGATAAATTTACTAATTAAGTCCTTACGAGTGCTGGCATCGAACTTGCATGCAATGTTTTTTTTTTTTTTGAGTGGGCGTGGCAAAACTAAGAACGTGACATTTTGCTACTACAGAATATGAAACATAAGAAGTGTTGAAAATAACAGAAAATTCAAAATAAGTGATGTCCAGGCATTAAAATCACATCGCAAAAAATGGCAAGCGGCTGCGACAGAAGTGGATGCAATGAGATTTCAAAATTCAGATTTAATTTTTGGATCGTTCAATTTTCCACTTTTAATAGCATTTATATGCTATACTGTTAAATCACTCAAGATTTCTAATGTTCCTTTAGCTACTGTTCCTATCTCTTTGTCTAAGACATTTTTCCATGACTTGAAATAAATTTCCATGACTTTCAATGAAAATTTCAATTTTCCATGACTTTTCCAAGTCTGAAATTCTGTTAATTTTTTTCCATGACTTTCCAGGATTTCCATGACCCGTACGGACCCTGAAAAGAATAAAAAAGAAAAACCTCATAAATACAAAAAAAAAAAAAAAAAAAATACTGCCGTCCACTCAGCTTAAAAGCAGGTTTATGGTTTTTCCTACTTCAATAGCCATTTGCCAGAGATTACAGCACCTCCTATAGTTTTATTGTACTCCTATATTTAAATTGCTAATATTTTTTCACTTATTGATGAGCATAAATAATTAAAGACACATTATTTCGAGCACTTTAAAATAAAATTATCACTTCAAATAGCTAAACTATCAAAGAGGCTGCTGAATGAAGATCACAAAAGATATTTTGCTGTGGGAAGGTAAAGGATAGTATCTGCAGAAATGAGTTTTGGATTTTGCACAAAAAATAGACATATTGGAATTTGACTTTTTTCCCCCAGTGCTTTATTTTCAGCAGAAACCAAATATGCAAGCTTGTACAAAAAAGCTAAAATACAATAAACGACAAAAAAGAGAAAAATGAAAATTTGCAGTTACTGCCCTTTGTCTTCCCACGGCAGTCATTGAATCGTATATTGAATAAAAGTAATCAGCTGCATTTAATTTTATTTAGCATTGTACTCATAGTGCATCATTTTTTCCCAGTTACACAGTTAAAAACATGCACTTAAAATATGTGCAATCATCATGTAGAATAGATGACCGTGGAATAAACACCAACATGATTTAAATTTTAAACAATAACCGCATTATACTTTACATAAAATATACTACATCCAAACATGATATACTATTTAATTTTAGCACAGCTAATTTTGATATAGAAAATTGAAAAAGTGTATTTTATGATAGAATTTTTAAAATTCTGCAGGCTGAATTTCAAGTTTAAAAATGTTACACAATAACTACGTTTTTAAATTGAAAGAATTCACGAACATTGAATTTTCACATTTTTGAACAAGGTTCAAGATTTTTTCCTTCCTTTATGTCCATTATATTAACATTTTTATTCGATATAAAAATGTCTCTTATACACCCAATGAATGGAGATGAAAAGTACCCTAAGGTTTCCTCCTCAATGTGTAAACCAATAGGAAAGCTTCCTGAAAGGAATAAAATGTACATAAGAACAGACTCATCCAAAATATATTATGCTCTAACATATGAACAAAAATTTTAAAACACAAAATCTACTTGATAATTTCCCTAATTAAAGTCGTAAATAAAACGATATATTTTAATTTATTTTCACAGTTTTTTTAATGACGCATAAGAAAGAGGTCCTGTGCTAAAAAGACATACAGTAAATTCTTAATTGTCAGTGGAACAGGGTGGCACAGCAACCACGGATAAGCTACTTTGCGGATAATCCGCAAAACAGGTAAAAAACGTTACTATTGTATGTAACAGCTTAACAAGATCAATTACACTCGCATACATTTAAACTATAGCTAAAACAACAGGGCATGCAAAAAATTTATGTAGAAACTAAAAAAAGATCACTTCTTATTGCAAACGGATTAGACACATAAGCCTGGATATGTTGCAAATGCATAGCGGAGGGGAATTTTTTCGAATAAGACTAGTCCAGTAACTCGTTTATGAGCGCAAAAAATATAGATCTAAAAATCAGTTCAGTAAGTAGCGTAGATCTAAAGCAGTAAGTAGTGCAAATTTAAAAATCAAGTTTCAACTAGTCAGGTTTTGGCATTGAGCTATAATACTAAGAGGAAAAAGAACTTCTCATTCTTCTGCATTGAAGCTCACGGCCTGAATTACTAGCGAGTAGGCAAAACGTTTGACATAGAAGATGCGGAAAAGACCGTATCTTTTGACATCCCTAACTGAGCAGATCAAGGACTTGTAAAATGCATAGCAAAACACTTTTACAGAATAAAACTTGAGTTTAACTGCGAAAAGAGCAATCATTTTGCCATACTCACTTGAATTGGTTTCGGTGACCATGGAAGGTTTGGCGTCATTCAAAGAGTGGAGGAAGAAAGAAATAGGAATGTTTATAAATATATTTTGCACTTGTATAGTTGAAATGTGTGTATTTATCTACATTTCATTAACCATTGCTAAAAAATACTTACTTAAAAAAAAAATTCTGAAAAGTGCAGATAAGCTGCCGGTGGTTAATCAGAAGTTCACTGTATAGTTATTTTCTTACACCAATAATTGTCAAGCAAATGATTAAGATGCATTGTAGCGGCTGTAAAGAGTGAGACATAGGCAGCTGGTTCCAAAAAAAGAAAAAAAAGGGGGGGGGAGGAGACACGGGAAAGGGGAGGTTAGGAGGGCGTGCAATTATAGCCGACTTTTCTTTTTTTTAAAAAAAATGGGCTCTATTAGTTGATTTTAATGTCATTATTGATAAAATGAACTATTCTAAAAAATATGGGACACTAATTCAAAGATCGGGACAAATGGCTTCCGTAGACCCCTTCCTTCGAATCCAAAGTTCCATTAAAATTTTTTTAAATAAAAATAAAAATATAAAGCATGCATTTGATCAGTCAATTCTTCGATTTTTAAACTTATGAATCAATCAACATTATCATTTTTCAATGGATTGCTTATTTTGAACACAAGAAAGTGAAGGAGCAAGGCTCCTTTACTTCTGTAGGTAAGGGGGTAGTTGCGCCTACTACCCACACTCCATATGAGCTACCTATGAAGTGAGAAATCACTGCATTATATCAGTTCATCACTTTATTTTTCTACTCCACTTTAAAAAATGTTTTCACAAACTAAAAAAAGAAAGAAGAAATGTCTTACCAAAGTAGTAATTTCCATCTGTGTTGAGTTCATAAAATGATCCAGTAACCGTACTAGAATATGTTTCTTCATCAACAGTTAATTTCAAGACTTTATTATTCCTGAACATAAAAAGTTGAAGTTCAAATTAAACTCTATAGAAACAAGGTTTTTGAGAAATACAAAGAGGATGCTTTTGTGTGACAGACATTTAGGAAAAGTATGCAATGCATTTTAAAAATATATTTCTAGCAAGATATTTTTCAAACATCTAAACCTGAGCGCAAAAAATTAATGTCCTGTCAGATTCTGAAACAGTAGTGTATTTTCGCAATGGGGTAGCTAAATTTTTATGGTATGGTGTGGCGGAAGGGTGGTACAGTGAAACCTGTGTAAGTTGACCACTTGTGGTGCACTACTTTAGTGGTCAATGTTACGTTCTGGTTCGAAATGAACATAATAACAAAACACAATGTGGACTGTATAAAAGTTAAATCAACACACTTTATTAGTCGGAGCCACTACTCCTAATAAACTTCTAATAATACATATGAAGCCACTACTTCAAAATAAACAACGCTTGAAGCCACTACTTCATTAGATGCAACAACACTTTTGCAAGAAGAAAGAACACAACACTTATCAAAACTGTTGCCATAAAAAACAATTTAAAAATTAAACTTTTTATGAGGTAACATTTTTTGGAGGAAGTACCAAACAGTCAACATAAGCAGGTGGTCAACTTATAGAGGTTGAATTATATGATAAGATTTGATTCTGTGTCTGAAAATTGCAGTCAACTTAGACAGGTGATCAACTTACAAGGGTGGTCAACTTTACAGGTTTTACTGAACCAGTTGTCTTCTGGTTGTCTCCCTTTGTGTTGAACAACCTGTGTTGGAAGTAAACCATGATCTAGTTCTTTCAATGAATCAATTTTTTTTCAACTAGAAACTAGACATTTTGTTCAAATTGTCAGTCGATGGCTTATTTATTGAAAGGAGAAAGATCCTTTTTGCAAGAAAAGTTGTGTACGAGTCTGGTTAAGTGAGTGTCTGTTTTAATAAAGGGACTTTTAATGGTTTAACCATAGAGAAGAGATGGGAATAAAAGAGACTGTCCGCAATGAGGGGTGCTCATTAAGCAAGATGAGTACGTATAAAAGTGTCTGCTATTATAATAAATTGGTTGCTCAGTACTGTAGTATTACTGTAGTTTTAATTAAGCAATCAACTTCAAACAAGCTTCCTTTTTTTTAACAGCTAAAGTGAATTGCTTAAATCTTCATTTTTTCAGCTAAAACACTTAACTTTTACAACGTTTATCAAAGCTACAGAAAAACTGACATGAAATCTGCATGTAGAATGAGAATGACTCACATATTCACGTTACGACTATTTTGATAATGTTAATGTAACAGTAACAGTAAACAAGAATGAGGAAAAATACAGAGAAAAAATAATACCTCTCTATGCGAACTTGATGCCAAGCTGAACTATCTGGCTGAAGAGTATGGGAAATGATCTCATTTCTGGATAGCCATCCTAAATTCCAAACTACATGCAAATGATTATTAGTCAATCCTATTCCAAGATAATCACCGTCTTCAGAATATATCTGAAAGTTTTAAAAAATTTACTTACAGAAATATACAAATAAAAAATGAACGAAATTTTAATACAACTGGAAAAAAGTTCTTGTATGTTCAATTAATTTCTTTGAAAAATTGTTCATTGTATTTATGAATAACATTTATGAAAATATTTTTGGAACATCAATATTTTTGCTAATAATGTTCAAGTTGTAGGGATTGTAGAAATTGAAGAACAAGTAAAATAACTTTGAAAGAATACAGATTTCCAATTAAAGTATACATTATTTTTATCAAACTGTGTATATATGCTTCAGGATTACAAGGAAGCACTTATTCAATGCACAAGAAGTAAGTACATCCAATAAATGTTGGATGTTTCTGCATCCATGAATTCACTGCTCCTAGTAACCCCAAAACACATATCTGTTGTTTCCTACAAACGTGTGCCTATTTACTTTGCTTTATTTACTTTCAATTTTCAAGCACAGAGGCATTTATTCAATTCTAAACCATATATTTAATTTATTATTATTCTTTCATTTTAAATGGCATTTCAACGTATATAAACCTTTAAAACTATTTTTTACTTGAGCAAGTATTAAACACTTATGAATATTTTAACTAGTATCACAGCAGTAGATTTAAGTTAGTGCCAGGGCCGTGCCGTCCCTATGTGTGAGGTCTTGCGGAGCACGAGGGCGCCAGAGTCAAAAAAGGCGCCGGACTCTGCCAATCAAAAATGCTCTTAATTTGGGGAATATCTTATCAATAGTTAGACAATTGTTAGAAATCATAGACTAATAATAAGAGTAGACCGAGCTTTCTCATTCTTGCTGATGAAGAAAATTGGTTCATAGATGTATCATGTGACTAGTGGAAGGGCTTGGCGAAGATTTTGGCAGCATGGTTGCTAGATGGCAGCATTATCTATAGTTTGGCACTCGACATGTATTTTAAGACAATGTGTTTTCATTAAAAAAAACTTCCAGGTGCAGAGATTGAACTGTTTTTCTTTTAGTTATGCATTATTTTGACATTAGTAATAGTTTTTGATCAGTTTTCGGTAACTTTTATTTTATTTGGAGCTGTCAGCGTTGGCGTGAACGAAATGGCGTAAACGTTTTGCGTCAAGGCAAAAATGTACTAATCGGTATCTTAAATTGAAATTGTAGGTAAAAATCTTACCGTTTGCCGATTCTTTTTAGGCCCTTGCATCTTTAATTGCTTAGAGAGTTATTGAAATTGAATAAAGAAAATGCACAGTACTATCTAAATGAAAAACTCACTATATTAACAAAATTTTTACAACTTAGAATAACAAATTTACAAATAGGATTTCATAAAAGATCATTCTTCCGTGTTCCATCAATTCAATTTATTTTATTTATTGTTGATCGTCTGCTACGATCAACGCCCGCTGTTGCTAGGATATCCACCAGTCACATGGTTTGGTTTATGAGCAGCAGAAGGGTTGCCATAGCTCGGTCTATTCTTATTATTAGTCTATGTTAGAAAGAGAATTTCTACAAACATCTCTACACTTACTTTTGCCCAGGTAACTGAACTTCACGATAATCAACTGATGCTCGTTCGGACCAACGATTCGAGTGAATCGGAAGTGAGTGATCGGATCGGACGCGTGACGTAACGGACTCCCGCCATTGGCTTAGCAGGGAGGCGTCTCTGCCACTTGGTGCATCCTCATTGGTTGCGTGGACGTGAGGGCATTGATGTGAATACTGATGAGGACAGGCTATTTAATAGCGAACGGAGTTGAGATTCTCTCTCTCTTTTTTAAGACTCGTTCGGTGATGTCTGTCCTGTAAAAGGTAGCTAGGGTGGAGCTCGTATTGCTCGGCGGATTGCCGACGATGCTTGGCTGATCGTAGTAATAGATTAGCGAGCCGTATTAGGATGAGCTTAACTAACTTGCTAGTCATATTTAATTAATCTTTTTTTACCTTTAGCTTCAGTTAAGTTTATACAATTATGTTTTCTTTTTCTCACGTGTTAATAAATTTTAGTTATTTTAAAGAAGTCTCTTCATCAGTTATTCACAGAAAGTAGATGAAATGTTAGTTCTTTCACTAACTCTGCAAGAAGTATTAAAGTTAAAAGGTGATATCATTCATCAATGGTATCAAATATCTGCAACTAAAAAAATAAAATTGAATTTTTCATAATATCCAGGACCCGATCAAGCCAAAGTGATGCCCACTCCCTGGCAAAATTTGGTACCCCTCTGACTGGAAAATCTGCACATGTTTCTAAAGAAGGTATTTTTCATCACCCCCCTCCTAAGAAGGTATTTCTGGCTGCGCTAGTGCAAGAGGTCATTGTTTTAAGCTATTCAAACCTCAGGATAATCTTGAAATGAGAAAAATTATTACCAAGGTTGTAGGAAATTGCTGAATAAGGCTGTAGGATCGGACAGCTTACCCGATAGTTAGAGAGCTTTAACAGGGCTATTGATCTTCAATGGGGACCTTATCTATCTCAAGAATGAAGTTTTTTTTAATGTATGGAATCCAACCCCTATTTCCCACCACTTTTAAGGGTTAATTTAAGTGCTTTTGATTTGTGGGGCATTTTCATGGAAGGTAACCTCTGTGTAAAACGAAGGTCTACTATAAATTTCAAACAAACAATTAAAGTTAAACCCAGTACAGAAAGTTTTATAGTATTTAAATGGAAATAATTTTATTAAATAGAGCAGTAACTCAATTATTCAACTATTGATATACATTTTGGCCAAAAGTTTCTGGTTCTTAGCGATTAGGATGGTGAAGATTACATGTGACAAATCAAATTTAAGTTCATGAAAAACTTTAAATAACACACAAATGTAAACAGTAAGATTAAGTATGATTACTTTTCCATTCCACATCAATAATCCTGAGCTTTCATTTGAGGAATAATTGAATGAAATGCTTGTCTTAGTTAGATCCGAGTGTCTGTAAGACATATCTTGGTAGAGTAAGTAGCTTGCACCAGAGAAAAGGGCACTGGACACATTGACACCTAAAACCAAAAACATCTAATTAAAAATAAAGCACAATTTCAAACTCAAACAAGTCAAACAACCTTGAAAAGCTATAGTAATTAAATAATTTGTATTTTAAATGATTATAATTGAGATTCAAAAAGTATATTTAAATATTAACTTCTTGAATTTATTATTTTTTTAAAATCAAATTTAACGAAACTGTTGTTCCCCTGCTTCTGTATTGACCAGTTATTAAGAAGTACTTACAAAAGTTACACTTGGAAACTACTGCCTTGTTTATGCTTTGTTAACAAGGATGGAAATATTTAATTTTTGATAACTTTTTGGAAGTTCATTCAATGAAAAATAAATTAATTTGTACATGGAAAAAAAAAAAAAAAACACACAGGTTGATCAAAAGATGTATATCATAATGCTTGGAAGAAACTGAAAAAATAATTTTTATCTAACATATATACAAATGTAAAGTTGATTGGGAAAAGGTATTTTAATAGTACAAGAAGTTTTTAATTACCAGTTTCACAATGATCTCCTTGCCAACCAATTGAGCACAGGCATTTATATCCAGTATTCCCATGAGGAACACAAGAGGATCCATGCAAACAGCCATGTTGCCAACATTGAGCAGGAACTTCACAAGTCTGACCTCTGAAGCCCTAAAACATTTTTTGAACATACAACTGGGAAAAGACATCCACTTATTACATGCTATTCAGGACAAAATGAAATTCATTTAACTTACACATTGACCTAATACTTGATTTTATAATTATTTTCAAGGTTTAATCTCAAAAATAAATATGAATATTTACAAGCATTCATAAATTATTTTACAAGTTGAAAATTCAATTAAAAATGAAGATGTAAGAACATATAAACTATTAATCTATTGATAACATGATCAGTAAGATTACAATAGTAAAGCAATTACTTAAATAAAAAAGAAATTGTTTCACAAAAAGATTATTACTCATTCTAATCAGCATCATGCGTTTTAATTAAGAAAACTGGAAAATTTACAAAAGCACTAGAAAAATTTCTCTAAATTTGAAAGAAATTAAGAGCTTAGAAAAAAAATACGTGAAGATGAAAAAGAAAAGTTTTGTTTGTAAAAAAATTGGACTGTTTAATTTATATATTAATTTTTTTTTATCTTTGCATATTTTTAACAAACAAATAAAATTTACATGAAAAAAAAGGAGAATAGGAATAGGCATTCTTTCAAGCAACATTTTTATTATTTAAAGTATTATAGAATAAAGAAGGTTTTACATATCTACCTTTAAATTACGAGGCTTAAATTATTTACCTCTTGGCACTGACAGAAGAAACCATCTTCTTTTGGAATGCATTCACCATGGTTTTTACAGCTATTATAACCACAAGAAGTACCATCACAATCTTCAAGGTTTCGACCACTAACAGCATCTAAAGAATAATTGTTCGGTTACAAAAAATATCAAAAGAGAGAGAGAGAAACTAGCTGAATCGTGCAAAACATGCACACTTTAAACTTATATCCCTGCTGTAAAAACACCTGATGTAAAAATCAACATATTCAGCAAGTAGAAAATTGCAGGACTCAATAATGAACAAACTAACTGAGATAATTTAAAAATGCATATTTTTTAGCTCTAACAATGAACAAACTAATTGAGATAATGACATAAAAATGCATATTTTTCAGTTCTGTGTGATTAATGGGCATATGAAGTTTGTGTGTAAATATTATACACAAAGTACTTGGTTTTAAAAAAGCAAAGAGCAATCCAGCTGCATTTTTATCGCCTAAGGTTTAATATGCAAAGTGCTTTCTTCAAAAATCTTTTGGTATAAAAAAAAGCAGACCACTCGAACACAGATTCGATCCTTGTTCCATTCAAGCGGAATGCTCTACCGACTGAGCTACCAACATGGCCAGTAGTACTGCAAGCGAAAGCTCGCAATTTAACTGAAAAAACCCATTCCGTTGTTTTCTTTTTTTGAAAATAGGCAAAATATCACCTGTTTTTTTTCTTTTTTTTTTTTCTTTTTGTCAAAAAGCAGGGTGGAAAAACTTTTAAAAATGACACTTTTTCGCATATATTTGCACTTTATTCCCTGAATTTTAGGAACATTAAAGTCAATTGTAAATTAGTGCTCACCATGAGAATTGAGCTCTATTAAGTGAGAGTTTACAGACAGCAGCCGAATGCAACCTTTGAAGTAACTAGGCACAGTTTCAACAGCTTCCTTGGGAAGTGCAGACAAATCAGGAACTCCACCTAAATTAATTGGAAAAAGAAAGATACATGAAACTAATTGATTGACATAAGCAACGAACATATGTGGAACTGTCTCTTCTGTATTAGTTTAGGAAATAGGAATGTAGTCGTTTAAATTTTTGCCATGCAGTAAATTCCAATCATCATTGGTATGGATTACTTGAGGTTTTCCACACATTCAAAAAAAGAAGGTAAGGATTAACTGTATGTAGATAAATGCACCCATTTTAACAACTTAACAAGTACAAAATCTATTTTCAGACATTCCTTTTTTTTCTTCCCCCTCCCTTCCACTGATATTGGTGACCTTCCAAGGTCACCAAAACCTGACTGCCTGATTTTTAGATCTACACCACTAACCCACATACAGTGGCTCCCAAAAGTGTTCGTACACCTTGAAATTGTGTAGTAAAACCAAAATAATGCAAAACTGAGTTTGAATATGGAATCCAATTTTTTTTCACACCATTCCTATTTCATTCTGAATAAAACCCAGTAGTTTTTTTTTTCTTCAAAATATTGCCAGATTTTATTTTTGAAATTTGTCAAAAAACGAAGAGACAGAAAAAATACGCCACAAAAGTCATAGTACACTGAAATAGTTTCGAATAAATTCATGATTAAAATTATCATTTGTGGTTTTTTTGTTATTTTTGCATTGTAATGACACTGTAAAGTCATTTGCCTTTAATTTTTTGTTTATTTACTCCCTAATATTCTGCTCATTATTTTAAAATGGCAGGTATGCGTAGAAAACAACAAACATGGTTCGAAATTTGATTATTTTTCCTTCACAGTAGCCATAAATTGATTTGAAATGTCTCTAAATTAGTTAATTTATACAATTTTATAGTGAAGTGCTTGACAAAATGCTTTAAAGACAAGAATAAGATCGCAAACAAGGTAAGAAAAGGTCAACTGGTAAAGTTAACAAAGCTTGATCGGAGGTTTACAGTTAAAATAATTATGCAAAATACACATTTGAGTGCTGAAAAAGTTTCTGCAGAATTGAATGAAACATTTTACGTTTAATTTTCACTTAAAATTGTTCGCCAAGTTCCCTGATTAGCTGGCTTAAAGGGGACCTCTTTTCGCAGAAAATTTCTTGTTCGTGCGAAAAACAGAAAAGCTTACGCTTTCCGTCGTAAAACCAATGATAAATAAGCTAAAAACGTTTTGAAACAACGTCTTACTTATAGATGAAAATAAATTCAATATTTTGGTTTAAATAGTTGTATAATTGTCAGAAGAAAAAAAAAAAAAGAGGAATTCAATCTTAAGTACTTAGTTGGACCAGTTAATCAGGACGGTGAAGGTGTTCTTGTGTGAGGGTGCATAACAGTATCAGAACTTGGTAGCTAGGAATTTTTTGATGAAATAATGAATCATGCTGTTCATTTAAAAATTTTAAAAACAATTTTATACGATTATCGCAAAATTTGGTAATCAGAAACAACTTTGTTTTCTATCATGGTAATGATAAGAAATACATGTTTGCGTTTGGTTCCTCAAAAATTGTCCTTAAACTTAAAAATATCTCATCAATCGCCAGATTTAAACTTAATGGAACATATTTGGAGATATCTGGTGGCTAGATTACGAAAATACACCATTGAAACAAAAAGTGAACTAGAAACAGTAAGACTCAAAGTGCGGCTGAACACTTATTCAGAAATTGCATAAAAAAAAGAAAGAAAAAACAGTGAAATCTATTCCCAGACGCTTAAAAGCTGTTGTTGATACTGCATGATGTTCTACTAAATAATAATTTTGTAAAAAGTTAGATTATTTACTAATTTTTTGACATTTTTTCAAAGTGTACGAAGACTTTTGTGAGATAAAATTTCCGACAATTTTTGGTTTTTAAAAAATTAAGTTTTAATGTTTCATTAAAAATTTTCGTGTAGTTTTGTTCAAAATTGATCATAGATCTTATAACTAAATACCTACTCCGAAATATTAATTCTAACCAGCGCATTGGGGCTTATTTCATTGAAAGTCATAGGTGTACGAACACTTTTGGGAGCCACTGTAAATGAGAGACCAGACCGGTCTTGTTCTAAAAAATTAACCTCTCCTCCCCTACACGTTTTTGTTGTAACCTAACTTGCTTTGTTTCAGTTAATCAGTTTTATGATTTGCTGGAGTATGTGTTCAATATGTTTGCAATAATAATCCTTTTTTAGCTGGCACATACATTTTTTACAGGCAGGTATTGTTTTTAGCTATAGCTTTAATGTATTAGAATGTTAATTATTTTTTAAAGCTTTTGCAAACATTAGTTTCTTTTTTCAGATATTTTGAGAATTTTGCTTTTCTGGGGTTACTGTGCCACCCTATTCCATGGATAATTAGGAGTTTACTGTAGAGTTTGTAGATCTGTATTAATTTTCATTCTTCATAAATGTTCCGAATGACAGAAAATTAACAAAAATCTATGTCTTATAAAATAGTAAATACCAAGGTAAAAATCAGTGCTAACGTCTAAACTCTCCATTCCAGGAGGAGAAATTGATGTTACTTCCTCATCATTTTCCAGCTTTAAGTAGGCAGCTCTTCTATATCTGCCAAATTCTATTGTTTGCCATGAATCTGCAACAGAGACAATAAACAGACCTATCAGAACAAATGAGTGATAAAAAAGAAAGAAGTTTAGGTACTTTAAATAAAACACAGCAGAGTTTTAGTAGCATTTGCATTTTTTACTAAGTTTAGATTAAATTTTTGAGTAAATCCAAGTTATTGATTCAACACAATATATAGCACAGGATGTGCAATGAATTTCCTAACAGCCAATTGCTGATTGTTTCTTACCAGATGTAAGAGATTATTTTGCCTTACAAAAACCTATGCATAATTAATCCAACTACCATTTAAATCTTTGAATACACAATAGGAATATTTATAGAAAACAGTAGAAAAATCAATTAGTCTTCTTCTTCTTCTTCTTGCTTATCTCTCTGTTCTGAATCAGATCAGATCCATGAGGTTGTTCGCCTTAATCAACTTCAAGACAGAAGCAGGTCTCTTCAGTAGATCCTCGCGTACCAAACCAACACAAAAAATCAGATGTTGTGCAGTGGCCTCTTCAGTATGACATTTGGTGCAAATTGGGAAAGTCCTATTACCATGGGAAAATCTGAGGGTTTTTAGATGACCTGTGCTCAGGCGAGCCAAAGCAGTTTGATCTCTCCTGTCACCCTCAAATCCAAGGGAAGCACCAGGACCCTCGCAAAAATACCATGGATGCTCAGGAGGACGTCTCCAAGAGCTGTTTATAGTAGCCTTACATCTGGGGTATAGTTCAAGGTACGTCAGAGGATCCCCAGTATTCTGAGTCATAGTAGAGCCCTCTTTCGCCAGTCCGTCCGAAATATCGTTATATCTCAAATTCACATAAGATGGAATCCATTGTAAATGGAGGTCACAAGAACTGGACAGACTCTTGAGTTTTTTAACAATTCTTATTCCCTTTTGATCTGCAATGATTCTCCAATTTTGCAAGAATTGGATTGAACTGCGGCTGTCTGATAGGATCCATGTCTCTCTAGGGAAACGTTGCTCAGCAATATAATCCAGGGTCATGTCAATGGCGATCAATTCGGATCAAAACACGGAGCAGTAATCAGTGTTTCTACGTTTAAGAGATATTTCTTCATCTCCAGACTTAACAACTCCAAATCCAGTGTTCCCTTCAATTCTGCTGCCGTCTGTGTAAATCAGAACAGCCTCAGTAGGAATGCTATTAATCACTTCTAAAGCAACCTGTCTTAAGTATTCAGGATGTTTGAGTTGTCTTATTTGTGCGGCTAAATAACTCTGTATGAAAATAAACCAATTAGTATAATGTTTTAATAAATAAAATCTTCAGTCCCTAGTGGGAAAACTTGCCTAATTTATTTTTTAATGACCCAGGTAGTAGTAGAGATCCTGACAAATTTCGAATGCTGAGATTCAACTTTATTTAAAGTCTGAAACCAAAAAAAAAAAAAAAAATCTGTTTTATTTCTCAAAATGCAAGGAATTATCAGCTTAGTATCTAGTTACACAATGCTAAATGTTTTGGAATATCCAGAAGAAATTTAGGAATGTTTTACTCCCTCAACTTTCATCATTTCATAGATATGGCAAAACTAAACTGCTAACACTACATTGCACTCCAGGTCCCTTGTACCTACCACTGCATGTGGTTTAGCCGCTTTGAAGACAACTGATTTTTTTTTTAAATTTATTATTTAATCCGGACCAAAAGCAGAGCAACTCTTCATCCAGCACCCTCAAGGGTATTGATTTGGAGTGGGGAATGGAGGACCTAATGAGTACAATAGATTTAAAGTGCAATGGACATAATTAGCACACACGGAAGATTTTCAACTGGTTAGAATCCAAACCATGACTTTCCAGTTACGAGTCTAACGCATTACCGACCAGGCCACCATGGCTACTAACTGTTAACTTAATCTAGTTCAGCGGTAGGCAATCCGCCGATCTCAAACCCATTTTCAGTCTATGGGGACAACATTCTGGACCATGTTTTTTGTCAGAGTACCATTAATAACCCTTATGTTCTGGGGAAAAAATTAGACAAAACTTCTTAAGCAAAAGTTGGAAAAGTCACATTTTTTTTCTTTCATTCAAAAATTCTTTTTGTGTTTGAAAAATGTCCACAAAAATTACTATGGATTTACAAATAAAATGATATGGATGTCTAACAGATTTTAAAAGTAGGAAAATGGGAACTTTTTGAACGGGATTTTATTCTGTTCAGGGAGGATCAGGTCCTCTACCCCCTCCCGAAAGTCAACCTTAGTGTTTGCCCAAAACTTGGAAGGTAGATCAGCAGTTAATTTAGGTTGACCATCGCTGATCTATGTCATTGTTCTTGCCTTCTTACTGAAATATTTTTTTATCTGTTAATAACTAAAGTATCAAACTAAATTTTCCAAAAGTTTAGTACCAAGACTATCACACGGAAATTGCAGCAAAGTAACTACCTACTTTTTTCTACCTTTTGGAAAGAACTAAGGATGACAGTAGCACTAGGATCCATTCCAAGGTTGAACCTGAGTTGCACATATCCCGATGAAATGGACAAAGATATGAAGTCTCGACTGAGTTCATTCAGGTGCTGAGCAGCGTAAAAAAGCAATCCCTCCTCAGAAAGAGGTTTGAAGCTCATAATAACATCCATACTATGGCGTATGTTCATCATGTATGTTGAAAGGTATGAGCTGTGACCATCAAACAGAGGATCGCTGACTGAAATATCTGTAAAGAAAGTGAATACTTCAATGATGGGAGTAGACCATGTGAGTATCTAACTTACTACAAAAAAAAAAAAGGCAACAAAATTTCAGCTTAGATTCAAAAGTAGAAGTGTTTATTTTCTAAAAAATGCTTGGGAATTATTAAATTCAGTCTCAGGAAAACACTATGACAAGATAACTAGTTTAAAACTACTACATTTACACCCCTACTGCTTGGAAAGAGCAAGAAAGGCAGAATTCTCGATATGGGAATTTTTTTAGAAGGGTGAACATGTGAAAATTCCAAATTCACAAAAAAAAAAAAAAAAAAAAAAAAAAACCCTCAAAGCAATATTCCTACAAGAAATTAAAATGCAATCTTAACGTTAATATTTTAGAATAGAAGCAATAAGTAGTAAAATATGCACTGAGGCAGTGATAAGACAAGGGATGAAAGTGCCAAAGTTGGGAGATAACCAATGGTAGACAAACCTCTTATCTGTTTTGAGGCAAGAGATTGTACTAGTAACTCTAGTAGGTGCTGGTATGCAGCATGATTTAGAAAATCTTTCCAATGAAAGTCTACTTCAGACCAGAGTTTGAAACGCACTTTACTCAAAACTTGAAAATGTCCACTTACATCTCTTTGCTTCTCACTGCCTTAATTGTGAATACAAAACTCTTTATAAAAACTGCTACCTTGAAAACGACCCTTTACAATAATCACAACCACAAAAATGAATGATTCACACACAAGTACAAAAGTTGTATTATATTTTATTTTTAGGCTTTCCCAAATGTTTATTTTTAACTTCCTTGCTTTTGATCTAAAAAGGAATCTAAAAACGATCAGGTTTTTAGAAATACAGTGAATCACCGTTTACACGTTTCTCTTTTATACGTTTTTATCAATTACACGTTTTTTAAATTGGTCCCTGCAGAGTCTAATACACATTAACGTAGACCTTTTATACGTTTTTTTCATACTGTCCCTTCAAAAACGTATAAATGGTGCTTCATTGTATCTGGATTTTCTTAGTCCTGTTTTTCAAGGTACATTTCGATTTACAAAGTATTTGTACTATATCACAAATTCGCATTTAAATTTAATTTTGAGACATCAACATCAGTGCAAAAAAAAAAAAAAAATTAATTTGAATTTTGACATCTGGAATTCAAATTATGCTTTTCGCAATCACAAGTGTGTGTGTGTATGTAGGCATGTGTGTTTGTGTCTGTGTGCAGGTATGAGTGTGTGGGTAGTTGTGTGTATGAGTGTTTGTGTGCGTGGGGGGGGGGGGAGAATGTGTGTGTGTGCAGGCATACGTGTGTGTGTATGTGTAGGTGTATGTATGTGTGTGCGAATGTGTTTGTACGTGCGTGTATGTATGCGTGTAAGTGTAGGATATTGACGCAACCAGGAGGCGGTTTTCGCTAGAGGAGCAGCAACGTGAGGAGCCGGTCGACGGTGATGCTGCAGAGGGTGCTGGCGGGAAAATAAAATGATAGCACATGAAAACAGTCAAGTAAAAGCAATAAACAATCCTGATTGCTCAAAAAAAAAAAAAAAAATTTGAATTTTGACATTTTGAATTCAAATTATGTTTTTCGCAATCACGAGTGTGTGTGTATGTATGTAGGCATGTGTGTATGGGTAGTTGTGCATATGTGTGTTTGTGTGTGTGTATGTGTAGGTGTCTGTATTTATGCATGTGTGTGTAGGTGTCTGTATGTATGCGTGTGTGTATGTGTTTGTGTGTGTAGGTGTATATATGTAAATATGTGTGTGTAGGTGTGTATGTATATGTGTGTGTGTGTAGGTGTGTGTGTGTATGCGTGTGTGTGTAGGATATGGACGCAACCTCGAGACGGCTTTCGCTAGAGGAGCAGCATCGTGAGGAGCCGGTCGAAAGTGATGCTGCAGAGGGTGGTGGTGGGAAAATAAACTGATAGCACATCAAAACAGTCAAATGAAAGCAATAAGCAATCCTGATTGCTCAAAAAATCAAAACATTTACTTTTAAAATTTAATGAATAGGTTTTTACTCAGCAAAGTTTTAAATTGCTAACTGTAGAGTAGTAAGAAAAGACAAAATAGGATAAATAAATGCAAAATTAATAACAATTATACATACACTCATTTGCAAAAAAACGGCAGACATGTATTTCAGTGTTACAAGGAACCCCCTTTTCAATGCAAAACATTGTGAGTATATGGAAGACAGTTGAGAACAGTTTTTGCCCAACTTCAATGCAAGGAAAAATTTTGCTGGATGTTTTGTTGAAAGATGTGGGTCTATGCCTTGTATTTATTTTTCTGCACCAAAGTATTTATTTATTTCTTATAAAACTGAATATTCAATGGAAATTCACATGATTAAAACATTAATGTATTGAAATTACAAAAATTGCAAAATTATGGCACACACAAGTTTTGGCGTTAGAAGTAGCCCTTTTTTTCGATGCATTAGATGTTAGCTAAAGGATGAAAAAACATTAAAGAGTCTTTTGCTAGAAATTTTTTTAAATCTATAAACTCGCTTTCCTCAGCATAGCAAAAGGTATTCCTTGTCACCCTGAAACACAAGTTGCCAAAATTTGCAATTCCAAAGATTTATTTACATTTCTTTTATCAATTAATTTTCAGCACAAACAGGGGTGGATACAGACTGCCAATTAAGGGTCATGCTGACGATTGACCTCCTTACGAGCAAACCCAAGGTTTTGAGTGCGAAAAAATTCTGAAAAAGGTTGGATGTCAATAAAAAGTACCAAATCGGCCAGGAGAAATGCACTTAAAGGGGCAAATGCGGAACAATTATATTCATAAGCAACGGAAAAAAAGTAGTATTTCAAATGTTTACTTTTTAAATTTTTTAACAAATTGAAAAGATTACTACAATGTTTTACATTTTATTCATAACTAGTGCTACCCTCACGGCTTTGCCCGTAGTAGAAAGTTAAAAAGGTCACTCGGTTTGCCTGTATATTTACAAATAATGGATGATGAATTTTTCGCCAGTATGCTATGTTAATTTGCTCATCCATGTTATGATTATTTGCTTGCTCATGTTTTGGTAATTTGCTTGGCAAAATGCGCTTAAAATTGAAATAGAAAATGAACAAAATCGAATTTTTGAAAAATCGCTTGGAGGTGCTTAGCTTACTAATTCTGGGCCAAATTTTATGAAAATTGGTCACACGGTCTAGGGGCTATGCGCATAACAGAGATCCAGACATCCAGAGGCACAGACTTTCAGCTTTATTATTAGTAGAGAAGTGTTAGAACGCAAAGAGGATTCATAATAGCGTGAACGATTTAGGGTGGATCATGACCCCCATGACCCGTCTCCTGTATCGGCCCCTTAGCACAAAGGTATTGTATTATTTCTTATCATATAAGGTTTACGTAAAATTCATTTGAGATCTGACAACTACTCATTTAACTCGTTAAATAATTCTACTTACTTTTTTCACAATATTTTCCACTCCTTCCAAGTGGGCAATCGCAACGATATCCCTCATTCAATGGAACACACAATGATACACTATGGCACTTGTGATTTTCAGCAGAGCAAGGTGTTTCTTTCTGAGTACATAAAGCACCGACCCAGCCACTTGCACACTTACATCTGAAAAAATTGTGCTTTGTTTAACCCTAATAGGTTTGAATTATATTAGATTAGACCTCTTTTGATAATGAGAAACAGTATACTACACTATGCAAAACAATTTGCTGGAATTAAAAGCAAGAAATATTGGAAGCAAAAGAAAAGTTTGAATATGAATTTAAATACACTTAAAACTTTTTTGATAAAATGTTTTAAGACTCATATGAATACAATATGTCACAAATTTCAAATCAAATAAAAACTTCAACAAGGTGAAAATCTGGAAGGTAATCAAGATAGAAAAAAAAAATAGTGGTGGTGGGGGGGGGGGGGGGCTACGTGAAGGAAAACTAACTTTAAAAAAAAATTGTGATAAGAATATGCCACTTGGTAAGAATGTTGTTTATGACTGTACAATGAATTTAAAATGCAGAGGCACTCATAAAAACAATTTTAATGCAAAATGGTGGCGTTTTTCAAAAAGGCTATCCATGATACAGGTTTTTTAATATAAATCATACAAAAGTGGTCTTGTAACTGAATTATATATGTTTCAGATGAAGGATTTCGTTTTTTATGTTAAAAGGTACATGTTAATTTTGATGCTTTTAAAAAAATAATTACATTATCTACAAGACAGACTAGAAGCAATATACAAGGTCTGTTAGAAAAGTATCCAACCTTTGGCCGAAGAAAAGAAAACTGGCAAACCTGGAGCATTGGAAACCTAACAACCCTCACCCCTGAAACTTTATTCTCCCAGTGGTGCTGCTATTGTTAGAAACACTCCAAGAAGGCCCGTTTTGGAATGAAGTACAACTCGGCTGTCATTGCAAACATAATGTCCTCTCTCATTTGAAATCTCGCTCCTTTCAATCCTCTTTTGAGTTCAAACAGCAAGAAGTTGCCGGGGGACATATCAGAAGAGCAAGAAGCCTTTTGAACTACAAGAGTCTGGTTTTTTGCCAAAATGTCTGAATCAAGTGCAAGAAATGTGCAAGGAACTTGTCTTTGAAACCTGTCTGCATCTTCCGAATGGTTTCTACTCGACTGTCACTTAGTTCCAAGCAAAATTTGATGTAGTAGCGCTGCTCTAGTCGTTTTGTCATTTTCCTTGACATTCAAAAAAAAAAAAAAAAACATAATGAAACTCAACACATTTCCTCAGTCAAATGCTGTTTCTCGGAGACTAACTCAAAAATTCAGATAATTTATGTCTTGACTTATATAGGAAAACTATTTTCAAGGGATAAGACTTTTCTCCAACAACTCCCTAGCTTTTCTTCTCCTAACAAGGAATCATGGGGTTGGCCAGGTAAAGACAGACCACATGGCACTCACAAGATATGATAGGCAGCTCTAACAATGCCTTACCTCAATGTGATTTCTCTAAAAGAAGGAATGTATGAACAGATTGATTGGATAGCAATTAGAATCATGACCAGCCTTGTAGCCAGTTCGAGATATAACATATTGAAGATAAAGATTTGAAAACAGTAAACCTGTAGCCAATGACTTGCTTAGCAAACACAAATAATCTGTAATAGCATTTAAACTTAATTACAAATTTTCTTTTTAAAATTTGAAACAACTAAACAGCTATGCTTCACCTCAAGAAAACGAAAAGAGTATGAAGAATTTTTAACATTTAGTCACAAAATCTGAGTTTTACTCACTGGAAGGTAGAGCCCACATCTATACATGTTCCTCCATTAGCACAGCGAATAAGCTGACACTCCGTCATGCTGCATTGTTGAATATTACGGCCATCAACAATTGGCTGAATTGCTCTGAAGATAGCACCTGGACTGTTTCTTAATTCTGCACCAAACAAACAGCCTAGAAAATCCAAACAGAAAAAAAAAACAATATCATTAGACACATACATTGTATCAAGGTTTCTTTGAAATAAAAAAATAGTTTAAAAAACTAAAAAAAAAACACGCTTTCGTAGCAAAATGAACTAAAAGGTGAAAAATAATCTTTGGATGATAGTAGTTGACCAAACACTTAATTTTAATGTAATACAAAAAAGCGTGGGGGGCTTCTTATCAGTTGTCTTGAATTTCTTCCATTTGTTGTCCAAGCAAAAATGTAAATAGACAGCACCCCACGCTTTTTTTTTGTATCACATTAAAATTAAGTGATTGGTCAACTACTATCATCCAAAGATTATTTTTCACCTTTTAGTTCATTTTGCTACGAAAGCGTGTTTTTTTTAGTTTTTTAAGCTATTATTTTATTTTTCTGTCTTTTAGTCTTATGTTGGAGAATTATCAGGCGACGAAATTTTTTATAAAACGAGTGCGAGGTAATATCTTAAAGTTAAGCCAAGGGCACCCCGATGGGAAGCTACTGTGAGTCATTGATGTATGTTTGCGGAAATCATATTTATATTACTTTGAAAATTTGAGATGCATTTGAATAAAAGTTTTGTTCAACAATGGTCTGATCAGCAATGAATTTCCAATTGAAGGCTCACCTAAATTTTGGCATGAAATTAGTTAAAAACAATTATATTTTATGTTCTAATTACCTTGGAACATTGGAACAATTTTGTCTGATGCAGAAAAATTAAAGGTTTTTATACATATTTTTAAATAATTTTTGCAAGCATTTTTTAATGCATTTTTTAAAATTTTTCCTTTTTCATTGTTGGATTTATGCCAAAATATTGATTAAAATTGGAGGAAACTAACAATTAAAAGAATTAATTAATTAATTAATTTAATTATACAATATTGCATTGTCATTGGGTCTGAGGTCGCGTGCCAAATTTCAAAAGAATCCGATCGCAGGAAGTGGCTGAAAATTGAGCTGCAAGATTCCGTTACAAGATACATACATACATACAGGTAAAGCTTATAAAAGCATGTTAAAAAAAAAGCAATTTTTGTTGTTGCTCAAGCATGCAATTTATCTGCCACTTCATTGATTTAAATTGAATACAGGGGTACACGTTTCCCCAAGATGTATGGTGCATGCGCTTTTAAATGCTACAGAGAACTCCTCAAAAAGAGACTAAGATCCCTTAAAACACAACCTAAAAATTTCAATACAGGCTGTGCCATGACTCCTCTGTGGGAACCCCAGTTGTGAGAGGATTTAAAATTTTTTACTAATGTGTTTACAGAAAATAACTAGAATAAAATCAACATGGAAAACAATGATTTGAAAAATCAAATCAGCAATTGTTTATGCAACAGTTTTTTTATGTTTCATGAGAAGGGACCCTTCAGAAAAATAGCTGACCTATTAACCAATATAATCAATACAATAATTAAGTATGAAATTACAGTGAAGCACCGTTTATACGTTTCTGAAGGGACTGTATGAAAAATGCGTACAGATGAAAAAAACATATAGCAGGATACATTAATATGTATTAAAACTTTGCGGGGACCAATTTAAAAAAATGTATAAATGATAAAAGCGTATAAAAGAGAAACGTATAAACGGTGCTTCACTGTACTTATAAGTATGTGTTCATTATACTTCAGTTTGAAATCAGCATAGTTTTAGAGTTAAAGAAACTATAAGGATCAGTGCACTCAGGTGTAACTATTTTCTTATTACTACTACTATTTTCTAAATGGTAAATAGTGTGGTATGAAGCTTTTCTGGAAGCAAACATGATTCTGAGTAGCTCAATACATCATTAAACTTTTCTCTGCTGATGAAGGGCTAATGATTTTCCGGTATGTTTCATTCTGTTCTTAAATATCATGTTACCCCTGAAATATGTACAGATGAAGCGAAAAGCTGCATTTGAATCTCTAGATAAAAGCAAAGGACATACCTTCAAATCCTTTTAATCCTCTAAGTTCTTCAGGTAAGAGTGTAAAGTTATAACTTGGATGTCCTCCTATGTAAAGTGCAGATGGTGTATTAAGAGCAGTTAATCTACCAGAAGCTAGACCAACCACCTTAGTTTGAGAATCTACTTCCATCCAGCAATAGCGGCGGTGTCGACCAATCAAAACTGAATGCACAGGTATACTTGTGTTTAAAATGTGAGCACTTTTAAGGGTACGTGTACCTGTGAAAAGACAATAGAATTAAATGTTTTTTATTCTAAAAATACCAGATTGATCACATAATTATTTTTTCATTTTCCCTTATAACAAGCCTTGCTATAGTTATAAAAGATTTCGTGATTAATTTCAGCAAGCAGGTAGTAAGTAGTCATGTTTGTTTAATTTAAAACAAAATTACCAAACATTTTGAAACTAATAAAGAGATTATTTAAGATGTTTAAATGCGTGATGAATAATTTTCAAGAATATTAAATCAAATATCCATTTTGAGCATCAAGAGAAAAAAAATATGAAAATTGAAGCATTGTTAGAACAGGAGAAAGATTTAACCCAGAATAAAATACCAGGTGCATATATATCAATTCCTTTTCATGGCTGAAAAATAAAATTCGGATTTTGGCAATTTAAGTTAGAGTTGAGTATTCCTATTATTTGACAGTATATTTCTAAATTTATCTTGATTGAGCTCTAGTTGTCATTTCAGTTTTTTATTTTCCAAATTTCATTAATCTACTACAGTGAAACCCCTCTATTTCGGACACTAACGGGACAAACTTTTTTGTCCGTAAGAGAGGGGTGTCCGCTTTACAGAGGTTTTTTTAATTTAATTAACTTTAGTTATTTGTTTATGTTTTTTGAAATCTTAAATGAAATATGTGTGAATTCTACTCTTTCATATGCATAGATTTTTTTTAATTTACTAGTTTTTACCAACATATACATAATAAACAATTATTTTATCAGGTTAAATTCAAATATTACAGTTTTGCACACTCAAAGAGATTTAAATAACAGGTTCGCATAAAAATTACATACCTAATTTGTACTTTTAAAAAATTGTTCGATTGATGTCTGTTGATATGTTTTGATCGATGAAAGTCTTTCATTTTCGAAATGTATCTTAAGTTCTTGTACCAAGTCTAGTCCTTTAGGATCGTTGTGTTTAATTGAAAATTCCCTGAGTCCATCTAATACGCTTAAAGCTTCGTTAACATTTTTAATTGTTTTAACGTCTTCTTTTACGGACAGTTCATCTTCATCGTCATCCTCAACTGTATGATCTTCGTTAATTTCGCGCACTATGCTTGCAATTTCTGTTTCGCTTTCTTCAGTGAAAACTTGGTCGTCGATGGGAGCATAGTCTTCAGTGGTCACATTTGTGAACCCTGCTTGTTGCATTAACCACTGCAAATCGGATCCATCATTGTCACAATCAACTTCGTTGTCAATTTCCTCTGTGGCAGATCCTTTTTTGAATCCAACGCGATTAAAGCAACTTACTATTGTTTCTTTTTTAACTTCCTTCCATGCGTGCTTAACCCAGCTGATTGCATCTAACACATCAATTGTTTTGGACAATTCGCTACTTGTTTTAGTTTCTTCCATTTTATTGATTAAATGCTTCATAACTAGTTGTCTGTATTGAATTTTAAATGCTTGAATTATCCCAGCATCCATAGGTTGGCATTTCGATGTTGTGTTTGCTGGCAAGAAGACTATTTCTATATTTTTCAAGTGAAAGTCTTTGGGATGGGAGGGTGCGTTGTCCATAAAAATAACAATATGCCTTTTTTCTCTCCCCAACTTCTTATCAAAAGTTACAAGCCAATCAGATATGACACTGGTTGTCATCCACGCTCTTCTATTTGAATACCAGTCTACAGGTAATTTTTTTATATCCAGTCCTTTAAAACACCGAGGTCTGGCTGCTTTTCCGATGACAACTGGTTTTAATTTTGTACCATCCATGCTGGCACCCAACAAAACTGTTAAGCGTTCTTTGGAGATTTTGCCACCAGAGCAGTTTTCTTTCCGTAAAGTTAAGGTTTTATCTGGCAGAGCTCTATAAAACAAACCGGTCTCATCAATGTTATAAATGTCACATGGCTCGTAATTTTCAATCAAACTAGGCACTTTCTCAAACCATTTCTCGCAAACGCCAGCATCCACATCCATGGATTCACCACATATTTTTTTAAAAACGATATCATGTCTCGTTCGAAAACGATCTAACCATCCATTGGAAGCTTTGAAATTTTCTATACCCATTTCAGTAGCTGCTTCTTTTGCCTTTTCTTGTAAAATAGGGCCAGAAATCGGAATATTTTTGCTGCTTGCGGACACAAACCATTTAAACACAATTTCATCCACTGCAAGGGCATTACTTTTAGGAAAATCTTTTTTCTTCTCTTGGTTTCCATTTATGAACCATTCTTTCTTAAACTTCTCTTTTCCTTTTAATATACAGCAAATTTGTGTGCGTCCCACACCAAACTTTTCAGCAATGTTCCGTATTCCAATTTTATTTTTTTCTGCGAAATCTATAACTTCAATTTTTTCTTTAAGAGAAAGAGTACGACGCTGACGATGAGTATTCAGAGCCATTTCAATGAGAACGATGAAACAACTGAATGCTTTTACCCTTAAGTTTACTTTATGATATTGCATTGGCTTTACTTTTACTCTCTATAAAATATTTTTGTTAGATGGCGCGTCAACTCGGCTCCAATTAGACACAACACGCCTGCTTGTTAGTCATCTGAAAAGGAACAAGGCAACGGGGGAAGGTGGGGGTATACAGACAGAAACTTGCAGAATAATCATTTTCTCTTTTCTTTTCTTTTTGACGATTCGATGATGTTTTTTGGAATGAAAAATGCATTTCGGTGTCAAGCTGAAAATTTTTTGCTGCGCAGTAGATGCAAAGTAAAATGTCAAAGAAATATTTTTTTTATCTCCGTATAAGCTGGTCGACTTTGCATTAAATGAAGCCTTTCAATGGAGTAGCTATTTAATTCTCAAGTTTTAAATACTGTCCGCAAAAAAGGATATATCAATGTAAATGACTTCGAAAAGGGTGTCCGTGTCCGTATTTGAGGGTGTCCGTACGAGAGAGGTTCCTTATACATTAGGTTTAATGTCTCTCTGCCAGGGAATTAAAAACTGTCCGCATAAGAGGGGTGTCCGCATTAAAGGGGTGTCCGTTAGGAGGGGTTTCACTGTATACTGTTTTGACAGTTTGAACTTCAACTGTTTTGCTTTGACAATTTGAATACTTTTGGAATGGATTTTAAAAACGGGCTGTTTTAATTTATGCTTGTGACTGGCCTATCTGCTACACTATTCTTCAATCACCTAAGCTGTAGCATTTTGAATAGATTTTGCTAACCCCACATTTCTATGGGTAAGCCAAGAAAGGTAATATAAACTAACATCACTTTGAGATCTTTTAGAAAGCTTTTTATAATTGGAATCAAGTCAAGTTGGTGGATAGTCTCTATCAATTTTCACACCTCTAATCTGCCCACTTTGATTCCATTAATGAAAAGCTTTCTAAGATCAAGAATTCGGTTGCTTTACCAATCTTTCCTTCTATTAGTTTTCAGGTCACTAAGATTCTTAAACGTTTCCAATTTTAGGTTGTGTTTTCTCCAATTAATAAACTTCCGTTCTCGTCTCTTAAGGATTCTATTGATCCTCTTAATTGTTGTGAATTTATAAATTTGATTGCATTTGCGGTCTTGCCTATATAAGACAGACCTGCTGTTGCTTGAAATTTTGCTTAAAAGAGCTTAAAAATTATGTGAAAAAAAAAACCAATTTAACCGGGGGACTCAAATTACTCCTATAAACCTTATAAAAGTATATAGAAGTGCCTAAATTCGTCATATCTTGAATTTTGGGAGTCTTTCCACATTCTGGTCTAATCTAGTAAACAATCTAAAATCCATTCTGTATTTTTCTGCAGTTTGGCATCCATTCATTTAATTGGTAGGCTTTTTGCTCTCTTCTTTGAGTTCCTATGTTTTTTTCTTTTGTGTTGCAGGTGTTGATTATTATGTCTTCATTAATGACTTTTTATCCGTCTTTCTCTTTCCGTTTCTTGCTTTATTTTGTACATGTTGTTCGCCGTTTTGTTGTTTTTCCTAAATTTTTCTGTTTTCCTTCATTATGTTTATTCTACCTTTTGCTAAGTTTGACATCTAATTCATTACAAAAAAATTTCTAACATAAAATTTATTGCTACTTTATTGATCAGCGGTTTTATTTGGACAGCAAAATCAGGGTGGCGACAGGAACTGTGAAAAAAAGTTCCCCGACTTTTCCCTGATTAAGTTCATCAAATTTCCCTGATTTACGTTACCAATGATAATGGTTTTCTTTCTTTGCTCTACTTGAAATCCATTGTATGATTGTATAAAATGCAGTATTTTAAACGTTTTAAGTTGTATAAAGATATATTTTTAAAAATGCTACATTTTTTAATAAAATGGTTTAAAAAAAACATATTAAGCCATTTTTTTGGAAGGGGGGGGGAACCCTAAAAAACAGTATATTAAATTTTTCTACATGGAAAGATTATAGAAAATTAAAAAAAAAATACTTACTTCCAGATACCACTTAGCATAAGAATTTTAAGAAACTATTAAAATTACTCTTAAAAACATATGTGTATTTATGATAAAACTAAAAAGTAATTGAAATTATTTAGAACTAAGTTTTCAAACAGTATAATAATTGTTGCAAGAATAACAAGTAATAGGGAAATAATAGAAGTTATGTAGTTATTCTTATATAACTAATTGATATATTTATGCAGAACCGATGAAACCATTTACATCCATCCATAGGGAGCTTTCCTCTAATCAATAACATAGGTTTTAATGAATGAATACAGCATTTTTTAACAATAAAAAAATAAAGATATTTACTTAAGTACACAAGTTAACTATTTCAAATGATTTCAGTATGTAACGAAAAAAAATCTTAGATTGCTTTTGTGACAAACAACTTTGAAATGCAAGAAAAAAAAAGAAAAAAAAAGCAATTAGTTAATTTTAAAATATATAAAAGAAGAATATAACTTGGTTATAAAATTAAAGAATCACTTAAGTCTGAAGAAAAGAAAACCTTTATAATTTGCGGTAAGTTTTTTTTTAATTGAAGGTTCAATTCTAGCAATTAAATTAAAAACGCAAAGAAGTAATAACTTTTAAGCTTTTATAATATTAATTCAAAAACCAAAGATTTCTTCTTGAAATCGTGATTACAGTACGCTAATTACTTCAAAACAATGGAATAAAGGCAAAGGAGCTAAGGCATTAATGAAAGCTTCCTCTTTGCATGTATGGTTGTTTATTTTACGTAGCATTGAAAGCGTAAAAGGAAATTTCAAGCTAGGTAAAATAAACAACCTAATAGACACAAAAGCAATCTTAGGAAGTTCATCCTGTGGTTAATAAGTAAGATTCAATACTTTGACGTTGAGGAAAAAAGATGCACAAATATGCGACAGTGTATAATCACACCTCATTAATTTTACTTTTTTTTGAACATTTAATTGTCGGAAAATGCGTAGGGAATTAGAGTACTTAATTTTGTAAAGCAAAAAGAAAAAAAAATTTTTTTTTCTTCATAAAATCAATTTTCTCTGCTTTTTTGTTATTTTTTCACAATTCCCTGATATTTCCCTGATTAATAAAGTTTTTTGACTTTTCCCTGATCTCCCTGATCTGTCGTCACCCTGAAAATGTATTTTACGGGATTGATTAGAGAAATTTACTGCTTAACGGTTTTTTCTTGAATGGAATCATGCAAAAATTTTGACTCCGAGTTCCATTTTATCTTGTTTGTTTTTGTTAATTGCTATTTTGCTATTTAAGCTGTCTGCAGCACATTTTTGTTGTTTTTACTGCATGTCATTACATCCAAAAGCTCCGAAAGGGTATCTTCGAAACCCAGAAAAACTTGTATTCAGTTATCTGTTTATTTGTGCTAAACAACGTTGGATATTTCCTGTAATTGGATAATGATAATTTAGCATTGTCACTTCAAATATCAACAAGTTAAAAGATTTAAAATCTAAATTTTGCACAACAATCAGATTTAAAAATATATAGGCTTTTTTTAAATACCATATTAGACCATCAGGAAATTTGAAAAAAAAAAAAAAAAAAAACTCACAATAAATAAAATGCTTATAATAATGTTGAGAAAAAATGTTATCAAGCTGTCTAGTTTTGAAAATAATTTACCTGAGCCTAAGTTAAAAATGTACATCACATGGCCCGACTGAAGTGAAACAGCAAGGAAATCATCAGCAAGATGAAAAGAATCTGAACATGGTACATAAATAATTTTAGTATTCAAACACTACTTCATAAAAATGTATAAATACCAGACAAGCAGCAGTTGAATTTATTTCATGAGAAATTTAAGAGGAAGGAAAAAAAAACATTCATTGAATATCTCTGATACATAATCCTTTTCTTTTTTGGGGGGAATTATCATAACAAAAAAAAAAAAAAAAAAAAAAAGAAAAAAAAAAAAAAAAAAGAAAAAAAAAAAGAAAAGATTACTCGGTGCTTAATCTGCATGGTTATAGTGAAAATGCAAGGAAAAAAAAACATATATACACACAGCACTTGTATTTCTACTTCCAAAACATTTAGGTTTACTTTAATAAAATTCAATAGCTTGGAAATTTTTTTCCTTCACATAAATTAACTTGCGTTTAAAAATATGTGCTTTTTAATTGTGTGATATACTTCGCACAATACACAGCATTTGCAAAAATTAGTTTATGCATTTGGTAGAATATTTTTTTTTTTTTTAAAAAGGGAAGGAAGTCATTGAATCCTGAGCAGCAGCTTCTTCAGGAAGTAATTTAACTCCCCACAATTTTTAATATGAATAGACAAATCAAAATTTGATTTCCTTGTAAGAAAAACATAATTATTATCTATTAAAAGAAGTTGTAAAACCTGCTTTGGAAATAGAACTCTGGTTTTATAATAAGGATAAAACTCATATTCCAAGACAGCAGTTTCCTCAGCTAGTGTTCATTTTTTGCTTTCCTTACATGGAGTACCATAAAACTGAGGGGATAAACTTGGGTCAAAACTAGCTTTTACTACATGTTTATAAGGGATTTCGGAACAGAAGAAGGTCAAATTGAGACAATCTTGGGCAGCCAAGACTAGCTAAACTATTAGCAGCATAGCAACAATTCTTGATTTAATGCTTTGCTAATGTATTTTAGATATATTACTTTTAATTTAAACAAATAGCTTTTGATAAAACTATTTATTTATTATTTTTCTTGATACACATGCTGCCTTTTTAAACAAAAAACATATTTTAACGTCACAATATCAATCAAGCTTAGGGTACAGCCAGCATGAAGTACCAAAAACAAGTAGATATGATCAATATTTGCATTAATACAAAATACATCCAAGCAAGTATTTTGGTGTTATCCATTTAAAACAGCTCTAAGAGTAACATAGGAAAAGAATATCACTGACCCATTTGTCCATTGAATAAAATTAAGGAATCATGTTGAACTTCAAGCACAGAAAACATGAGCCGTATTTCCAAATGATAATGATAATCTGACAGGAGTTGATACTGTAGATATGAGGAGTAACCCATAATATCACCATAAAAGGAGGGTCGAGAGATGTGCAGTTCTGCAAAAACAAATAAAAATTTGATTGAAATGATTTAAAATGCGTTTAAAAAATCTTGATAATTATAATAAAAATGAAGCATTTAGAACTGAATTATCAAAAATGCAGAGTAATTTTAATTTTAAGGTAATGGATGCTAAAAATGTAATGTTTTTTAATTTAAAGAAGAAAATAATATTCTTTCAAATTTAAAGAACTTATATATGCTGTGCATGAAAATTAAAATCATGTAACTATGTATAGCTGTGACAAACTTAACCTGGCAGCATTGTGAAGGCAACGCAGATCCCAAATACATTACGACAATGCCAGGTTAATTTTGTCCCAACTATAGAGATGCACTGAATATTTTGTTGGTATTTGGTACTGTCTGATCACGGATTATATGGAAAGACAAACAGCCGTTTTACAGACGGAAATGGACGAATGGATTGCTACAATCTGCACACGTTAAGCATATGAAAACATGTTCACTTCTTTTTTTACATTCATTTACATCCCTGAAATTCAAGTTCACGGAGGTGAGAAGTTAGAATAACCAAACTAAAGTTTTAAAGCAAAATCTCTCTCTCTCTCTCTATCTTCTTGTTTTTGACAAAAAATTCACAACTTCAACTATGGCTGAAAATAAACAAGGGGGAGCCTCCTTGTATCATAGAAAATAAAATTTGATGTCATTACTGCCACGTGTTAATTAGGAATGGCATTTTGTGTTCACATAATGGAAGTGAGAATTGATTGTGTGATATGACTTCTTGTCCTTCTAAAACAAACTAAAATACAATATGAAAAAAATAAATATACTTAAACGATTAGTATTTGAGACACTTGCGATAGGAATAATAAACAAATAAGTATACTTTTGATTAAACAAGTTATTAAGCAACAAAAACAGTCACACAAGGTGTGCGACATGCCATGGAGGTGAGAATTCACATGTCATGAACCAAAAATATACTAAAATAAAAATTATTATTAAAAAATTGTTGGCAGGTTTAAATAGATATGTTTTTGATGAACATAAAAACCATTGTTAAATGAATGGTTCCTTAATGTTTTTTCTGTAAAAGGCGTGTGACAGAAAAGTTACTTTTTGAAGAATGAACTTTATATATTTTTGTAATAAGTAAAATTAGCCATGTATGATTTGATTTTGGAATGAATTAGTTACCTTTTTACTTATTTTCAATTAATAACTATGCTTTTAATGTAGATAAATTCAAGATGTTAATTGAAGTGCATATAAGTTTAACAAAATAAATAATCATCTACTATTTTCATATGGCAAAACAAAAATATGAATCTTAGTTTGAAAAGTTTAATCAGATATTCGGTATTTGGTCGAATATGGTATTCAGTGCTGCTCTATGTCGATGCAACTCAAGATTCAGCAGCTACATATAACATTCAATACATGATTTACTAAATTATACATCCTCCCACCTTCAAAAAAAAAAAAAAAAAAAAAACTTTGTAAAAATTAAAAAAATATGAATCAGAATATTTAAGAAATGGTATAGAAAATCTATTGATGTTAGGCTAAAAGCATTTGTTGTTTAAAATAAAACATTTTCCCAGTGTTTTGATGAATTAGTTCAGACATAAGTTCAATATAAGACTTACAAGTCATGAAATGATAAAATTCTCATACAAATCTAAACAAAACATACCATGTTCACAATTCTTTCCATGTTTTCCATAAGGACATATGCACAGATAACCATCATCAGGATTAGGTAAACAAGTGCTGCCGTGCTCACATGGATTGGCAAAGCAAGTTTTGTGTTCACAAAAGGGACCAGCATATCCATCGGGACATTCACAGTTCCAATGATCATCATAGCTAAAAAAGTGATTTAAGTGATCATTATTCCGTTTCCAAGTAAATTGTCACTAAGGATAGGGTAAATGGCTAATATTTTTATCTATAAAACTAGAGGACCCAACAGACGTTGTTCAGTTCAGACTTTGTAAATTGAAAAGCCAAAAAATTTCAATAAACCAACAAGTGTTTGAACAGTTTTGTTGAAAAAATAAGTAAAAAAAAATGTTTTAAGCTGCTTGGTGTCAGAATGCATGTATTTATTACAACTTGATTTATCTAATGCCCACTGAGCCCGTTGTTTTATTAACTATTTTTCTCTCATGCTTGGTTTGTTCCTTCAGCCATATTCAAAGGATAAAAAGCATCCACATGTATTAAGTGTAAAAAACTAACTACCCATCCAGAAAAAACGGAAAATAATGCTGCAACATAAAAGAATCAAACAATCGAAAGGATATCATTTAAAAAATGATAAAGGTAAAAACAGTTCTCTGAATAAGCGAAAATCACTCATCCCTCATTCCCGATGTAAAATAAATACATTTTTCAACTAATATGACTAAAAACTTTTTAAAAATGAAAAAAAAAAATCTTTGCAATTTGAAATATTTTGCCAAATAAACAAAAAATACAATAAATTACATTAACCGTAGCTTAAAAATCTAAACAAATGATCATGCAACTCTATTGTTTACTAGTGGTAACCGCATGGCTTTGCCCGTAGCAGAAAATTAAAAGGTGATTTGGTTCACCTGTATATTTACAAATAATGGATGATGAATTTCTCGCTAATTGGCTATGTTCATTCGCTCTCCCATATTACGGTTCCACGTCATGATAATTTCGTGATTTACTTGTCCATCTAATGATAGTTTTGCTCCGGAAATTGTTCTTAAAATTGAAATAGAAAAAGAACAAAATTGAATTTTCAAAAAATCGCTTTGAGGTGCACACCCCCATGCTACAAACTAACTTTGTGCCAAACTTCATGAAAATCGGCCGAACGGTCTAAGAGCTATGCGCATCACAGACATTCAGACAGATATCCGGACAGAGAGACTTTCAGCTTTATTATTAGTAAAGATAGCCAAAGTTGCCAAGCCACCATGTTACTGTAATCCAGACGATCAGTTAGCGAAGCTAACTCTAACCGATTAGCGGTACGATCTTTTGAACAAAAACTTTTAAAACTTCATATATTGCCTAATTTATTCTTTCCACCAAAGGTAAAGATTTTCCACTGCCCTGATCTTTTATGTACAGAACTACCTGTTGTAATTTAGCTGGATGAAAATAAAATTTGTTTTGTCTTTAAATTTCATCATCTTTAGCTTACATATTGATTAGTTTGATAATCCTTAAAGTGTTCTTGATATTAGTGCTAAAACTCAAGATGGATTTGACCTGAGAAAGAAATATTGCTAAAACGGTACTTTCTGATCATTTAGTTAGGACAACCTAAAGCACCAATCCCGTCACATGGTTCAACAACGACGACAGAACACCCGTTTTGCGTGAACCTTCCTGTACTTTACTTTAAAATATATCATGGGACCTAAAATCATTGCTTTCAAGAAATGTGTGTGTGAAGGCTTCACTCCCTCTCTCTCTCTCTCTCTACGTTTTATTTAGTCCCAATTGACATATCAGTGTAGGAAATTTCATTATAAAAAGCAGGGCTGGCTTTCTTATTGTCCTTTGGCAAACGGGTAAAATATTTATTTTAGTTCTCGCTCAACAATAGGTTAAAATAAATATTAATCATTTGGGAGATATAACCACCCAATGTTTAAATTAATTAATCAATTACCAAAAACGTCTCCGATTTGATCCATTGTGCTTCGAAACCATGCTTGTCACAACTTGATTACACACAAAAAATTTGATCAAAATCGGTCCAGCCATTTAAAAGCCTTATGGTGACAAACGTCTGCACAGAAGATTTTTATATGTTAAGATATTAAAGTATTTGATACTTTTTAAGCACTTTTATTATACTTGGCTTAATTGTTACAGAAAAATCTGAGGCCTGCTTTCGCTTATATATCACCAATTAGACCACTTAGAGACTTCGGGATTTCAATAAATGATTTGTTTAATCTTAAGGTGTAACTTAAAGCTGAAAAATTAAAATTCCAAAAATAAAATTGTTATTTCAGTTAGGATGAAAACAGCAAATTTCATGTAATTTCCCCATGAAATGTTCAAATATAAAATCCATTGTTACAAATTTTGTGGCCTTGCAACAGTAATGTTAATAGTAATCATAATGAAAATTTTGAATCAAGGCTTCTCTGGAACAGGAATGAAATATATTCACTGTCTCTGCATTCTTAGGGTTTTTATCCTCATCTATGCCAATAATTGATAACAGGGCTAAGTACAGAGACATATTAGGATCTTTGAAAGTTGTGAACCATTATTTTGCTTATATCTCAGCAACTAGACCACTTAGAGACTTCGGAATTTCACTAAATGATTTATTTAATCTTAAGGTACAACTTAATGCTAAAAAATTAAATTCTAAAATAAAACTTTGTTTGAAAATGAAACACTTTAAAATAACAGAATTTTTTAAGAAATACTAAGCACTTTTTATAATGCACTCAAAAGGACAAAATAACTTTTCTGGGTCAGAAAGGACTATTTAAGTATTCCTGAAATTTTCAATTATTCCAAGAAAAAGACTTTACTAACGAAGAAAAGTGCGTTCAAGTCATTTCCAACCAAACTTTCCCCATTAAGAAAAATATGCACGTTTCAACACTCAAATTTATGATTGTAAGCTAGATAATGGTAAAAAATTCTCTACATGACTTGAGCCATACTTTTCTTCACTTGTGAAGCCTTTTTCTTAGAATAATTGAAAACAACAGGAATACTTAAATTATCCTTTTTGATCCAGAAAAGTTATTTTGTCCTTTTGAGTGCATTATGAAAAGTGCTTAGTATTTAAAAAAAAATCTGTTAGTTATTTATGTGTGAAAAGGTTGAAAAACTGCTTAGTACAAATGTGACAATTAGATTATTTTCCCACTTCTGATAATGAAAATGTCAACAAGGTTTTTTCTTTTTTAAGAACTTTATACATCAAATCACTCAACAATAGAACAGTGTTTTAGGTCTTAAGTGGCTAACAGAAGAATACCAACAATTCTAACATATTTAGCATAACATAAAATAGTCATAAAATATCATTATAACCAACATAAAAGTAAAATACTTATGTTAAACACACCTTCGACAAGTTGCCCCATTCAAACAAGGATTTTTATAGCAAGCACTGCTGTAACACTCTGTTATTCCAACACCAACTTCTGCATCTCGAACAAGTTCTTTTTCATCTCCATTGATCTACAACTCATTGAAAAAAGATTTGCATTACACATTTTCACTTTAGGTGCGTAATCCATATAAAAGTATATGCGGTTAAAAAAGAAAGATTTTCAGCTATAATAAATAGTTTTTATTTGAATTATGCGTTTGATTACAGGATATTGACAGGTTTGATTGACAGGATAGAGTAGGTAAAAGAGGTGGTGGGGTTTTATTTTATGTTAGAGTCAATTTTATTTGCAATGAATTGGTCATAAATGATAAGCCTACTGATATTGATATGGTTTGGCTGGAGTTGATGAGCAGTAAGGGCAAAAAGCTACGCTTTGGAAACATTTATAGGCCACCTAATTCAAACCAGGGACAAGATGAACAGATGTACCGTATTGTTAGTGACATGTCCAGTAAGGGATCCGTTATCATAATGGGGGATTTCAATTTTCCGGGTATTGATTGGAATAATTTTTATCCTGGTAATGGCAAAGAAGAGGAATTTTTAAAATTAATTGGTGACTGTTTCTTAGATCAAGTTGTAACTCAGGGAACTCGAGAGGAGGCCATTTTGGATCTAGTTTTTTGTGACATAGGTAGTTTTGTTCAGGGGTTGAGTGTAGGGGAGCATATTGGAGATAGTGATCATAACAGCATTAGGTTCCGGGTTAAATCTGAAGTGTGCAAAGATGATAATTTTAGGTTTGTGCCCAATTTCAGAAGCACCAATTTTGTTGCACTTAGGCAGAGCTTGAAAGAGGTTTTTTTGTCAGGATTGGAAAATAACGACGTAGATCAGCAGTGGACGGAATTTAAGGATAAACTTGCTAAAACCATTGGGGACTATGTTCCATTTAGGAGAAAAGGTGTTAGTACCAAAATTTGGCCCATGTGGTTCTCCAGGGAGATTAAAGAAGCTCTTAATTATAAGCAAGCCACTTTTCGTAAGTTTAAAGAAACTGGTCAGAGTGCGGAGAGGCTCCAGTATGGTAAGGCAAGGCGAAATTTTAAGTATTTGGTACGGATTCAGAAAAGGGAATTGGAGCAAAGGCTGGCAGATGACATTGATGGGAACCCTAAGAGGTTTTTTGCTTACGCTAATTCTGGGAAAGCTCGAAACAGTCAAATTGGGCCTTTGGTTGATGAGTATGGAAATTTAATCCAAAACGATAGGGATATTGCAAATGTTCTAAATAACTTTTTTTCCAGTGTGTTTAACGATAACTGTATCTCAACAGTTGACACTAACAAGACACAAGCTGTTATACAGCTTGAGGATTTTGTATTTTCCAGGGAGGAGGTTTTATTTCATTTGAAAAAGATTAAAGCAACTAAAGCTCCGGGACCAGATAATATCTATCCAAAAATTTTAGTTGAATGTGCAGAGGAATTAGTGGATGTTATTTTGAATATTTTCAATGCTTCTTATAACTCGGGGAAGGGTGCCAGAGGACTGGAAGCTGGCTAACATAACGCCACTCTTCAAGAAGGGGTCTAAAGGTATTGCTGGGAATTATAGACCTGTAAGTTTGACTTCGGTGATTTGTAAGATTTTCGAAACTTTGATCAAAATTAAGATCATGATGTTCTTAGAGACTAATAGTCTGTTGACTAGTTTGCAGTATGGTTTCAGGAAAGGTAAATCCTGTACTACTAATTTATTACATCTCTACGACAAGGTTACATCAGCTTTAGATAACAAAAAATGTGTGGATGTTGTTTATATTGATTTTCAAAAAGCTTTTGACAAGGTACCGCATGTTGCTCTTCTCAGCAAGTTAGCTGACATTGGAATAGGAGGAAAAACTTTACTTTGGGTTAGAAATTGGCTTACTGGTAGGAAGCAAAGAGTAGTTGTGAGAGGAAATCATTCTAATTGGAGTGATGTTTTAAGTGGGGTTCCTCAGGGATCAGTTTTAGGGCCTCTTTTGTTTATTATATTTATGAATGACATCAATGAAAATATTTCTGGAAGTATGAATTGTTTTGCTGACGATGTAAAAGTTATGGGGATTGTCGTAAATGAAGAACAAGTAAAACAGCTGCAAGAGGATTTAGATCATATTACTAAGTGGGCAGATAAATGGGGTATGGCAGTTAATGTAGGGAAATGTCAAGTGCTACACTTAGGTCATGGAAATAAGCGTATGAGATATCGTTTACAGGGTTCAGTCATAAATCAGGCAGAAAATGTTATGGATCTGGGTGTCTTTATAAATCAGGACTTCAAGTTTAGTCAACAGTGCAATACTGCTAGTAACAAAGCCAACAAAATGCTTGGGTTCATCAATAGATCTATTTCAAACAAATCTAAGAAAGTTCTTCTGCCTTTATATAGGAGTTTAGTAAGACCTCATTTGGAGTATGCTGTTCAGTTTTGGTCGCCTTATCTGAAGAAAGATATTTTTGTATTGGAAAGGGTTCAAAGAAGGGTAACTAAATTAGTAAAGGGACTCTCAGATTTAGATTATGATACCAGACTTAATAGGCTTAACATGTATAGCCTGGAGCAAAGGAGAGTCAGAGGGGACATGATTCAGTTATTTAAATTTATCAAAATGAAAGATGTAAATGGATTAAATTTTTGCGGGGAAAGCAGGACAAGGGGTCATTGTTTTAAGCTATTTAAATCTCAGGCTAACTTGAAAATCAGGAAAAACTACTACTTTAGCAGGGTCGTGGGCACTTGGAATAGCTTACCGGAAGAGGCGGTAATGAGCAAGGGAGTGGATAGCTTTAAGAGGGCCATTGATCTTCATTGGGGACTAATTAATTGACTAGGACCAGCCTAGCTGGGCCCAGAGCCTGTTGCTGGTCGTCACATTTGTATTTGTATTTGTATTTGATTACCTTAGTTTTACATTATACAAGAACTAATATTAAATTAAACATTAAAAAAATCCCCTGATCCTGACTGCCGACCTTATAATAAGGGGAATCTTGCGGGTTAGAAGAAATATAAAATTTAAATAGTTATTTATCTATTCATTAGTTCCTTCGTTTTGTGCAAATATTTTAAACGTACAAGTCTGTTTTCGCTACCAAAATGGCAAAAACCACTAGATTTTGAGACTTTTAATTAATATCTTTGGTAATTAAAGTTCTAAAAAAATGAGACCTAGCTAATAACACTTTCAATCAAGTATAGCTTCAAACAAACAAACAAATAACAAAATACCTTATCAAAATCAATCCATCTATTTAGGAGCGACAATGCCACAGACAGATATACACGTCACTTATAAACCCCTTTCTTACGATATCGAAGGTTGAAAACGAAGTTTGTTCGAAGTAAAGCTGATTTATAGACCAGGATTTACATATCTTTTATACTATGCGCTACTATAAACATTTTTCGAACATTGCAAAATTGAATGAAAAATTAGTCAAATTAAAAATAAAACATGAGAATAAGGAACTGTGACTGAGAACTTTTGAACAAATATGCTTGTTCGAATCAGACAGGGGTGATTGTGAGTTCATCAAAAAATACCTGAAAGTTTCAAAGCGAGAACGGGGGGGGGGGGGGGGGGGGGTAATCTTTGGCTCCTATTATTTAAGTGCACCTTTGCCATAGTTCTGAGTCAAAATAGTGTGTGTACATTTGATTAAAATTTTAATGGGTTACAAAGTTAGTTTTGAGCTGGTGTTATACAAAATTATCTTGACATTTGTCCATCTTAAGGGATAGCTGTTCATCTTAAGGCTCTTGCAGGTATATTTGATGAGTATTATATAATTTTTTAAAAAATGCGGAGGTAGGGAGATAAAAGCATAACAAAAAAAAAAACAACATAATTCCGGTATTTTTGGACATAAAAATATCGGAAATACGTCCGAAAATACCGGAAATTCGGTAAAATACCGGAACACAATCACCCCTGATCAGATTATATCCTCAAGAGTAATTTGGAAGGAGGGGGAACAGACACATTTCACACATCTCACAATCTTATTTTTAAATATTCATTAAATGTACTTTAAATATATATATATATATATATTTCTTCGGCACACACACAGGACTTTTATGAGACAGTATCTCCATATTGCTTTGTTTGGAAAAAGAGTGTCATAATACAAAATTTTTAATTTTCTTTTCTTTTCACTTAAAGGGCTTTTCAAAGGACGTTAGCTTCTTTGGAAAATAACGACAGATTTTTTGTTCTAATATTAACCACTGGAGAGCACAGCAAACTTACTTTTCGTAATGCAAATTGCCTGAAGTGATCAACTTCAAGCGCTTCTCCTGTAAAATTTCATTTCTTAATATTGTGGCACTCTTCTTCCAAATGAGCGATATATTGAAAAAAAAGTTAAGTCAAAGAAATTGTGAAAAGACATTCTTGAAATTTGACACACAATTATTTTGAACTCCCGGGGATTACATCTTGGAGCATTTCTTTTTTTTTTTCTTTTTTCATTTTCAAATCTGCTTTTTATCTTTACTAATAATAAAGCTGAAAGTCTCTCTGTCCGGAGGATGTCTGGATGTCTGTGACGAGCATAGTGTCTAGACCGTTCGGCCGATTTTCATAAAATTTGGCAAAGTTAGTTTGTATCATGGAGGTGTGCACCTCGAAGCGATTTTTCGAAAATTGATTTTGTTCATTTTTCTATTTCAATTCCAAGAGCATTTTCCGGGGCAAAATTGTCATAAGATGGACAAGTAAATTACGAAATTATCATGATGTGGAATGGGAGAGCGAATGAACACAGCCAATTGGCGAGAAATTCGTCATCCATTATTTGTAAATACACATGCGAACCGAATGACCTTTTAATTTTCAACTACGGGCAAAGCCGTGCGGGTACCACTGTAATGAATATTTAAGTTAAAATTTCCCATAAATTGCCTATTGAAGGGATGAAAGATTTCCCCCATCCCTTACCATTTTCTGTCACTCAAAAGAACTTTTTTTCTGTATCATATTAGGTTTGTTCCAGCCTTCTCAATGATTAAGAACAGCAGATATAAGAGTTTCTATTGTAGCAAAAGTCCTATGCTAAAATCAATGCAACCATAAAACTAAAGCACAAAGTGTTATGCATGTCCATAAATATGCTTAAGCGAGTGATGAGGAACATTTAGTTTACTCTGTGCATCATTTAGGGCAGGTGTCAGGTATTCAACATGGTTTTTAAAATGACATAAACCACAATTTAAATATTAAACTTTTGTACTTAAAAAAATCAATTAAAAGATATCATTACAACTTTTTATTTTATTGCAACACAAAGAAAGGAAATTAGCTTGCTGCACCCTGTGCACAATTGAAAAAGTTATTAGGGGAAAACAACTGCTTAACACTAGAAAGACGACGTTTTCCGTATACCTAGAAAAGACTAGCGGCAGTCATTTTGACCGCTGTACTTAAAAGGTTGAAAATTATTTATTTTCAGGATTTTTAAACATAGGAAAGATTTGTTTTGATGCATTTGAAATTAATTTAACAATTTAATCATAATATAACCTGTAAATTAGTGTCATGCAGCTTTTTTTTAGATATGTTCTATCAAGTGAAAAACACATTTATGATAAGTATATTGCAAAAGATTATATTTGTACAAAATAGAGGACATTTTCTAAGCATGTAATCACTAACAAGTATTTTCAACTATTCATGTGATTCATTTCTTAAATGCATAAATATTGTAATATACTTACATTACTCTTTTTTACAATATTTACAAATAATCATCTTCATCACTTTGCCTGTACATGAGCCACAAACTGTGTTTTTGCAATCAGAACAAATGTTCGTAGTTTTATTTCCACATTGTTTCATTTGACATGGTTTTCGTTTCTTCCCTGAGGTAGAAACTTTATCATTATCTTTACTAGAATCCTTTTTGTGCATTTTTAGGTTCCGAAAAATTATCGCAATCAACTGATGAAAGTATATTATTTTCATCGCTAGGTATGTATTCCTCTTCAGATAACTCAGACTGTTCATCTGAACCACAATCAATTTCAGACAAATTCTGCAACAGTTGCAAAAATTCATTTTCTGATAAGCTTTGTTTTTCAAAACGGCTCTTTGCGACATCAGGAAGAAAATTATGAGACTGAAAATTTCAAGAACATCAAAGGAAACAAATGCCTATGTTTCAAACAAAACACATGTTTTAATGCACAAAATAATTCCAGCAGAAGTTTTTAAAATCCACCTGTTCTAAATCGACCCATTTTCAAAACCAAAAGAATTTCATGTGTCCAGTCACATGCTTTTCAAAGTCAACTTTCTCCCCTGCTATAACAGCAGAAAAAAAAAAAAAGCATGTGACCAACAGGTGTGTTGCATTTTCCTAACAGTTCAAAGAACTGCACCTGACCAGCAGATGCGACTCAAATCCACTAATCACAAAAGAATGTTACTCACCCTGACAACTAAAAAAAAAAAAAAATCCGTGGTACACATATTTGATAAGAGAAAAGTGAACAAAATCGGAAGTGTAAATAACAGTTCGATGAGCAGTAAAAATGACTGCCGTCAGTCTTTCTAGGTGTAAACATTTATAGCGACTGTAATAATGAGCCTAAAGAAATAAAATTTACTTTTGCGAGATCTTAATAAATTGTTGGGAAAAGTCAATAAAGGAAAAAAGAGTTTGAAAATTAAATGCAACAAATATGAGCGTTTGAAAATCATTTGCTGTCAAAATGACCGCCTCCGTCTTTCTAGTGTTAAATAATACACATATAAAATACCTTAAGAAAGAAAATTTTGTTTTTAACATTTTTAAATTTAATTATTATCATTATTTTTAACTAGCTTTTGCCTGCGGCTTCGCTCACGTTGATGTATTTTTTTTCAATTGATTTAAGTTAATGGTCATTACAGGCAGAGGTCAAATAGTTACCAAAAAATTGTTTGTCTCTAGTTTTGCTGACATTTCAAATTGTCTGTCCCCTTAAATGTATCAAAAGGTATGATTAAAACTGAAAATCAGGGGGAAGGGGAGTAAATGAAATGTCGGCAAAACTGAGAAGACACCCAAAAATCACAAAAAATAAATCACGAAAACGTTCAGGAGTTGTAAAGAAGTCAGTTAGGGTAATTCCCAAAAAATCCTATTCGAGTGAGGTCAACTATTCTTAAATAAAGTGAAACAGTTCCCTTATAATCCCGATCTCCATCAAATGCATAATATCCAGCGCTACACCGGCAATCTAAATTATTGTATAATGTAGAACTTCTTACCGTAGAAATCGTCCCAAAATAGGGTCAACAATGATGCTACCCGAAATGTTTCCAATAAACAGTAAAATTTGGCAATTGTTTGAAATTGTGTGCAAAGACAAAGTAATGGAAGTTTTTGCGCTGTTTATGAATTTGCAAATTAGTTGGCGAATTATTTTACGTGTTAACAAATTTAAAGAAAGAAATATTAAAGAAATGGCGATATTTGGTTACATGGTGAAAACCAAGAAACACAGTACTGCGTAGTCTTTAGCTTCAAAAACAGCGACAGTTGAAAAGAATGCCAAATGCCTTAGCTATTGAAATGATTCCACAAAAAAAGTTTGGCTAGATTCCAGATGATCGATTAAATACCCAGTCAATACAAATAAATAAAAAAAAAAACATTAATTGTCTCAAAGTTGCATTAAAATGGAAAAAAAATCAGCCAAATCCATGTATTATTTGCCAATCTTGTGCAAAAATCTTACTTCAAGATTTGACTTGAGAAAAGCCTTGAACAGTCACGAAAAGCAAAGATAGTCAACAATACAACAATAGTCGCTATCGACAGGGAGTTGAGATGATACACTAAATATTGTATTGAGTTAAGGAAAGCCTTCGAACATGGAACTAAAAAGCTCATAACTCGTTTTTTATTCTACTTAGAAATTTCAAACAGGTGCCCTCTTCAGCAGAAAAATCAAGAGTTTTCGATGGACATATAATGTTAATATGTGCAAGTATTTTTTCATCCCCATATTAGAGAATTTATACGAAAATTGTGTTTTATTGCCCCTCTAAGGGGGTTTTCCCCCCATAATGGGACGAAAACTACCCTATGTGTTATTCTGATGCATAAGCTATATTATTGAAAAGTTTCATCAAAATCCATTCAGTAGTTTTTGCGTGAAAGAGTAACAAACATCCATACATCCATACAGACAAACTTTCGCATATATAATAGTAGTAAGATGAAAAATAGGCATCACATAAGGGACCTAAAATATTTGTATTTCGTAAAATGGCCTTCTTACTGGGTGAAACTAAGATAGTTGCCAAGTTTTACATTTCAAGGGCACACAAACAGAGACATCAAATTAAAATTAAATATTTACTTGGAGAAATATGACACATCCTTCCAAGGAGGTAACTTTGTGAATTTCAGAAACAGATGTTTTAAAATTCAGAGGGATCCCTCCAATATAAATGTGCTGAAAATCAAATCTAGGGAACACAACAAACTGTTGGCCACTCATTGGTGCTGATCCATTCACTAGCAATCCAACATTACACGACGCATTCTTTACTTGAGCTATATCTGGGGTCCAAGACAGCCTAGAAGGAAAAAAAATTGCACAAATTAAATATTCAGGAGTTGGTAATTGATAGTTCAGTGGAAATACATAATCAGAACAAATAGTTTAAAAATGAAAACTAGTATGATTATTAATATTTAAAGGGAAACTACAGTTGGGGCAAGCCTAATCTGGTAGCATCATAATGCTGTGATTAGGAACTGCATAGCCTTTACAATGCTGCCAGGTTAGGTTTGCCCCAACTATAGATATACATTTAAAAATACATAATGGGGACACAAATAATGTGACAATTTATGTTTTCCTAAAAATAGGACAGTTAATAAATTTAAGTAACTGCTTGTGCATTAAAAAAAAGTAGCATCTTTTTTCAGATCCTGCTTATTGCAGAAAAAAAAACCAAAAATATTAACATATAATAAAGGAATCTATACAGTATTATATTTTTAATGTACAAATTTGCTTGTGAAAATTTGGTGCCGATTTGAAACAAGAATGAAAATCTTGACAGCATTTCATACAATTTTTACATTTTTATCAACATTATTTTACAAACCCGGAGTTTCAACTGTGCTTTTCCGCTAGTCCATAAAAATTTCATAAGCAACATAACCTTTTCTATCAGCACATTAGGACTGGGAAAACATGAAATGTATGCAATAATTACATTAAAAAAAATTGCATAATTCAAATTATTTGTATGAAAATGCTTAAAAAATGCTCCCCAACAACTATTGATAGTAATAGTTCCACTATCATTCAGTCCATTCAAAAAATGGGACATTTCATAGTCCTCCAACTAAGCTGCAAGGACAATGGGATAGGCTACCTGAAAACGGGATGTGTGGTCATCTTAAATACAAAAAAAAAAAAGTCAAAACTAAACCACACATTACTTAAAAATATTAAAGAAGCATTAAAATTCACCAACTAAAGTTTCTAAATACTTGGACGCATTTAAAAGAACTTACGAAATAGAGACTGATGTAAAAAAGCTATTGTTTACAGAAGCATGAGTCTCCATAAACACAGTAGTTTGATGGCCACAGGAAAATCTGAATTTTAGTAAACCATCTTCAATGTAGAGCATAAGAAATGAGCCGCTGTTGGTGGCTTCAGTGAATAAAATTGTTCCTTCTGGTGAAGATGTCTTGAAGCTTATATCTATATCCAGGCCTTTCTCAGGCTCAACAGCAGGTAGAGCATGCTTTAGGAAAGAAGGTTTGTGGAACTGAGGAATGAGTAAATATGTCTCACGTTCACAATTTGGTCCGGCATACAGCAGAGGGCACATGCACTGCAAAAATATGAACAGCATAAAACATCCACAAAAAAAGTTTTCTTGTTTAGCATTTTGAATAGTGTCTTAAAAATTTCGGATTTTTTTTTTCTTTCAAACAAAATAAGTCTTTCACAAGAGTTGTTTACTAAGAATCTTTTAATGTAAAGTCAGTTTTAACTTCTATTTAATAAAAATATGTAATTTAATAGGGGGGAGGGATGTAATGTCTTCATAAAATTTTAATAACGAATGTGTACCAAATAATGCTAGAATAGTTCACATTTATAGTTAATGCAGAAAAGGGTAATGAATATTATTAAGAATAGATTTATAGCAGGAGAAGTACTAAGCTTTTAATTCAGAAGATTATATCATTTCACAACTTAAAAGTGTGTGTGTGTGGGGGGGGGGGGTGACTATTTTAAAACTCTATCAATTTCAAAATTTAGAATTGGAAAAATATAATTTATTTTGATAAATTTTTGAGAAATTCTTAGATAGTACATAAAAATAATTGATCTATAAAATGTAGTGTTAATATGCATGTTTAAATGTGAACTTATTTCCTACACTATAAAAAATATATATGTCATAGCGTCATCAAAAAATTATTTAAATACCTACATTGCTTAAACATTTTGCTACGGCTCTATCTTTAGGGGAGACCTTGATGGTTAAACTAATCTTGATATTTTATAGATGGTTGCTAATCATGCAATAAATTAGATCTTTTACAATGATAATACTTTAAATTAATTGTTAATTTTGGAAGTTACCTCACATCTAGGTTCCTCGTCAAACTCTGAAACTACAGTAGAGGTACCACCATTTTGGCAATGCATGCCTTCGCAATAATCGGGAAGACTTCGTCCAAATGAATTATCAGAGGGTGATACTGGCATACTGTAGATTGTACTAGAAAAATGAATTTCAATTGCAGGTGTTGCTCTGTTTGGCACAAAAAAAGGATCACTTGCGAACTGGAAATCATTGATTCCTGCAAGCAAGACAAATTTAAAATCAATTATTTTACAGAAATACATACCGACAACCAATTTGAGATAAATCGAAGCCTTAGAGCTCAAATATGTCTTTTTTTTTTTTTTTTACTAGGTTCCTAACTCTTGAGAAAGCTGTGGAAGCTTCTTATAACTCAAGTTGCCAATAACTTGAAGGTTTTATGTGGTCTCTTGGGACTTTCAAGTTCTCAAGAGTTGATTGTATATGCATGTTTAAAATACACTTTATGTTGGAATCTGGGCCTGAGTCGAATACAAATGCCGTCTCTTTGAGTCACATGACTTCACTAGTTTGATACTAATTTTTACGTATGACTAAAGAAGCCTAGACCATGGAAAAAAAAGAGCAGACACAAAGTAAGAGGAGCTAACTAAACACTTGAAATATGATTTGAAGCATGTAGCTGTGAAAGTAGGTATCTCCCATTCCAATTTTTTGGCAAATACCTTTTTTCACTGCAATACTTATAGTTAGGGAAAACCTAACCTGGCAGCATTATAATGCTGTGATTAGGATTTATGTAGCCTTCACAATACTGCCAGATTAAGTTAGACTTAACTATAACCAAAAACCTGAGACATCAGTTTCAAAATGGTACCCTAAATGGTTTAAACAAACAGGAAAAGTTTTTGCAACTCATATCTATTTGTACACTGGTGGACAATTGCTAAGGACAGATGCCATTGGGCTATATAGCGCATAAAAAAGTAAGTGAAATTTGATGCCAAGTGAAATAAACTAATGCCAGAACTCTAGAACATCACTATGATGATAACGCTTTGTGCTCTGAAATCCAGAAGACGTTGAAAAGTATTCAAAGGAAGAAACGGTTATTTTGGGCCAGCACATAAAAGTGAATAAATGTAATTACCGCTTTAGGCGTTCCGGCGTAAGATGTCAGTATGGGATATGGCTACCATGGAAAGCGATGCAAACTTGCACACATCATGTAATGCTTTACACAAACTTAACCAGCAGCTGTTGGGATTTATCCCATTCTTTTTTCAGTCATGGATAAGGGTGTCCTTGCTTATTGGAGGGCATTGTCAACCAGAAAGACTGCTCCCCAAAGCATAATAAATATCTTCAATATGATTCAGATCCATAGAACGTGGTGGCTATCCAATGGGTTGAATATTTTGAGTGAGCTAGACACTCCTGGATGGCAATTGTTAATTACGTTACTTTGCCATCCATGAAAACAAATTTATCGCCCACAGCACCACAGAACAAGTGAACATGAAGCAGCAGAGCAAAATTAATACATCACTAAGCATCATAGTTTTGTTTGGAAGCATACAAGCAACGTACGGCCATTGATCATAATCCTACCCATACCCTGACACAACTTGTAGGATACTAGTTCTTTTCTTTTATGTTTGCTGGCTTGTATGCTGTACTAATCTTATACCAGGTTAGTTGTTGTCCACAATTAAACAACAGACTGAACCTGCTTTCATCTGATAATAGTAACCAAGTCCAGTGGACTTCTCTCCAAATGCAATGCTGAAGACATAATTACGAATGAGCAAAACACTGATTGTAGACAATGGGATGAACAAAACAAGCTGAAGTGTGTATAGTCTTACTGCATTCAAATGTCTGGCTACAGTTTTTTGGGATATTTGCTTGCTAGAAGCAGCAGGAAACTGCATTGCTGCATCAGTAGCTGTGTTGTGCTGGTTCTTTTTCCTGGCTAGCACTAAATAATCTTCTGCTGACATCTTATTGCGTACACGACCTCCCTCCTGACATTTGCTTATATATTCCATTTGTTTGAAATGATTTTCAAACGCTAGAAACAATCCTGTAACTGACATCGAACTCCCTGGCAACATCTAAATTTTTCTGTCCTTCTTTGTTGCCAACCACATGGCCACCCATAAAATTATCTAAGGGATGTTGGGAAGACATACCGAAAACTGCAAGTTGGTCAATTGATTCTTTCCCGTCAAAATTTGCTTTTGAACAACAATGGACATCACACACCCAATCCTTTACATTGCTTATTAGCTCTATCACCTGACCAGCAAAGCCGTGAGTCTAAAATTTGCATGCTCACAACACGTCTTACTGTGTCCCAAACTTATGCTAATTTCCATATTTCCTTGCTTTCCATTTTGTGGTTGCTAACACTGCTATTGCCATCCGTCCTTAGCAATTGTCCACCAGTGTAGTAACATATATGAATTTTTCCCAAAACATTCCTTTTGGAGACACCTACTTTTGCAACTACATACTCCAATCATAAGATTAAGCAGAATTAATTCATCATAAATCAAGAGTTCATTTCCACTTACTATCTGTAATTTATTTGACATTCATTCAGGGCTCGAAAATTATACTGCCCGACATGCCTGGAGCATGTAAAAATTCCGATCGGGCTTGAATCTTTTACCCTTACATGCCCGGCTCCTAAAACTTTATTATTTCGCATTTTATTGAAAAATTTGTAGCTCAAAATTTATTTCAAGCCCGATTGCTAAGATGGTTTGCTGTTTCCAGTTTGCCTGGAAGCGATCCCTCCCATTATATAATTTAAACTTTGTTAAATTTAACGAAGGCTTATTATGTACTATATATTCAAACTTTTTTTTATGATTTATATAAAAATAATTTGTCTGATTAATGCTGTACAACAAATTCAAATGCTTTTATTGATATACAATAGGGAAAACTGGGCATGTATCTTTTAGACAAACATGCCTGGCAGGGCATGTAAAATTTTACAGATTTTTCTAGCCCTGCATTCATTAATTTTTCAACTTTGCCCTGTTTTCGAATTCAAGTTTAAATTGAAATTTACACTATATCATTTATTTCTGAAATACTAGTTTGTGTACTACATTTTCCCTAAAAGAAAGGAGTAAATGATAAGGGACACACTTAGTATCACGCTCAGAAATATCTTCTGCAGATGCATTTTGAGTTTTCACGTAATCTTTTGGATTTAATTTCAACTTTTTTTTGGGGTTATTACAACTGTTTTTAATGCATGTGAATACATTCATTTTAGCGGAGCATTTTTTCTCCCAGCTTATCATTTTCCATGTATTACATTTATTTATTAGGTTTCAGAGCAAAATAATTACTAACAATTGCTAATTTTAACTGTTCTTGGGATGTAATTTTGGCATAAATTTTTCAGATTTTTATGAGAGGTAGAAATTTACTTTCAGATTTTTTTTATTTTTTTTTTTTGAATAAACTCGGAGGAGAGTGGCACACTTGCAGTTATATTAACACAACCACAAAAAAAGCTCCACCAATTTTGTTTTTACTGTTATAACATTTCTCTTTAAATTTATATATTATATATAATTCTTTGGTCTGCTGTAATTTATACCATTCAACTCAATAAAATTAGGTTTTTTATAATTTTTTTATGAGGATTATCCACTACTAAAGAGTTTGTGCAATGTGCATATAATTTGTCACTTAGATGTTTTCAAACCCAAGCTCATTTGCAGATCTACTTAGAGGTTCCTTTTTGAAAGATATATGGCTGTTTGTATAAGAAGACTATGACATTAAATTAACAATAAAGTACATAACAAATTAAAATACTTACCAGTGTTAACAATAGAAGGCAGTGACATAACAGCTTTAGAAGAATTAGTTAAAAACCCATCACCACTTTTTGAAGAATTGAAAACTGAAGTATTAATTGTTGAAAAAACCCTTGAAGAATTGATTTCAGATGTAAGTACACTTCTGCTATGCAGATGAATCGGCGGTGAAATGTTTCCATTCGATAGCAATGGCGTATTTGGCAACGGAAAAACTGCAGTTTTGAAAGATTCAACTGATTTTGTGATGGGTGCAATGGTTCCAGCGAGTTCTTTCAGTTCACTGGATCTGAGAAAGCCCATAGATGACTCAAAATGCTCTTGTTCACGGAATACTTCATGTGCAATTCTATGTTGAGCGTTTGTGGGAGTGAATGATGAAAATTCTGAAGGATACAAGTGAATATTGTGAGTTGATGAGGGATCCAGGAACATTGGTTCATACTCATTTTCTATGTGTGAAAATGTCCGTACGGCAGTTTGAATTCCATGATAATAGGACGGATGAATAACAAACTGCTTACGCTGAGCAGATAAACAATCATTTCCAGTACATACAAAAGATTCATTGCACGTTGACCCTAAAAAGTAAAAAATGAATTGTTTAAGTACTTTTAAGAACAATTAAAAGTTAAAAATTACACAAAAAGAATTTAACAGTAAATTCTTTTCAGCTGAGGAAGAATTGCAATGATTCTACATGAAACCTCAATATTCACACTAATTTTGAATCTGATTAATAAATGAGATCGGAAATCACTAACTGAACATACTTTTTTAAAGATAGTTAAAAGTTTAAAAGCTCAAAAATTTCTATGAATTTTAGCAACAACATTTTAATTATTTAAAATTAACAATTACTAAAGAACAATAAAAATTTAGAAGTAGTGTTGGAATTAAAATAATAATAATAATATTCTTGATGCAATTAGCATCTAAGAAACCGATTCAAATACAGAAAATTACTCGTAATTTTCCATTTTTTCTGTTAAGACATGAGAATTTTCCAAGTGTTTGTGAATCAGAGTACTTCGACAAAACCTCACCTACATTTGTGGCTGTACCATCAGATTTTATAAGAAAAAGGTTTTTTGTGCAAAATCATAAGAAAAATTTTACATCTCATACTTAAATAATAATAATAAATGAATAATAATAATTTGTTAAGAACCTTTCAATGAGAAAGAGGGTTCAAAAAGTCAAAACGTGAAAATAGTCATTTAAGTCTGCTTTTTATGTAGATCAATATTGAAAAAAAAAAAAAAAAAAAAAACTTGATTGGTATTTCAAGTGCATCATTTGTTATACATACAGTATACTCCCTTAAATCAACCACAAACTTGAAACCCATTCTAAACATTTAAAAGTACTTTGAGTTAAGCATATTCATACATGATCCAGCATGTTGACTAAATATTTTTGTACATGTAATTTTTATTAGAGAAAAAAACAGTAATCAAAAATAGATTCAAGCTAATCTGATTAAAACTTTTGAAACAGTAAAAGTGGAAAACAAAATTGTATTTAAAGAGGAAAGAAATTAGTATTAAAAGCAATTTATATAAGCAATAACAGAAGTCTGAATTATAAATTTCACTCAGACTTCATCAACAGTTACAAATGAAAAACTTCTTTTAACATAATAACATACATTACCACTTCCAAATTTCCAATGACAGTCAATAAGAGTAAAAAATAATATGATTTGAAATTAACCTAAAAAGCCTGCTGGACAGATGCATGAAAATCCATCAATATCATCAATACATGTAGCGCCATTTTCGCAAGAAGGTTCTGGAACACACTCATTGTATCGAAATTCACAAAATTTCCCATGATAATCTGGTACACAAAAGCAAGTAATGTTGCTGGTGATATTATATTCCACAGATGAGTCAAGTAAGCACAATCCACCATTGCAAAAACTTCGATCACAAGTTTCAATTTCAGTTTCACATGTTTTTCCAGTCCAACCTAGAAAACATAATTATAGATAAAAGTCCATAAATAATAGGTATAATTCAAAAATAAGTCAGTTTCTTCCTAAAGTAACAACGTAGTACAAAAAAAAAAAAAAAAAAAGTCAAATACAGGCATTTAAGGTGTTAATAGGAGAAAATCACAAAACACTAATTTTACTGGTAACGAGCAATCATTTTTAAACAATTTACAGCCATAAATGAAAAGACTATTTGCACTCAAATATGGCTTTTCATAAGGTGGCATAGATGATGGCTGTAACATCAAGTAATAAGAATAAAGTATTATTTCAGAGGCAGGGCAGCATTAGGAAGAGACGGGAGGCAAATTTTAGGTTTGCCTATGGGCAGCATGGAGCTAAATTTAGCCTTGATTACAACTGTATACAATAATAGTTCTTTAACGACAGTTTTTTCTTGCGTATAATCCATGGATTATGTGTTAAAAAAGTGTAAAACTAATGAGATAGCGAATATACCATGTTTAGGATTGGATTGTCTGCACTATATTTTCTCAACACCAACGCATTGAACCTCAATATTTGCAGCAGGATTTGCAGATAGACCGTTTCGTTGCTTCTAGGTTGCCTATTTTACATAGCTTGAATCTTCCTCTTACGCCATTCAGGCTATGTAAAATAAGCAACCACAGAGGAAGAAGCCTTCAATTGCACAAGATTAGAATGTTTACTACTTTGTTTTGACTTTTTGTCTTCAAGTAATTAATGTACTACAATCACGATTTGAAGAAAAAACCATTCTTTTTGAGATTTTTTTTTTGTATTAATTTTGATTATACCTGAAAAGTTGTTACTTTTTCACCTTTTTAATTTAGATGTTGAAAATGCATGCTAAATCAAAACTTCGTTTTTTTACATCCTATTATCCGCGGATTATACAAAGATTTTTTTCCTCAAGCCTATTTTAGGATCTGCGGATTATATGCCACTACGGATAATGTGCAGGAAAATACAGTAAATATCAAGCTAAACTTAAACGCATAAATTATCGTTCTAAAAATATTGCAACAGTGAACAAATAGAGATTTTTGTTGTGATAAGCATTAAAAGTTAACATTTAGAAGTTGCTCATCAGTAGAAAACTAAGAGGAGTGATTTGGTGCTGCAACTAATACATTAGTTACAGCTTAAATGTTGGCCAAGTTAGATTTTAAATTGTTTGAAAATGCTATAAATCAGGACATCATATTTTTTTTTTTCCCAAACTTAATCATGAAACTATTTTGCTTGTTCGCTTATAGAATCATATTCCTATGTATTAGCTTAAAAAACAATAGCAACAAAAACCTTTTATAGCAGCAAAAACTTTTTAAACCAATTATAACTTTAATACTTCATGTACTTACCAAATGGACAAAGACAGCTGAATTCTGTTTCCCCAACACAAATTCCACCTCTAACACATGGACACGAAGACAACTCACATTTCTCACCAAAGTAATTTTCCGGACAGCTTTATTAAAGTAAAAGGGAATTCTCCTTTTAAAAATATAAACAGTAAAAAAATATATACAATATTTTTTGTATATACAATATTATTGTATATACAATATATACAATATTTTTTGATAAAAGTAATTAATGTAGGCAGACTAAAACGAAAAAAGTAATAAATAAAAAAATAAAATGTTACCAACAGAGTTCTAAGAAGAAAAAGCACTATAGCTGAAAATTTGCATAACATAAAAATGCAATTAAGTAGAGATATTAACAAAAATACAAGCACATATTAGATATTGCTATCAAAACTAGTACCTAGTCGAAAGCAAAAACGAGTGTTTTTCCTTCAAAATACGTCTTCTTTTGGCAACGATTTTTAGAACCAATGCTTTTCACAGCACAGCAAATTACTGATGCTACTTATGGTGTGCTTGAATTTACTCTGACATGAAGATAATAATGGTTCAACTCTAAATTGTGCAACAATCTATCGAGGACCATCTATTTCATCAAATTAGGGATAACTCACGAGAACTACAGATTCTAAGTTCTTGGGATGTTCTTAGCAGGGCTATGGAGTCCGAGTCGGAGTGATTTTGGGGTTAAGGAGTAGGAGTTGTTGGAAAGTAGGCCGATTCCAACTCCGGGCTTCTTTTTTCTCTAATTTTCAATGAATCTCTTTACATTTTTTAATAAAACTTCCTACAAATTGGTTCGATTTATAAATAAAGATTTACTACTAAGAAACTAACTGTCATTGCCAACTAGCTGGCTTCTTTATTTATCAAATTTTCACTTTCCGTGATAGCTACCTCCACAGACCCGCTAGTTTGCTTGCTTTTATAAGTTTTTTTTTTCTATTAGCAACAGTCAGCAAAGGTTTTATTCTCTAATGTTTTGTAAGTAAAAGCAGTTTTTGAATCTTAAAATAATTTTTACTTTGATCTCAGTTATAAAATAGTAAAAGAAATGTATCCCTGGGGCAAGTCGGGGCCGTAGCCTGGGTGGAAACTTCTGAGAGGACGGCAAATTCAAATTAGTTTTGGCGCGAAAGCGCTAATTCAAAAGATCCAATAAAATATGAAAAACATTTTTTTAAATCTTAAGACTATTCTGTAAACACGGTTCTCAGCAAAAGGTATGAAATAAAATCAGTATATGATTTCTTGATTACAATGCTCAATAGAAGTTAATTTTAAAATCTTTATATTAAGGTTACTTTTAAAGCAGCCAATAAAATTTGAGTTTAAAATTGAGTGAAGAAGAAATATAGGTATAGTTATTTATGCAAAGCAGTATACCGCCGTTATTTTGTATAAACTTTGCACCATATGTACCCATCCTCCCCGAGCAACATAGTACCCTATTTTCTTTGAAATTTTATAGAGGAAATATAATGTAAGATAAATTGCGTTGATTGAATTAATACATATTTATTAAGATAATTATTTCGGAATTAAAATATTTATTTTTATAAATTCCTAAATTAACTTGGGGTGTTACCCCTCCCCTCCAGATGGGTGTCCCCCCGGTGGCTTTGCAAGAAAGCTTCCTTTTCTAAAGTTAAGGCTTTCAAAAATTGAATTCATACAACTTGATCAATATCAATTTGTAAAACATTAAAAGGGGAGCAAACTAACCCTTCTCATTTCTTTTAAAAAGTGAGGGTTTTTGAGTAATCTCACTTTAAAGATCTCAACTATTGGAAAATTCGATTTTCAAATTGAATTTCCAACTTTGTATGCATCTTACTTTTACAATAAAACATGACTCGAAAATTTCATTAAAAAAATCTACTATTTCAATCAGTTAAGGGTTTTTCCCCTTCTTATGAGGAGAAATATATTGAAAAAGAAAAAAAAAGAAAAAAGCCGGTGTTGGAGTTAGACGCTTCAAAATCAAGGAGTTGAAGTCGGAATCGGTCATTTTCGCTCCGACTCCGCAGCTCTGGTTCTTAGGAGCTATTGCACTTTGATATCAAAATTTTGGAAAATAATTGCCTGGTTCTGACCAGAGACTACTTTTTTTAAACATGTTAAATTGTGAAGTTTATCTTTAAATGTGTCTTAAAAGCTTGAAATTTTTCATCATTATTTCTTACTGGAGACTGGGGTAGAATAAGTTATCAAGAAGAAAGTTAATTTTTTCATTTGTGATAAAATTTGTACATGTTTCTCTAGTATCTAAAAACATGAGTTTTGTAACAATCAATGATTTTTGGGATCTTGCCCTTTATGGCATTGGATAGGGAAAACATCATGATTGCGCTGACCTATAACTATCATGAATCTCATTGGTTTCTCTACATAACCTATGAACTTCAGAATTCGTTCATTCCAGTGATACAGGAAAAATTGTGACCCCATTTCAAAAAATCTGAAAAGTTGCCACTGCAAAATCTTAGCATTTTTACGCAGGTTCAGAAAATTATCGTGATAGTTCATCTTAACACAAAAAAAAAAAAAAAAAAAAAAAAAGAGTTTAACCGTTTGTATTTACTACAGAACTAAGACGGTTCAACCAATTTTCATGTGCAGCATTGCTAGTAACAAAGCCAATAAGATGCTTGGGTTTATCAATAGATCTATTTCAAACAAATCCAAAGAAGTTCTTCTGCCCTTATATAGAAGTTTGGTAAGACACCATTTGGAGTATGCTGTTCAGTTTTGGTCTCCTTATCTTAAGAAAGACATTAATGTATTGGAAAGAGTCCAAAGGTGGGCTACAAGGCTAATAAATGGACTTTCCCACTTAGATTATGATTTCAGGCTTAGAAGGCTAAAAATGTAGTCTTGAGCAAAGAAGAGACCGAGGGGACATGATTCAGTTGTTTAAATTTATTAAAATGAAAGATGTTATGGGGCTGAAGTTTAGCACTGAAAACAGGACAAGGAGTCATTGTTTTAAGCTATTTAAATCTCAGGCTAACATGGATATTAGGAAAAATTATTATTTTAGCAGGGTAGTGGAACCTTGGAACAGCTTACCGGAAGAGGTGGTAATGAGCAAGGGAGTAGATAGATTTAAGAGGGCCATTGATCTTCACTGGGGATTGTAAATTGACTAGGACCAGTCTAGCTGGGCCCAGAGCCTGTTGCTGGTTGTCACTTTTGTATTTGTATGTAATTTCGGATAAAATAAGTTCAAAACAAGTGCAGGATGCTATCACAAAATTCTTAAAATATTCAATTTTTTAATTTTCTAATTCTAATTTCAGGTAAACTTCTTTATAAAATTTGCTAATATGGAGATAAAAAATTCTTGCACATTTTTAATATTCTTGCCAATTTAAAGACTGACCTTTTCTGCAAAAGACGATGTTGATCTGAAGTTCGTAATTTATTTAGAAAATGAATGCAAGGGTGCCCTTATAGGGGGGAAAGGGCGGGCTTGAGCACCCCCCCCCCTTAGAAATTAGAACTTCCTTTCTTTTAGTACTTTTTTCTTTTTAAAAATATAAAAACATTTCTTCGCCACTCATTAATGAAAAAGTTATTAAAAATTTCAAATTTTAACGACTCTAATCTGTCTAGAAATCAGTTTCCATGGGGAAAATACCCAGCTAAACCATGGGGAAAATATCTGAGCCCCCCCCCCCTTACTTGCATATGGGCGCCCTTGCATGAATGATAACCTTTTAGTATCTATTGTGTTTGGAATTCTGTAGACCATACAATTAAGTTTCTTGCTCTTTTCAAAAGCCAAAGAAAAAAGAAAGTCTTTTTCTTTAGCTTATTGACGTCTCTTGGGAAGGGAGGAGGGAGTTGCATAACTATTGCTCTATTGATTGTAATTTTTTAGAGGTGAAAAAAAATCGAATATGAATAGCAAAGCCAGACTTGCGAAAGATCATAAAAATACCAAGGATACTAGGGCACAGAAATACAAAAAAAAAAAAAAAAAAAAATCTGTTTTTTCTAGGTATTACTCTTTCCCCCTAATTGGCACATGAATTTGCAGCCAGATAACAAGGGAAAGTATTCCATGTTTTCTTCGGCACCAAATGGAATTTCATTGCAATCTTAATTCTAGGAGTGCCAAGGGAATCATCAGAATCAGATGCATTGTGTATATGTCATTGATTCCCTCACAATTTGCGAAAAACAATCAAAAATATTTGACATTAGGTTGGACATTATCGTTAAATTTATAAAAGCTAAAGCTGAACTCAGAAGTAAAGACAGCCAAATAAAGACTAGTAAAATCTCTTCGTATACTGAGGGAATTTTTAAATCAAGTATGAATATTTTGATGCTCTACCACCAAGGTTGGCAAAAACCCGGGTTTTTTTAAAAAAGCCCATGGACCCAGGGTTTTTTGGGTTTTTTTAAATAAAACCCAAAAAAACCCAACTAAAGCTGGGTTTTTTTAAAGAAATGTGGGTTTTTTTTGTCTTTTTTTAGGGGAAAGGTGGGGTACTCGTAGCATATTGTAGCATAAGTATATGGACAAAGCACAAAAATTGTCTTGATAAAAAAAGCTGGAAAATTCAGCATTTTCTGAAGAAAGGTATAAAAGATGACAAAATTCAAGAATGGTGAAGTTTCAGATTTTTTTAGTTTCCATGATTACCAACAGTTAAGGCAAAGTTACTTCTTGAGCGATAAAATCTATTGTTTATTTGTTCGTTTTTAATTTCGACATTTTTTTTTTTTTTGTGTTTTACTTTATTGTATTTCATTTTGTTAGGCAAAACTACTGTAGAACTTCAAGTAGTTTAAATCCCTTTTTACTGAATTCCAGCTTAATCAAGACATTTCTTTGAATTTTATGTTGCCTGTTTTTCTATTTCTGTGTACAGAGTAAGAAATATTAAACTTTTTCGTAAGATAATGAAAATACTGTACATCCTATACCGTTTTTTGTCCGACCATTTGTAAAACCTGTTGATTTCTAAAAAAATATACCTTGTTTATTCGAGATTTGTGACGTATTGGTTTGCAGAAAATAATTCACATGAGAGCTTTTTAGCTAAAGTAGTATCCTTTGTACAATCTGCAAATATTGAGAAAATCTGACGTGACAGGACTTAGTCAAGATAATTTGAGTTCCTTATTGACCAGTTGAAGGAAAAAAAGTTAAATATATTTATTTAAAATCTTTGAAGCATTTTTTAATGCCCTTAAGAGTTAAGAAATACTATTAAAGTTCAAAATTCATTTTTTATGTCCATTGCCTATTGTGAAGAAGATATAAAAAAGAAGTTTAAATTGTAAAAGTATTTAAATTAATTATTTTTAAAAAAAAAGTTCTCAGAAAGTTTTAAAAAACCCAAAAGTGGGCTAAATAATGGGTTTTTTTAAATGGGTTTTTTCAAAAAAACCCATTGGGTCCAACCCAATTGGGTCCAATCCGGCCAACCCTGTCTAGCACAGAGTTTCCCAAACTGGTTCGCCGACCCCCGAGATCTGCAAATCCACGCAAGGGCGGCTGTGGTGCTATCCCACTTAAACATTAAATATAATCGAGACTGAAGACGATATTTTAATTCAAAAAGAAAATATATTTATGAGGAATAAAAAAGTTCTTGCTTAAGTACCTGCAGGACGCAGCAGCCCCCCTGTCCCTCAGAAGTAAAAACACTGAAAATTAAATTTTGTGTACATGATGAAGTTCATATAGTTACAAAACTAAAGGCACATATTTACAGCTGGGATATTATACTTCAAATGAAACATTTTTATTCCTAATTGGATTTCAAATAGAATTTTACCTCCATTAATCAAAATAATAATGTAAAAAATGAAAAACCAGACAAGAGCTCTGAAAAATATACAGAACAATGAATAAAAAAATATAAAGGAAAAAAAGCATAAAAAAATATATTAGAAAAAATATTTAACTTTGTCAAATCATTTTTTTTTTAAATTTGCAAGCGCTGGGGGGATGGACTGGGGGTCTGCGATGTTCGTAATTTTTCCTGAGGGGGTCCGTGGAGGTATGAAGTTTGGGAACCTCTGCTCTACTATACAGAACTAAAATGCAGGGAATTGCTTTTTAGATTGCAGGTAACAAGATCCCACTAGATTTTTTTTTCAGGCATAAAAATCATATTTTCAGATTCTAATAATTGAAACAGCTCAGTTATACAAAAATTGGATTTTATAATGGGTAAAAGTTAAAAAGCTACAAACTCTATCAAGAAAAGAAACATACGTAAAGTTGGCTCTCTGTTTAACGACTTTCTCTACTTAACGACGGCGTTTCACTGTCCCAAATGGTCCTTTTTAGTTTTAAAAGCATTCTATTTAAGGACGATTTCTACTTGAGGACGATTTTTTGCGGTCCCTTGAAAGTCGTTAAACAGAGAGCCAACTGTATTTTATAAGATTTACCTGCAGCTACTTGTGTTACTTGGACCTAAAATACAGGAGCCACCATTCTTGCATAATTCAGTTTCAGCAGCACAAACATTATAATAATGCTCACAATTCCTACCTGTGATTGTTCAATAAAATTGAATAGAAAAATTAGGAATTCTATAAAATTTAAAAGCTAAACAGAATCAGAGTTTAATCAGTATATTATATAAACCAAAAAAAGTTTTGAACAGCACTACACTAATTGTACTAAAGCTTGTAATATAGTGAAATCCTGTTACGACAAACTTGAAGGGGTCACAAATTCTTTCCTTGTAATGGGAATTTTGTCGTAATGGAATTCAAGCAACGTAATGGAAATTAAATCTGGACAGAAAATTTATTTTGTTGAAACAAATATTTCATCATATTAGTATGCATTGTAACAGGATTTCTCTGTAATATAAAATTGATTTCCATGTGAAACAATGATAATATTTAACACCACAGGTTAATTTAAAGTTCAACTACAAAGAAACATGAAATTCTTTTTATTCCAGAGAGCTTTCATTGAAATTTTAATTAGAAAATAAACTTTACTTTTTAGTGAAATAATTAAAATAAATTTAAATTTAAAAATATTTGGATTTTTAATTGTGGAAGTTTAAAAAATACACATACCAAAATATCCAAAAGGACAATGACATACATAATCATTCACCAAATCTTCACAAATTCCATTGTTTGAACATGGATCTGAGGAACATTCATTGATGTCGGTTTCACATGACACACCTGATTCAAAAGAGAAAAATACATGAAAAACAGTTTGTTGTAATCTAACAGTATTTACATTCTTTTTTCTTATAGCTGAAAATAGTGTTGTAATGTGAGTTGTAATAAATAATGTGTTAGAAGAATTGCTTATTATTGTTTCTAAGATCCCTTTCTAGGGTTTTGGACTATTCAGATTATGTGTGAATACAATAAGGACTCTCTCCTTAAAGAACTCTTCACCTGTAAATCTTTTGATATTGTTCAACAATTAACGATCAAGTTCAAACAGTGCTATTTTAGATAATCTTCGATGATGTTAGGGGAAGGGAGGTTTGGGCACCTCCTTGGAAAATGTTTTGGAATTGAAGTTTGATACATTTGTGATTAACATTTGTAAACCAGTATACATAGTAAAGGGTAAGTAATAAAAATCAATTGCACCTCCTTTAAAACATTTTTTGGTCCACCCTTGATCTAGACTTGAACTAAAACTTTTTGTTTCTATAATTATGAAATGGGTATAGGGTTAGTCTATTTTTTCTGTAGACTACTTCGTAACCTGAGTAGTAAAGTAAATTATAGCATACATACTTCACATAACTAACTATAAAATTATTATTATTATTATTATTTTTGTTTTTTGTTTTTTAGAAAATGTTTATTGGAAACTTATATGATGCAAGATGTTCAGAGACCTAAAGTAGTCTGTAGTGAACATCTCCTGCACAAAATAGCTGACAACATAATTGGTTGGAGCACAAAATGTTTCATGAATGAATTATTGCTTAACTGAAGATTTTCTGTTCTGAAGAACAAAAATAGCAAGAAAAATGAAAAGCTTCAAAATATTACACTTTGCCATCCCATGGAGGCACCTATAAATTCTCCTTTTTGTCATTCTATAAATAAAATAAATCTTTCTTTTCATAAGTAAGACAATACATTTCCTTTTCTAATTCTCAAAACTATGGTACATGAGATAATATATATTTGATCTGTAAAAAAAAAAAAAATGCATTTTTGCAATTAGATTCTAAATGATGGTTCAGAATGAGAACTCAATCCCAGAATCCGTAACTTTTTAATTAAATATGTTTTTTTTAAAAAAGATCATCCCCTCCCCCCCAGTTTTAAAAATTCAAAAATGTTAACATTCGGCAATTACTTGTTTTCACTGTCACACAATTTGAAGAATTTTTTTCCAAAAAGCTTTTTAATGCTAGGTGCCGTTTGCTGTAAGGGAAGGTGGGACACATTAGTCTGATTTTTTACTTATCATTTTTTATCTTATCAAAAGATTTAACGAGCAGTTTGATTTTCTACAATAAGTTTCACTAAACACTTCTCAACACCACAGATTTTTTTTGGAAGTGTTGAATTGATAAACGTTTTTTACATTAATTTTTTAATGGAACCTCGTAAAGTGGACCAATGTGCCCCATGGGTGGGATATGTTGGTCCCCCTGGTGGGGCACGTTGGACTGCATAACTCAAACAACATTTATTACAATTTTAATGATAAATACTAGCAAACTTTGTAACTACCTTAAATTCTCTTTTGGGTGTAGAGTGAAAAATATAAAGTTTAAAGATCAATATAACATATTAAATTGATTTTAATTGATGAATCACATATATTTAAAAACAGCAATAAGCATTCACTATTAGCACACAATTATTTTTAAAAATCAAAAGAAAAATCAATTATTGAATATTGACAATTAATGCAGATTAAATTTAACTAAAGATTTGCTAAATGATATCTGGGATTATAAAAGTGCTACTTCTTGAGCTTTGGAAGTAGCGCTTTTATTGGACTGGGTTTTGGAAGGATAAGTCATGTTACTTTTACGCAAAGTTATGTAAAATTTGCTAGGGGGGAAAAAGCTTTTTTTTTTCTTCATTGCATTGCATGAAACAACTCCAAAAAGAAAAGAATCCTCTTATAATAATCCCATATATTTCAAATAAAAAGTACAATAAAATTGACAGTTTTAAGTTAGCATATCTTTGCTCTGAAATGAAAATTAGATAATCTTAAGTAAAAGTATATTTTTGTATTCCTTTAATCAATTATTTGTTTTATTTTGTTTCTATGTAAAATGCTTGTTTAGCAAAAAAAAAAAAAAATGATATAGGAACTAGCATGTATTGCATATTTTACTCTAAGAAAACAATTGTCTGCAAAAATTTAGAAGTATATTTAAAAACATAAATAGTAAAAAAGTGCAGATATGAATTTTTTGCAGAGACATGTCCCGCAGCCCAAGTACCCCATCTCCCCCTAATTGTGTAGCAATCTTTTAACATCCATTTTCAGTTCATGATAACTCCTTTTCTCCTCATAAGTGTGCAATACAAAGCCTGCTGAAAAAAAGTACAAAATTATTCTAAGGAAAAATATGATTTATTTATTGTATTGATTGGCACATTGCATAATAATAAAAAGCAACATTAGTGGAACAATGTCGCTTCAAATAACTTTTGTTTATATTTTTATTCAAATTGATCAAAAAATAAAAGAAATTTAGCACAAACATTAGCAAAACGAGAAGAGTATCCACTATTTTTTGATTCAGAATCAAAAATCTGGAAAATTACGAAATCTGGAAAGGTTGTGGTTTTGAGCATTCTGGATTTGGGATCCCATACTGTAACATATATAACTGCTAAAATGACAGAATTTTATAACACAATAATGTTTTATCTAAAACTAAAAGATAAAGTTGTTCTTATTTATACCTGTGTATCCTTGGCCACAAACACATGTGAAGCCATCAATTCCATCAATGCATGATCCACCATTGACGCAGGGTTCACTACGGCAATCATCAAAATTAGTCTGACAGTTTAAACCAGTGTAGCCATTTTGACAAAAACATTGGTATCCACCGGAAATGTTTTCCATGCAAATGCCGTGAACACATGGCTGCATAGCACATGCTCCTGGGGACTCCAAAACCAAAAGACTTGACTCTGATCTCCCTGCTCCAGCTAATGACAGGAAAAGACACGAAGCCAGAGCCCGATATGAGAGAAAGAACATTTTGTGAGTCCTGTGTCATTATTGTTTGATTCCAAACTGGAGTCAAATGAAGAAGTTTGAGCTCTCAGTAAGCAAGAATTCTGAAGAAGCCATGAAATTAAAAATCTAGAATAAAATAGAAGATTAACTACTAAATGTTTTATACATTCAGTTAAATAATTATCTAGATACCAATATACAATAAAGAGTATAGTAGGAAACGTAATTTTTACCGTTTAACAAAAACAATTTCTTTTTATGTTTTGAAAAGCTTTCATACCTACCACGTAAGTAAAATACTACGTACAAAGATGGAAAATAATTAAATTTCATTAAATTACTTTACGTACAATTCTCACAAACATTGGGTCTGAGTTTTCTAACTACTGTTTTTCATTTCTTTCTTTCCCTTTCGCAGTTTTCTAAGAACAAGGAGCTTACCTTTGAAAAATATAGTTCACCGCGAAAATCTTTTCTATCAGCAATGAAGATAATTTTCGCTTTGAAGAAATAAAAACCTAGGTAAGCTTTTGTATTGCTAATCGTTTCCATGACTACTTCGCTAACAAGACGAGATTCAATTTTTCTTGACACAGTCTGATTGAGCTGTTCTTATTCTGCTGCTTGCTGTTTCATATTTAAAATATTCATAGGTTAATTTGCAGTTAACTTTTGATTGCTTGCACTTTCGTTTGCTATAAAAGTATTCTAAGTAATTTAAAAATTAGTTAGGGAGTCCTGATGCTTAAAAATGTTGTGACTGTTACCAATATATAAATATATTACTTTTAAAATGTTTTATTCTCAGAGGTAAGGCAATTTCTCACTGTCAAAATGGGGACATTTTTCCATTTTCGAAACAAAAGGTAGGGATTTAGGGACTAAGAAAAAGAAAGCTTTTAAAATGTTAAAAGAATGCATTTTGAAAACATTAGCCAAATGAATAAATCAGGAATGAAATTTACACAAAGTTTTTCTTTTGAAGTTCAACTACTTGTCCGTCCCTGTTTTTACACTTCCCCAGCAGCGGATTTTAGGGGAGGAGGGGGGGGGGCAGGGAGCTCGGGCCCCCAAAAGGATGAATTAATTTCTGTTTGCTGTTAACTGTTTTATTTGTTATTTTTTAACTAAATTCTCTGCAGCATTTTTAAAATATATTTAATTAAAAAGAACACAGAACACACACAGCATATCGCTCATTTGGAAAAAAAGTGCCATAAAGTTTTCTTTTTTTTTTTCGCTTAAAGGGCTTCAAATGACGTTATCTTCTTTGGAAAATAATGATAATAAAATAATAAAATAATAATTTTTTGTTCTAATATTAACCACTGGAGAGCACAGCAAACTTACTTTTCTTAATGCAAATTGCCTGAAGAGTTCAACTTCAAACGCTTCTCCTGTAAAATTTCATTTCTTCGTATTGTGCCACTCTTCTTCCAAATGAGCGATATTTTGAATAAAAGTATTTTCGTTTGCTAAAGAAGTAACACTGGAGTCAGAGGCCCAGAATGGCAGAATACATTTCACTCAGTGGTTTCGAATTCAAGGGAACGTATATCGCGATTCGTTCATTAATTCTCCTTTGATGGAATCAATAATTAATTTTTATCTAAAAATGTTTAGGCGTGCCTAAAAGAGTCATTTCAATGCAGGAAACCATTTGCGAAATAATGAAATTCTTTTTTAACAGAGTACTTTTGTATTGCACGATACCAATTTCCAAATATTAAGTCTAGAAAAAATTCTACTTACAGTTCATATGTCTTTCGCAAATCTGAAATTTCTTCAAGGCTCAATATACTTACACTCTTGTAACATTTAAATTTAATAGCTACATTTAATATTTACGTCTTACTACAGCGAGGCAAAATTTGAGTTAATTTTATTACTTAGGATGTATCTTTATCATATCACAACAAAGAAAATATTTTGTTACTCCCGAAGTATATTCCAACTAATGCTATAAGTAGAGGGGCACCAAATAAAGTTCGCTCGCAGTGTCTCCAAAAGTCATAGTCGGGCCTTATATTTAGCACCGGACACATTTTAAGATGACATTTTATTGCTTCACTAAGAAAAAAAAGTTCAAAAATAAATAAATAAATAACAATATAGAAAGTAAAGTAAAAGTGTATAAAATTAATGAACGACATAATTTCATTCTGGAGCTGGACCCTCCCATCACAAGCTTTAATACTTCGTTGTTGGTACTTTTTTATCTTTATTTTTTTCCAAATAAATTCCCTGTGAGTTATTTCTTTTTACTGCATTTAGTACTGTTGAATGTAGTTTAGATGTCGTCAAAATGCCTTTCAATGCGTTCAGAAAACTTAGTTTCTTTCTGTTATTTTAGATTATCTGTGTAGTGAAAGCGTATGAAATCAGCGTTGTTTAATATTTTGGTGAGGAGAAACAAAAGTTTGTTGAGGGAATATGTACCTAAAATGAGATTTATACAGTGTGCCACAGTAAATATGGAATTGGCAAATGTCCAGTTAAAACGAATCTATTTGCATGAGGTGGAAAAGTAAAAATTTTCTGCACGTGTTCCGTCAATTTTAGTTTGACTCTGCTTAATTTATAGGTTAACATACATCTGCAAAAGCTGGCCCCCTCCACCCTCAGAAGTTTTCTCCCGGGGAAAGGGCCCCGGCTTGCCTTATAGATTCGACACTGCCTCTAATTGTTGTTATTGTTGTCGTGTGCCAGCTAGGCTGGCAATTTGGGGTGCCCTGCTTCACTTTTCCAATTGTACCATAATTTGGTGTGATGTCCGACTTCCACAGTTCACACATGTTTATAGGGTAAGCAACCATTCACAGCATAACAATACATTCACACAAAGAGAGGACAAGGACGAAAGTACATCTATGCCCGAGCTGGGATTCGAACCCGGGACCTCCCCATCGCAGTCAGACTTCTTTGACCACTAGACAAGGCAGTCGGCTAATATTCATCTGTGCTTGCGAAAATGCAATGAAAATGCTGTTCATCCTTATTTGCACCAACATACAGTGGCTCCCAAAAGTGTTTGTACACTTTAAATATTTGTAGTAAAACTTAAAAAACAGCAAAACTAAATTCGAATATGAAGTCCAAAATTTGTTCACATCATTCCTATGTCGTTCTAAATAAAACTCAGTAGTGTTTTCAAAATATTGGCTTATTTTCATTTTGAAATGGGTCAAGAAACGAAGATAACGCACCACAAAAGCTATCGTACACTGAAATATTTTTGAATAAATTCATGATTAAAGTTGTCATCTTTTTTTTTTAATCATTTTTGCATTGTGTTGACATTTTAAAGTCATTTGACTTTAATTTTGTTTATTTGTTCGTTAATATTCTGCTTATTAGTTTTAAATGGTTGGCGTTCGTAAAAAACAAAACACCATTTGAAATTTGATTTTGTTTCAACAGAGTAGCGATAAATCGGTCCGAAGTATTACTATATTAGTTAGTTTACACCATTCTATAGTGAAGTGCGTGATAAAATGCTTTAAAGAAAATAATCGGAGCGAAAACGAGGTAAAAAAAGGTCAACCGGCAAAGTTAACAGAACGTGATCGGAGATTTACAGTTAAAAAAATTATGAAAAGTACACAATTGAGTGCTATAAAAGTTTCTCCAGAATTTAAGGAAAAAAACTGTGTTTTAATTTCATCTAAAATAAATCGCCAAGTTTTCTAAGGAGCTTGATTAAATGTGAGCTCTTCCGACAGAAAAATTTATGTTTTTGTGAAAAACAGAAAGCTTACCTTTTCCATCACAAAATCAATAATAAACAAGCTTGAAACTTTTTGGAATAACGTCTTATTTACAGATGAAAAGAAATTCAGCTTTTTTGGTTCCAATGCTGTAAAATTGTGAGGAGAAGAAAAAATAAGGAATTAAAAATCTTAAGAACTTATCTGGATCAGTTAATCAGGACGGTGAGTGTGCTCTTGTGTGAGAGGGCACATCAGCATCAGGACTTCTTGGTTTGAAATTTGTTGATAAAATAATGAATCACGCTGTTAATTCAAAATTTTTAAAAGACAATTTTAAATTATTCGTTCAAAATTTGGTTATCGGAAACAACTTTGTTATTTATAAAGATAACGATAAAAAGCACATAGTTTTCAATGTTTGCGTCTGGTGTCTTAAAAATTGTTCTTAAGCTTGGAAAATATCTCCTCAATCACCAGATTTAAACTTAATGTAATATATTTAGAGAAATCTGGATGCTATATTATGAAAATACGGCACAAAAACGAAAAGCGAACTAGAAACAGCGAGACTCGAAGTGTGGTTGAACACTCACTCAGATATAGCACACACACACACACACACACAAAGATAAAGTTAAAATTTATTCCGAGACGTTTAAAGGCTGTTGACCGATACTCTACTACATAATAAATAATAAAAAGTTTGATTGCTTACTAATATATAGATATTGTACAAAGATTAGTCTACGAAAACTTTTGCGAGATAAAATTTCGATCACTTTTTGATTATTGATTTCTTAAAAATCAAGTTTCATTATGTTGTTAAAATTTCTCATGTAGTTTTGATAAAAATAGATCCTAGATCTTATAATTAAATACATGTTTCGAAACATTAATTTCAACCAATGCATACGGGCTTTTCACCGTATCCAAAACTAAAATTAAAAAAATTAAAATTGATAAATTAATTGATTAATTACACTTTCCGGGTTTTGGCTTTTTCATTGTTTTTGTCTCTGTTTCACGAATATTCCAAGCCCGCAATTGAAAAGTTTATTGAAGAAGAGCTTCATTTATTCATATTGATAAAATGCAGGAACAAAATAACAGACTTCCTTTTGCAGCAATTAGAGGAATATTTTTTTTATTAGAAAAAAACAAAAACCCTACCACCAACAACGGTCAGCGATTTTTTTGCACAAATTTTATCTATACGCATGCCAAAAAAAGTCTAAGAAATGCTGATCTACAACATTTTCAACTATAATTTGAAGTATAAGGAGTAAATTTAACTCTTGTTTCTTCAGGTGGTTTTAAGAAACCTTGAGCTAGAAAAATAGTTTTGCATGGTTCTTGGACTGGCTTTCATAGAGACCAACAGCAAGAGACATTTCTTTTCGTTTATTCTCATTTATAAATAGATTGACTCATACAAGAACTCGGAATTGCAAATATTATTAATTGCTACGATGCATGCTTTCGGATTATTACAAACAAAAATTTATGTACAATATATAACAACAACAGCAGAAATAAAATGCCAAATATGCATTTCTTTTCTTAATTTACAAAAAACCATTTTACGACAGAATTTTAAACGAACATAGGTCTTCATTTGGTATTATTCTGTAAAAGAGTTTTTACAGCAGAGTGACTAACACTTGGGAAGTAGAAAAACAACCTTACAGGGAATTCTCCTCGCTAGAGATCAGGCACTTAAATAAATATAAACGCACGAACAACGATATAAATGAAACAATTTAATGTTAATTTATCGGGACACGTTCCATCAAATGTGACCCATAATTCTGAAGTAAACAAAGAGTTCACCAGTATAGAGCTGTGAACAAAGCTTTGCTTATAGTGCATGTTACAACCATCTTGTCTGAAGTAAACAGTATTGGGAGAAATTGAAAACCCAGAAGACTGTCTTATTAGTGGCGTTTTATGAAACTGTTTTGTGTTTGGAATGTAAAAGTCTCACACATTTTTAAACTTGTGACCTTGAAACTTTACTCAGATATCCAACCCGTACTTACGCTTTTGCAATTCCTATAAGCTAGTTTTAATGGGCGTTCTGTTGGGCGTTTTGTTGCGGACGTAGAATTCTTCAAAAACGGTTTTCCACCAGTAAATCGAATCAGTAAAAAAGAGGGTGAAGGGAGGGGCAGAAGAAATCAGGCACTGGTGTATTGAAAAATCTTATTTGAAATAAAGGGGGGGGGGGAGCTATTAATAAACCATTTTTTAACATAATCTTGCATTTGTGATTTTAGTAATTTATTTGTCTTCTTTTTTTTGAATATATTATCTCACTTAACCGCAAAGTATTTATGTTGCTTTATTTTGGCTTAGTTTTTACTTTCAAATATATATATATATATATATATATATATATATATATATATATATTTCACATTTTAGTTTATTTTCTCGTAAAAATTAAATAAATAAATAAAATAACTTAAGATCTTTAAAAATGCCTCAAAATAAGTTATAACGTCCTTTAATTTATTCAAAAATATTTTAATTACAAAAATTGTATTTATGAGATGGATGAAATGTGCGTCTGTTTGTTGTCCACCCACTTGTTCACCTGTTGCTTAATCCATTTGCACGAATCAGACATTCTCAAACATATAATTGCATTTTATTTCCGCAATTTTGAGCTTTTGCATTTAACTGTGGCGTATTCGAATATAAGTTGCCATCATATATGATAATATGAAGTATCAACTTTCTAAAATGTTTTCTTGCATTTAAAAAGTAATAACACTGATAAACAAGAAAATTTTCCTTGGAAATTTTAAACAAATTTAATTAGTCCAATCTTAGGAACTAAGAAAATACTCATGAAAAAGTGGTTCTCATTTCAGATATATTTTTAATTAAATATCTCAAAAAAGATATTTTATTGTCTGTTAAAGTGCTCTGTTTTTGCAAAAAAAAAAAAAAAAAGACTGGTTTTGGCTGGTACTAGATACATCTTAAACTTAACTTTATCGTTGGGTCGAAATAAATAATTGATTTGAATAGCATTTCATGACCTGAAAAAGTGATCTTTTTAAAATGTATATCTGTGGCAAATTCGTGAGCACTCACAGAAGAAATATACGGTCATTAATGAAAATTGCCACTAAACGTCATTTTAAGATGTTCCAAAGCCCCTAAAGTGCAATTTTAGGCCATATTTGGTCGGTTAAGGGAGATGGGTGTCATGTCCCACATGACCGCCTCTGGATCCGCGTTTGGGAAAAATAAACTTATGATACCTTGAATAAACTTACTTACTTGTTACTTGTACTGAATGGAAAACTTGTGCTGACAACAATGAAAAGTTTCTTATATTTTTCTGAGAAGTAATAAATTACGGCTGCTATTGATTCATTAATACAGAACTTCCTGAACGAAAATGTAAATGAAAACAGGTACTGTGCTTGATTTAAAATTCGTTCGACTGTGTAGTGCTTACCAATACACAGCAGGAAAATTAAATTAAAACTTTTAGTGTGTAATCTCTAGAACTGATATTGCAATGATTCCTGAATGGTTCATTAAACGAAAATGTCAACCCGTAGGCCAAAAGTTGAAACTCAATTTATATCAATGTGTTAGACAACATTTTAAATATAACGTTCTGAATTTTCCAATCTGGCAACTGTCTTTCCAAGATGGATGCCTGTCGTAGAATAATTACTCCTTGGAAATCTAAAAAAAAATTAATTTGAAATTTGTCATCTTGAATTCAAATTATGTTTTTCGCAATCACGAGTGTGTGTGTGGGGGGGAGGTATGTGTGTTTATGTGTAGGGGGTATGTGTGTGTGTGTAGGCATGTGTGTTTGTGTTTGTGCGCAGGCATGAGTGGGTGGATAGTTGTGTGTATGAGTGTTTGTGTGTGGGGGGGATGTGTTTGTGTGCCGGCGTGAGTGTGTGTGTAGGTGTTTGTGTGTGTTTGTGGGTGTGCAGGTGTATGTATGTATGTGTTTGTGTCTGTGTGTAGGTGTATATATGTGTGTGTATGTGTATGTGTTTGTGTGTGTGTAGATGTGTGTTTGTGTGTGGTGTGTGTAGATGTGTGTTTGTGTGTGTGTGTGTACGTGCGTGTATGCATGCGTGTGAGTGTAGGATATGGACGCAACCTGGAGACTGTTTTCGCTATAGGTGCAGCATCGTGAGGAGCCGGTCGACGGTGATGCTGCACAGGGTGCTGGTGGGAAAATAAAATTATAGGAACGCTAAAACAGTCAAATGAAAGCAATAAGCAATCGTGATTGCTCAAAAAAGGAAGTAAATATTACCTGCAAACCAATTCAAAAATGTACCGTGCAATTTTTAAAGCATGTATTTATTGAATGATTTTTTTTTCAATTATTGCGAAAATTTTGAACTTAAAGCTTCTGTAATTTCTTTTATCGATTTTTTTAATGTTTTCCAGTTAAACCTAATTTGAATTCAATGTTGAAGAGTTATTCACGTTCATCACAAAACGTCATACTTCTCGCTCTACACTTTTTATAGTACTATAGTGAAAAAAATTGCGTTTTATTCTCTTCACAAGAGCTGCCAGGAATGTATTTAAAATGCTGATTTAAAAAAAATATTTAAGCAATTAGTTATTAGCGTGACGAACATAACTTTTTGTGACCGTCGTAACCTCTTGTAACAAAAACTACATCGTTCTAATGTTTAGCTCACTAAGAAATAAATGAAATGTATATTTTGAATTAATTAATTATGTATAGGAATTAACTCGATTTTCCAACGCTAATTTGTGGAAATTCTTTGGTAGGATTTGTTTCATAAATAAAACAACTTTTGTTCAAACTTATCAAACATAACAACGACACAATATGTTTTCGATAATTTTTTGAGAAATTTCTAATACCAGTATTCCGGCATCACATTTTAAAAATGGCGAATACCGGTACAGCATTTGAAATTGCATCAACGTTACCATCACAAGATATTTCTTGCTGGTACTGCACTTCGCACTGCGTCTCAGACAGCATTCAATACTGATCTATCAAGTTCTATTGCAAAGTAGACAAAATTGTGTCAGAATAGTCTTATGTAATTGGAAGAAAAAAAAACAGTAGTAAAATTAAATCTTAATCACGATTTGTCTTTGGCATTGTTTATTAGTTATAGAAAAAATATTTCTTACATATTAATATCTTGGCTACATGATTAGAAAAGTCTAAATAAATAAATAAATAAATAAATAAATGTATAAATAAATAAAATAAAACTAAAAATAAATAAATAAATAAAATAACTGTCAAGCATGATTTGTCTTTAAAATATTTTTTTAGTGATAGAAAAATCATCATTAGCATATTAATATCTTAGTTATATGATTAACACTAAAATCTAACTTGGTAACCAGGTTGTTGAGTTTTTAGCCTACTTTCCCAGTAAAAGTCAGAAAAAGAAGAAAAAAGCATGAAAGAAGGCTTAATGCATCTTAAAAATGTGGCGAAAAACAAAAAAAAAAAAAATCAAAAATAAATAAAATAATTAAATAAATATCGAAAAATTAAAAATTGGAAAGTAGGGTATTGAGATGGGGAAAAATGTCTGTCGGTCTGTCTGTCTGTCCCCCCCTAATAACTTTTGAATGAATAGTCCGATTCGAACAAACTTTTTTTTGTTCAAAAGATCTCGACGAGGACACTTCAGTCCCATATTTCACTTTTTGATTTGAACTACTTTTTGTCCGATTTTGAACAGTTCAAATAAACTTAACATTAGCGCCTACGGGGAAACTGAAAGTTAATGTAGATTCCGTATTTGAAGGCGATTTATTTCAAACAAATTTTGTTGGAAATAGCTATTGACGCCAAACTCCAGACTCCGACTCTGAGAATTTAGAGGCACCTGACTCCGACTCCGACTCCTGTGCCCGACAATTAATCGGACTCCGACTCCCCGACTTCGACTCTGACTTCGTAGCTTTGGCAAAAATTTATACACGGAGGACAAATGACCGACTACGATTCTTGGATATTCGTCTCCGACTCCTTTATCCCAAAATGAGATTGACTCCGACTCCTTTATCCCAAAATGAGATTGACTCCGACTCCGACTCCGCAGCTATGGTTTTCATTGTGAAATAATTATTGTTGATATGATTTGTTTTTATTTTCACGCTAAAGTTTTAATTTAGGTATTCAGTTTTCGGCGAATAAACTCAAAGTCATTTATGTTTCTACATAACGATATGAGCAGACGATTTTTTTTTTTTTTTTGACAATGAAAAGTATTTCTTTAAGTTGACATTTTATTGCTTTTATTTATTTTGGTAAGTGCATTAATTCATTAAAAAAATTATTTTTAGCAACAGGGGAAAAAGAAACGATTTTTTTTTTTTTTGATATGATGTATTTATTTTAATAAGCTTATTAATTTTAATTATTATTTTTTCGTTTTGAAAGCTGTTAAAGAATTTTTTTTTAAGGGAAAAAAGTGTATTATTTGCTTTGTTTAAAAGGTGCTGCTTTTTTTTTTTTCAATTTTTTTAGATGTGTGAGGAATACTTTATTAATAGAAATTAGCAAAAATATGTTTGAAACAATTTGCGATTTTAGCTATTTTTGAGAATATTGATCAGGTACTAGAAAGTAGTATTGGTATACCGGAAAGTAGGCTCGTATAGTTCTAGACGGAACTTCTTGTTTTATTTATTTATTCATTTTTGTTTAAGTAAATGAGTCATTTTGATCGAAATGATTTTTGTATCAATAATTTTAGTTCATTAGAGCGAATTTTTGGTTTTTTACATGAAGTGATTTCTTATTGATTCGTTTTATATATTCGTTATTTTTTCTTTTGTTTATTTTTGCAAAAAACAGCTAACTTAAATCGCGATTGTAATCAACTGATTAAAATTTCTTAAACTTAGTTGGTTAGGGTTAACACTTTTTTTTGAACATTTTTTTTTTTGCTAAAGTCAAAATTGTTTTCTTTATGTTTTTACATCCTTTTTTATAAGTCGCATTACACTTATTAACCATTATTTTAGCTTGTTCACACTAACCACATGACATGGGGTGGAAAAAATGCCGAAGAAAGTAGATTTTCGTAAAAATTGAATAATAAAAACTTATTGCGCCTAACAATTCGGTATATCAGTTAAAATGAATTCATAAGTGCAAATTATTGTGAAAAACTCTAAGTGTGTAAAAAATAGTATATAGTATTCTTTACAACGAAAAATGTAAAAAACGTCCCAATATCCTTCGACTATCATACATAATATATATATTTGTAGTGTTATTAAAAGATAAAAGTGAGTGCCATAAGGGTTTTGAAGCAAAAGCAGAAGGTCAAACGGAATAAAAAAATATATATGAATATGTATTTGTAACAGTAATGTGAACTGTAGGAATGTCTCGCATAAAAATTGGAAAGAATGAATTACTTGTGAAATACGTTGATAAATTTGACGCAGTGTATTGATTTAAGTAATATCAAATACTAATTATCATTAGGTAAAAGACGGACATATAAGCAGCGGAGAAGGATGTTCGAAAAGGGGTTTTTTAAAGAGAAATCAGCTGTAAAACGCGTATGAAATTATTATAATGAAAAAAAAATCGAAGAAAAACAAACGGAGCCAAGGATTGATTTTTAACCGACATTGCGAATGTAAATAATTAAACAACACACAGAGAGAGAGAGAGAGAATCAAAAGTAATAAATATTTGCAAGATACGAGGTAAAACTTGCGCAATGTATTACGCAAAATAAAATAAATTACTTATCATAAAACTTAAATTACTTATCATAAAATAAAATCCAGACACATTAGCAATGAAGTGTGTGAATATATGTGTATATATATATATATATATATATATATATATATATATATATATATATATATATATATATATATATATATATATATATATATATATATATATATATATATATATATATATATATATATATATATATATATATATATATATATATATATATATATATATATATACACACATATATATATATGTGTGTGTGTGTGACACATATACATTCTTATGTATGGACACATATACATAAATGTGCATGTGCACTAGGACCTATTTAATTATTTTCAAATTTTCTTTTTCCTGTTCAACGTAGCAAGCAGAGTGTTCTGCTAATTCCCATAATATTGTAGAGGCACGTAAATTGAGTTGATATTTAGAGAGAAAGGGGAAGGGGAGAGGTCAGAAGAAGAAAGGGAGGAAGAGTGAGAGGAGAGAAGGCGCGAGGGCTGCTCCAAGGTCGGCTCCTCGTTTCCCCCTTTAGCCCCTGCTCTCCGATCGACGCGCCGGGGCTCTGCGCCGCCCCACACATTCACAGAACCATCCGCGAGAGAGAGAGAAAGAGAGAGAGCAGCGGCTGTGCCTGCCACCAAAATGGCCGACTCTGCTGGATACGTCCGCTGAAGAAACAATCACACAGATCCCCAGTCGGAGAAGAGACCATGGCGAGGTGACCTCACGGATTCGCAGGACTTCGTGTGACAACAAATACTCGTTTGATGTAGGCCTGCTCCCGCCTCGCCCCTCCATCCGTCGATCTCCCGTGCCGCGGAAAGCTGGAACCAGAGGAGCAATATGGCTTCCAGCGGTGCTAGGCCTAGTTCTGTGGGGCCCCCCGAGGGCGAAGGGCCCCCGGAAGTGGTGCAGCAGGGCCACTTCTTCAGCAAAAAGACCTTCCACAAGCCCACCTACTGTCACCACTGCACCGACATGCTCTGGGGACTCATCGGACAGGGACTCATCTGCGAAGGTGATCAGTTGGCCTTGAGCCGTCTCTTTCATTATTATCTTTCCCCTCTTCCCTCTCATCCTCGAATACGTCCCTTAATCGAATTCTTCCCTCACTATAAACGCCACTTAAGTAAATAATATTCAATATTTCATGCCCTGAGCAATATTTTTTTTTCGTCCAATTCATTTTTGACTTCATTGATCCATGTATTTGGTTTGTTGTCATAATTCACTTACTGCACGTACGGTTGCATTTACCGAGTTTTTGAATAAGGTGGCACGAATTTCATGATTTTCTCCTCTCTGGAAATTTGCATGATATTATTTCAACAAAGTTAACCCGTTACATAAACATAAATAAAGATAAAATAAATACGTTTCATATTTTCCCTGATATATTCCTCCATCAGTACAAATACATAAACAAAATGATGTAATTATGCACCATTACATTTTCCGAATTAGTGAATAAGGAGGTACGAATTTCATGATTCTGACTTCACTTGGAGATTTGAACGATATCATTTTAACAATCATGAACAGTTTCATAAATTATATATAAAATATAAATACGTTTCATATTTTTCCTGATCCATGATAGTAGTATCAGTACAAATACATAAACAAAACGATGCAATTTCGGTTTAAAAACACACTATTGCTTCTTTATTCATGCTCGTATTACGTAAACATACATAAAAAGAATTGAAAATCGATACATAATTTTATGTTTTTACATACTTCCATTATAATAACATCAGCATAGTGGAGCAAAACAAATACTATTGCTTCCGTTCATATAAACAAAACTATACACAATCTTTACCACATTTTACATTCTTCTTTATACTACTCGTATCAAAAAAGCATTAACACAAATAAATAAATGAAAATGTAGTAACCAGATAAATTTTTTTTTATCTAAACTATAAGCTTGCATAAATTTCGTATGAATGAACTTGAATTAATTACGTTATAACTGTATTTCTGTACGTTTTCCTCCTAAATTGTAATAGAATTAATAGTAATAAAAAACTTTAAAAATAGTGATTTACGAAATGTAAATAAACATTTATGGATTTATGTATATAATAGTTGTACATTAACGCTAAAGGAATCGGAGGAAGAGTTATTTGTTAGTACTAGAAATTGCTAAACCTTGTGATCAAACTCTTTTTTATTGTCGACTCCTCATTAAAAACTGTACGTACAAGCTTAAAGAGAAGAACAAATAACTATACAGCGTGCCCTCGTTTGACCTGCAAGACCTCTATTTTCGTAACAGTTAGTACTAGATGCACACTTCCTAAAGCAAAAATGTTCTAAGTAATTTGAAGAGAAAAGATATTGAAAGTTTGAAGCGAAACAGAAAATTAGTTGAAAAATACGATATCTCAATTTTTATAACGGGCCCGCTATCGATAGATATCCAAACAAATATAAACGTAAACAATGTTTCTATTAAATTAAAAATAAGTAAACGAATTCATACACAGCTAGACATGCAATTACTTGTATGAGTAATCATCTGTACGCATAGAAAGTTGAATAAATGTTCAAAAAAATAAAAGTATAAATTAACACTGCCGTGGGAAGGTAAAGTGCAGTATGTGCACATTTTCCATGTTTTTGCACTTTTGTCCTCTATTGTTTTTTAGCTGTATTGTACAAACTTGCTTATTTAGTTTCTGCTGAAAATAAAGCACGAAGAAAACGTTAAATTCCAACATTTTCCTATTATTAGCACGGAATCAAAAGCGCATTTCTTCGGATATCTATAAAACTCATTTCTGCAGCTCCCTTTGCCTTGCCACGGCAGAACAATTACACATAGGAAAAGAGGATGGAGTGCAAACTCCAGCGATAAAACAGTTAGACAATTAGTTAAATAAAGAGAAATTGATTAGATTGATTCATACAAGGTGAATATTATTGCAAAAGGTTAATGTTTTGGTGTAAATAAAGCAGATGTTTATTTACCTTGTGGATAAAAATATGATACACATGAGGGTAAAAATCAGGCATAAAAGTGAAACACTAGATGAATAAATAAACATATATGTATAAATCGATCAATGCAAAAACTTCTAAGCAGGCAAATATGGAAAAATTTGACCCCCCTCCCCCCCAAAAAAAATGTGTTGATAAGTAAATGTGTGTGCATAAAATAAATGAACGTGTGCACAGTTGAGCTTAAATGTATATCCTATGCGGAAAAATTCGAAATGATGGACTTGATCTCACACATACACATATACATACGTATATGCGCAAATATGTATGACCGTGTGTGCAAATGTGTGAAGATAAATAAGCATCATTTTCCAGTAAGAATAGGGAAAAAATGAGTAAATCAGATAACTCGTTGTTGAAAAGGCGTGGCTATTTGTGATGCACAATTACAACAGTAGATACAGGTCTCTACTGCAATCTATCAAGACATTGAGACATATTTCATTTTGAGATAAGGTTTCTAATTTTGGATGCTTATTTCTCTTTCAAGTTATTGATCTATATAGGTTTTATTTTTGTACTTCGTAAATTTACTTTTCCCTAAAATTAGCTTTTCTGGAATAAGCTGTTATTTGTTCTAAACCATCAGTTGCCCACTCGTTGTCCATTTTAAGCTTTTCTCTTGCTATTTTTGTTCGCGTGAGCTATGAGGTTATCAGTTCTTTCCAGGTTTAACATAACACGTTATTTATTTTGTCTTTGCTTCAATGTCTTCTATATACACATATACATACAAGTATATATATAGTCTATGTATGTGGTGACGAAAAGGCTAGTTAAGCAACATTTTAAACGAAAGAAGAGAACGTATCTATTGGAATGCAACTCTGAACTTATTTATACCTATAAATCAGAATGCGTCTGGACTTATTTATAAATGTAAATCTGAATGCGTTTGAAGATATTTATACCAATAAAACAGAATGTGCCTGAACTTATTCACATCTATAAATCAGAATGCATCTGAATTTATTTGTAAATATAAATCTGAATGTGTCTGAGCATATATATACCAAGAAATGAGAATGTGTCTGAACTTATTCATACAATTCAGAATACATCTGAATTTATTAATACCAGTAAATTAGAATGCTTCTGGACTTATTTATGAATACAAATCTGAATTCATCTGAACATATTTATACCAATAAAACAGAGTGCGTCTGAACGATCCTATAAATTAGATAGTATCTAAACTTATTTATGAATATAAATTTGAATGCGTCTGAATATATATACAATAAATCATTATGACTTTGAACTTATTCATACGTATAAATCATAATGCATTTTAACTTGTTCATACCTATATAAATCAGAATGTGTCTGAACTTATTAATACCTATAAATCAGAATGTGTGTGAACATATTTATGCTCATAAATAAGAATGCGTCTGAGCATATTTATACTCATAAATAAGAATGTGTCTAAGCATATTTATACCAATAAATCAGACTGCGACTAAATTTATTCATAAACCAGAATAAATATGGATTTAGTCCTACCTATATGCATCAGAATGTGTCCGAATTTTCTAATACCTATAAATTAGAATGTGGCTGAACTCATTTATACCAATAAATCAGAATGTGTCTGAACTTATGTATACTTATACATCTGAATCTGAATGCGTATGAACTTATCAGTTCACATCAGTTCTTGATGTGAACAGATAAGTTCACAATGAAATCTTGAAATTGAATGAACTTATCAGTTCATTCAATTTCAAGTCTATTAAAGAATTCGAGAAATTTTGGCGATAAAAAAAGAATGAACTTTAAAAGAAATACCTTTTTTCCAGTACGCAATAAACAAGTGCCCGAGTTTAAATGCAATATCTCATTCACAGTTTCACTTATTTAAATCATAAAAATTCGATTAAAAATGATAAAAAGTATTCTGTTCATTGTTCACAATTTAATATCATTTTAAAGATGGTAAAAGTCGGTGAAAGATGAGAAGTTTTTAAGCAGCCTGTAAAAATAAATCAAAATACATTCCTTCAAAATCGGGCTACATCAATAACCTCCTATTACGTGAAATTTCCTTTACGAAATAAATAAACGAAACCCTCTTGCAAGCATCTAACTTACTTATATAACCACCAAAAATAGAACCTTAAGTATATTAAAAGCTTATTACGTTTAAAAGTTTTCTGAATTTATGTCACTCGGTAACTTAAAATAAACATTGGTTTGTTCTTCGTATTTGTTTTATGTTTGTTTTCTTCGGTATTTTAAACTTGAAAAGCGAGGAATTTTTGTAAACTTTATTTTCATTCCAATTACTTCCGGAAATAGTTAAAAAGTGCGTACCGAGGCAGACGAGTAGTTTACATTCTGAAATTCGTTTTGATAGGCGTATGCATTAAAGGCAAAAACGAAACGTGTTTAAAACTTGCAACAGCGATAAGTTAGTAAGACATTTAATTCTGAGTGAAATGAGATCTATAAAAAAATGGAAGTAAATATACAAATGAATAAATCTATAATGTATAAAAATGACTGTGTGTGTATGTGAATGTGTGTGCGCTCCTTACACAATATCACAGTTTACGTCGGAACTTTGCCAAATTTGACATAGAGGTCGTTTGATGCTCAAAAAGGGGGACTCCCTAGGGAGTTTTTCGACAGAAAATCCGTTAAACGGAATGTTTACTCCTATTAAAAACTATGACTGAACTTTTTGAATTAAAAAAAAAGGTCAGTATTTGAAATTTGAGTTCTGAAATTGATCTTTTAAACATGTTAACAAGAAAATTTGCACTATTCCACCCACCCCTCTTTTTTTAAGCCTGATTGTTGAACATGTGTCACTTGACACAACTTTTATTTTGAGAGACCATGCATCGCTGGACAACGCAGCTAGTAAATGAATAAATAAATAAAACATAAAATGATTAAAAAACAATATCACACCTCTTTTATATTTAAGGCACGTGAAATTAGTAAAGAAAAACGTAGCTATATAAGGGTGCTTCAAAATTCTAAGCGAAGCATTACCCAAAAAGAAACAAATTATCAACAACACTCAAAAGTGACATTCTGAAATCTAGTCGCCACAAAAATTGGCAAACTAAAGAGACCGAGAATGAGGTGACGTAAATAAGAAACCTCTTAACCAAAAGACGGAGCATTTTAGGAATGTGACAAATAATAGCTGACTATAGATGAGATTACTAACGCTAATCTTTTCGGATAGAAAGTTTTCGAATAAGCTCATGATTAAACTTTTCCCAAAGCATACAAATCTTCAGAAATGCTTATATTAATCGGAGCTCTCATAATAACATTACAGCTCTAATCCGATACAAAATCTTATTTACCCTTGTGCAACTTATCGACAAGGTTTAAAATTACGAGAAATATTATGGAAATTTTTTTTTTAAGGATCACGTATTTTGCAAAACATGGTTGCTTTAAAACATGTTTACAAGACTGAATATTACTGATGCAAATCATAGTGCACGAGAATCGAACCCGCAATTCGTTTTCTTCCCACGACATTCTTAGTTTGAATAATAAAACAGCTTGTCCAATGAGAAAAAATGCCTCATTTAGTTTGCTCAAGAATCCCATAGTAGTAAGCTTCGTATAAAAAATTTGTAAATAGCAATTTTGGAATTTCGTAAAAAGTGGAGAAAGTGATATTTAAAAAAAAGTGCTCCTAATTAGGACCCCTTCCAGTAATTGATAAAAATTTCGTAAACAATGTAAAAAAAAAGAGGCATACATTGCTTACATTTATGTTTATGCATTAGAGGATTAGAAAATGAAAATATGTTAAGCAATTTTATGTTCATTGTACTCAATGTGATTTTGAAAACCGTGCAGATGAAAGATATTGCTCTACTACTAAAATACTACTACATACTCAATGTCGTTGAATAATTTTAAGTTTTTTCAAGAAATATTCGGCTGGATAATACAAAAAACTCCTCCTACTTTGGAATGCATAAGGAAAAACAAACGTTTTGGATATCATGGTTTCATAAGTTATGAAATTAAACAAACGGTTTTCAAAACTAAAATTCATTGAATTCCTTTCGTCTACTACATGCCTGTAAATTTATAATAATTTTTACCTGTTTAGAAGTGAAGTATTGATGCGTCAAGCCACACTTCAAAAATTTCGTAGAACATAAGAACAAAGATTCAAAAAATACCCAAAAATAATGACTAACTCGAACTGAGAAATGGTTGTTGACAAAGAAGTGAACTAGTTAAGGCATCCATCAATAGTATGCGCAAGATATTTAGCAAAAAAAAAATGCCGCCAGTCATATTTAGGGTGTGGTGTCTGACCTTGTGAACATCCTCTGTATATTATTTCTCTTGGGCGTTTTTTGTCATTATGCTTAAACTTTCTTAACATTTCAAAAAATTTCATGAGTAAGGCATAATTTTAAACTTTTTTCCACCGCTATTAGGAAAAAAAACGAATAAACAATGGGGTGGTTTCCTTCAGTCAAACGTACTACTTTTAGTCATTGAAATAGATAGAATGAGCAAAAAAAAAAAAAAAAAAAAAAAAAAACATGGGCCCAGAAAATACTTTTATTTTCCCAACAGTTTTTTTTAAATTATTTTTTTGAAATGTCCGATTTTTCAAACAAGGCGTGGTCTTTATGACGTCACAAATGTTGCACTTTGCCGCATCTTTCTACTACGTTTCCACGTTACGATAATCAAGCAGCGAATTAAAATTGCGCTCTATGCTTGCTATCAACCATATCGTTGCCAATACACGTGAGTAAAGATGCGAATTAAATATTTAGCTCTGTGAGTGGCAATACAGAATTGCATTTCATTATTTGTGATGTCATCGCCAAGAAATGTAAACAATGAAAGTTCACCGATTTAAGTAATTTTTTAAAAATATTAAACTTACACAAAACATTTAAAAAAAAGGTCCGATCCTATGCTTTTAAGCATGCTCTTTCAGAAAAAAATACTTTTAAAATTTTGGAAACGACCCCATTCACATATTGGCTGTTTTTCGAAAAATTACAATAAAAAAGACGCAGTTTTTGAATTCCCGCTGTCGATTTATCGATCTATTATCCCGAAACATCGATTCAATTTTATGCATTTATTGTTTTATCTCACATTTAATTATGATTTAACTATGAAGATGTACATATATGTTCGTCAAATTTTAAAACGCCCATCGTACTTTTTTGCAACCGTTTTTCCTTTTTCAAAAACGAAGATACTTCTCAGTTAAACAAATATCAATTTCATTCTTTTTACCTCATTTACATTGCTGTCACACTTACTCCAAATACACACTGTATACTTGGCTTAGGTGTGATTAGAATGTATTGGAGCGCGCATGCATCGCGCGGATCAGCTGGTGTATTTTAATCACTGTTTTGGTTGTGTTTGGTTTACAAAATTTGAATTTAGTGAACCGATGAGAAACTTTTAAAACACATACACAGATACCCAAAAACTTCACAAAAATTACATGTAGCAATGTCTTTGACATGTATATCGTTCATATACGTGTAGCTTTCAAGAGTTAAAATCAAAACTTAGTTTGCGTAAAAATTAAGGAATGTAAAGAAATCCAACAAATGTAGTAGTTGATGCGTAAACAAAACTACATTTTGATATCAAAAATAGTCATTGAAATAACCATCTAAAAGTTCAGAATGGTTCAAAAACATTACTTACGATAGGCCAAGAGTTATTCTACAAAATTTTCTCAAAAGAGTTTAGCTGTATGCAACCTTCTGAAAGGAGAAATAGATTTCTAACTGAACACTCTTCTGAAGAAAGAAATGACACTTATGAGGACAATCACCTGACCAATTTCTCACGCGATATATCTATTTTAATTTTTTTTTCGAAGGAAACTGCCTCTTTGAACGACCCTCTCACAAAACAACATTCTCCCCCATCTTTAACTAACACGAAACATTCAAGACGCGGGTGCGTGTCACTGTTCCATGTCAGTCCTTTCGTGCGGACAGAAGACACTGGAAAAGGAACATTTCCGATTTTCAAAAAAAAAAAAAAAAAAAAAAAAAATCGTTTCGAAGACCCATATCACGGTATGACGAAGGAAACACACTAGTAATCGAAAACCCTAATCACTGGATAGGTTACGAATTGTCAGAGGGAAACCGATTACTCGGAGAATGATTTAAATGATGAAACATCACTGAGGTTGTCCGATGTATTAGAAAGTTAATGAAAATGAAAATGGCGAATGTTTAAAGTAAGGGGTCAACGACCAGAAGAGTGTAATGAATTTAAGATATGACATTAAAAATATGGAACTAACTTCCGGCATTGCAATACACTGCATGAAAGTGTGAAGTTTTTTTTTTTGAGCAATCACGATTGCTTATTGTTCTCACAGACTTTTTGATGTTACACTGATTTTATTTTCCCACCAGCACCCTCTGCCAGCACCACCGACGCGTCGACCGGCCTCACGATGCTGCTCCTGTTGCGAAAACCGTCTCCAGGTTGCGTCCATATCCTACACACACACGCACACACACACACACGCCTACACACTCATGCCTGCGCACAGACACAAACACACACTCCTACACACACATACACATACACACACTCATACCTGCACACAGACACAAACACATATGCCTACATACAGACATATACACGCACCCACATACATGCGCCTACACAAACACACACGCGCATTCATACACACACACGCTCGTGATTGCGAAAAACATAACTTGAATTCAAGATGTCAAAAATTCAAATTAATATATATATATATATATATATATATATATATATATATTTACTATGGTACATTTCAAAAATGTCTAACTGTTCATAGGCTCAAAGAAGATATCTCAGATATTCCACATTTCAAGCTTGTCCGCCGAATTTCATTTTCCTTATGCTTGATCAATAGATACGTTAAAAGAGAATCGTGTGTATGGATTTATTATGAACAGTGGTGCCCACCTAGGTGGTGGGGGGCGTCATGGCGCAGACTCCGCCATTGAAATATTTAAGGGGTTGTTTTGAGGGGTATTTTTTACTTTTTTTGTGGGAGGGCTTTTGCTTTTCGGGGGGGGGGGATCTTCGTGATATTTAGGGGGTGCGCCCTTGCTCGTAGGGGGGAGCACCCCTGATTATGAGGAAATGAATTAAAATGCAGTGACTCTTCATTTATTAAAAAACAGGTTTCCACAGCTCAAATGTATTATATGCAAAATATTTTAAAATACAATTCATGCTTGTGCTATACACTAATTCGGTTTTATAATTGTCATGATCTTCCATAAGTTCAGATGCTAATTTGTGAATTCTTGATGGAATTTAATGAAACTTACGTCTCAGGGCATAACAGTTTGAGATCATCAATATTTTTTTCCTTGATAAAAACTGTAATACTAGAAACTAGACGCTATTTGATTTGATTTTCTAAGGTATGGATTTCTATTCACAGTGGGATCTAAAATAAGCGAAATTTTTAGTGATAGAATAAAATAAGAATAATATATTGAAAAATAAGATTTATTTAAATCAGTACAACGTTTTGAATGGTTAACTAATTTATACATAGACTTTTTAAAATTCATTTTGGGAATGTTCTTTAGCACCCCTGCTACGTTGCTTGAATAGCTGAAACATCATCATAAAAAATTCTTTTCATTGCAGTTTTTAGTTTCGGGAACAGAAAATAATCACACGGTGATAGATCAGGTGAATACGAAGGGTGATCGAGGACACAAATCTTTTTTCTGTTCTCGAAACTGAAACTTCAATGAAAGGAACTTTTTACGATGATGTTCTAAACAGCCAAGCAGCATGACACAGGTGCTAAAGGACATTCCCAAAACCGAATTGAAAAAGACTATGGATAAACTGTTTGACAGTTCAAGACCTTCTAATGAACTAAATGAGTCCTATTTTGAATAAACATTAGCTTTAAAACACATTACTATGTTTATTTTTTTCTACCATCAAAAAGTTAACTTATTTTTAGACCGCACTGTAGCTTAGAGACCAATGGAGCTCCAACGTTAACCGAAAGCAAAACTTTGTAAAACTAAGTTTGCAACAAAATAGGAGATGTAGGAATCTCAAATTTGCCTTTGCGTTCAAAATGTTTCTCTCCTTTCCCGGTGGTGATTTTATTTTGTATTTTTGTTCCTTTTATACATTCTACTTTGTTTTTGCTATTGCAACTTCAGATTTCGAACTCAAGTAAAAGCATTAAATTTCTTCAAATTGAAAATTGCCATTCTATATATTTATTATGATTCATAATTCCATACATAGTACATACCCACATATGCAAATTACTTACTCATACATGTATAGTACATTGATATGCATATTCATCCTACATACACCTATGCTACATACGTATAGTATACACTATACTTACATGTGTGTAGTAGTATTCATAACTTAAGTGTCAACCTTTATTCTTGCTACATTATACTTATAAATTCAAAAAAAAAAAAAAAAAAACAGATGTGGAGCAAAGTAAAATAGTTAAGATGACCGTCGTTTATATTTTCATTTAATCATGTATTTCACAACCACAAAGTCTTCGCGAAATGAATTATACAAAACTCCATGATTATCTCCAAAAAAAAAAAAAAAAAAATATCCGGTACATTTTTACGTACTAGACATAAATGACGTAGAATGACAATTATGCTGAAAACAAAATATGAATTATTCATTCTTTCAAGGTCAAATGTTTGATTAAGAGCGATAAATTTTCAAAGATGACTTTTCATCCATAAGATCCAATTTCTTTGCATTGAAAAAGGGGTTCCTTGTAACCCCAAAACATGTGTCTGCAGTAATTTGAAATTTTTGCGCATTAATATGTTGGTAACACACTCATTTAATTTTCAAGCACAAAGGTATTTATTCGTAATCATGTGTGTTAAGTGGCAATTCGATATCAAAACAGTTTGCATTTTTAAGCTTTTACGACATTTTAATTGCTTAACACGAGCAAATACGTTACAAAAAATGTGTCTAGCATTTAAAATCTTAAAAAACTAAAAAAAAATCCTCTTTAGCATTTTGACCTTTAGCATCAGCAAGCTCTTTGGAGAAAATGATCTAATAAAACATTCTTCAGAAACTCTTTACCATGTCAATAAGACTTCCTGTTTATGTTGAAGAAAATTCCTTTTTCAGCATCCGATCATTCGAATGAAATTCCACCTCCCACCCCTCCATTTCAGTAATGGACTCTCCTACAAAAGCAAGCCCGATCGAGATCCACACATGTATATAAATATATATGTGGCCACCCTTTTCTCCCACATAATCAATAAAAACCCATTCACTAGCACAAACTGCCATTCAGCGTTCTATAAGTGGAACTCCACTTTCCTTTTTTAGCATTAATTTCCTTCTCGAATCCTTTCTAAAATTATGTAAAGTGGGTAGATGCAGGTCTGGTTTCGGAAGAATTATTAGATGCATTTTTTTTTTACTATTTACTGCAACTTTTTATTTTCAACCTTTTCCAGATCACCACTGGTTGCACGCAATCATTAGGTGTTTGAGAAAAATCGTAAATAATCGAAGTGAAAAGGTGCTTTATGAAATAGGATAGAGCTTATTTGATAAATAGAGCTGCTTTGAAAGTGTTAGAAAAATCGATGAATGTTATGCTTACTGGATTTAAACTTTAGAATGCAATTAATTTTAATACATTTTTTTAACGACGCTTTTAAAAAAAAAAATCCTTTCAAACTAAATTTGAACCACTAATTATAAGGTTGAGGCATCGCCACATTCATTCTAAATATTTTATTGTGCATTTAAAAACTTTAAAAGACTTTCAAAACATCTGAAAAGTCTAAACATACACTTAAAATAATTTATACGCTTACAAATATACTTTAACTTCTTATGACACGTTTAAAATATTAAATTATCACAATATTAATAAAAATTATTTGAAAATGTATTTCAAAGTCATCGAAATACGAAACATTTTACTGTACTAAAAATCTCTGAGGAAAATTTAAAACTTTCAAACCGCATTTTAATGTGCTTCAGAAATCTGTATGTAGTATTTAAAAGACGAATTTCCTATCGTACCGAAACCAGAAAAATTTCGACAGAGTTTCTTAAAGTACTTTCCACTGTAAGGAAAAAACCCCTTTTTTAAACAGACAATTTATCTATTAAATGTATCTTAAAATCAAGATCTCAGTTGGCTCAGACAGCGTTCGAGCACAGACAACAAAACGTTCTAATTCCGAGGCAGTGGAAATTTACTCAGGAGCTTTTTGCAGCTTCTCTACATTGCAGATAGCTGCTTGCTAGGAAAACCGTTTTACAGAAATGGCGACTCGAATGCGTGTGATTGACTGAGAGGTGGTAATTTTACTGAAGTAAAAAGATTGGAAATGAGAAGTTATATCAGAAATAGTCGAGCCTAGTTTTTGGTCACACGAATACGGTTTGTTCCGTAGGGAGTCAAAATATTATATGGAGCACATAGAAACACTTTAAGTTATTTTGTTTCTATTTAAACCTTTGCGTAGAGTGTGTTGGGTATTTTTTAAAGTATTTATACGAGTAATAAATTTTAATAGTTTATTATTTTAATAAATTTAGTTCTCTTTTTCATGTATGAAGATAGTAGATACATGTAAATTTTTCTCGGAACTTAACTTTCGTGAATGTTGAGGGATGTACAAATGAAAAATTAAAGAAAAAAATTTCTACACTTACTATATGTATTAAAATTAGTTAATAATAGATAAATTACAACTGAAATAAATAAAATTTCAATGTATTAAATTCTTAAAATTTTGAATGCTTATGTGAAGATTAAGATTTTCAACTTTGTTGTGATCACTAAAATAGTAAACTTAAGTAATTAACCCAAAAATATTAGTCAAGAAAAAATAATGTAACTCATACGCATCATATTGAGGTTTTATGAAAACTTGTTAGAAGCATCTTATAAAATTACTAAGTTTTTTTAGGTTAGCATTTAGCTACTTTTTTGGTGTATTTTTTACAATTTTGATATCAGGAACATTATTGCTGTTTTTTCTCTTTTTGTTGGTTAATTATACAAAAGGTTATATTATGTCAGTAAAAGTAATCTAATCAAAATATTTCAAGAATTCAAAGGGCAGTTAAGCATTCTAAGATATTTTCAATTCTTGTCAATGTTTTTGTACTTACAAGAAATTAACATTATAATAACCCTTTTTATTGAGGTTATAACACGATATATCATCTATAATAATGAATTAACGGACAGAATTATCGGCGTTTAGATCGTAATGCAATTTGGACATCTCAAATGTATGTTTAAGAAAAATTATTTTGCTACACATATACAGTGTAAAAGCATATGAAAACAGTTTTAAACAATTAAGAATTAATTTTGAGGACAGATAAATACCTTTGAAATATAAACATCACAGTCTTAGTTCTCAAATAATAGCATTCTCCAGATCGTTATGTTTGGACATCCATCAAACTTCCGACTCCCCCCCCCCTTTTTTTTTGTAAAATCATTTACAAAATAAATAATATGTCTTTTTTTTTTGTCATTTGTGGAAAATGTTAGCAAAAAATTATTCAGTTCAAGATTCATATCCTTAATTTTGTTTAAAACTTTTGGAAATAATTTTTTAAAAATTGTTTTGATGGTACATTTGCTCAGTTAACATTTTGAATGTCCAAAATTGTACCTTTTAGCAAAGGAAACATTTTTAAAAAGGTATTTGAAGAATTTTTTTTAAATAATTTATGTCAATTTCTGTCTCTATACAAGATTATTATTTGACTCAAAAATATTTGAGTGAATTAGAATAAAAGTTGTATCGTGTTAAAAGCTTCTAAGTTTAGGTCTGTGTTTGCTCCCAACTTTTGAGAACTGCCCATGTACATTCTTTTTACAGAGCGCAATAAAGAAAAAGGGGAAAATGAAGTAGTTAAACGTAATGCAACTTTTCAGAATGAAAAAATTGTAAAAATTAGTTTTGAAAATTGCAGTGCAAGAAGAAATAACAATGCTTTTTTATAATAAAGTTTGCAGTTTGAAAAAAGAAGTGGGAAATTTTCACTTTTTTTTTTTGAAAGGGAAAGTGAAAAAATGAAAAATATTTTTCATCATATGAATGAATAAGTAAACGAATAAATGTATAAATGACTAAATATTTTAATCATAAATCAATAAAAAGATAATTAATATGTTATAAGCAATAAATGAGTGAATGAAATAATGAATGAATAATAAAATAAGTAACTGAACGAATAATTAAGTGAATTAACGAAGGCAGGAATGTAAATTAATTAATTTACTTATTTATACATAAGTGATAATAATTTTCACTAAATAAGTACTGTGCTGGACTTTTGTCGCTCTTAATTAATGCTTAAAATGCGAATTACAAAACCTTGTCATTTAATAATAACAAAAGTTATTTTTGATAAATCACAAAATATTACGATATGTGTATTAAAGTTTGAAAATGACTTACATTATTGTTTTCACTTCAGATTTAGAACTTGGTTTTTTTTTTTTTTTTTTTTGGTATCAACTACATGTTTAAGAACATAGTGAAAATATTGTTAGATAGGTGGATCTGCGAACTGGGAAAATATTTTATCGCTTCACTTTGCCTCGCTTTTTCACTTTGCCCCACATTCCCCTACATCTCGGCAATTGTCAAACTCTAAGTACATATTTTGATGTTTATTCTTGAAAACATTTATGAAAGAGTTATTTACGCTGAAAATTTATAGTTACTCATAACTGCATTTGAGAGGTGTCCATTTTAACGTAAATTTAACTTTAATTTTAACCAGAAATTGAGGCACGTCATCAACAGAAAGGGTTGTCCCCAGTTTTGCCAACATTTCAAACTTCCTCCCCCTTTAATATATTAAAATGTGTGATTGAAACTGAAAACCAGGGGGGGGGGGGATTTCGTGTCAGCAAAACTGGGGAGACACCAATAGAAAGAGCAGCCAAAATCTTTCAGAAAATACAAAAGGTGTTGTATTCCTCTGTCCTAATATTGGTATGCGCTTTACATTTTTGCAATCAATTAATGCAATCAGTTCTTCAATGGGGTTATTTATGTTTTCAGACTTTTAGAATCTTCTTTTATTCTCCTTTGAGTAACTGGTTCAACATTTTCCTTTGTGCTGAAAAATTGTACTGCTATTGAGGTAGTGCTATCAAAAGATTGATTCGACTGATCAGATACATTTGCAGATTTCTTTCTTCCAGATGCCGATATGGATACTTTAAGACTAGTAAATTTTTGCCAGTTCTTTACAAGATGTAAATAATTTGCACTATAATGGGTTTATAACCATTCAAATGTCCAAAACATTGAGCCATCCATGATCCAAGTTCGAGCCGAAAATTTTCACTTAGAAATTAGTTATAAGTGAAAAGGGTAAAATTCAAAGGAAAAATTCAGCAATTAAGTTCCATGCAATTTGGTGTAGTCTCTACGGAGGAAAAATGAATAATAAAACAAAACCCCTCTAAACTTCCACTTTTTACTACAAAGTTATCATACCTGTAAAAATGAGGAACATAATTCTGACAGTCTTTCAAATTATGATATGAAGGAGAGAAAAAAAATTGCCATTAGCACGGCATCCATTCAACTTTACGCCGAAAAGCCATGACTCATTACAAGTAATATGATCATTGACTTCATATACTATGAGACGGAGTAACTATGGCAACGCCTTGCTTGCTCATTTTCAAGGTTGAAATAAGAAACGCAATTTCGTGCTGAGGTGGGCAGGAAGCTATTTTTCCATAACAGAATCACGGGGGGGTGTATTTTTAACACGAGGGCGAAATATTACCTGTTAGGATATAGACTGAAAATGGCCATTTCTGCGTCACTAAAATCTCCAAATAGAATTCTTTTTTGTAGCAGGTTTGGAGAGAAGGAATATAAAAACTTATTTTTAGCACCGGAATTACAATAGGTGCTTGTAACAGAAAATAAAAGGAGTTAGGAAATTTGCACACGCACTGAAACTAAAAGGGGAAATATTCACTTCTCGTACGTGGTTAATTTTACGAAAAAAATAGGCAGTCCAATTAACCTTCTATTTGAAGCACTGTCAAGGCAATGGGACTACTGCTTTTCAGTTTCTTTAAAACTGAGATTTCTGATCTTTAATATTAGAGAATTGCAATATTTTCCTATCAATATTGAAATTAAAAAAAAAAAAAATACGGGAAGAAATTACATCATGTCGTGAACGATAGGCCATAATTAGCTGCATGTAGTGGAATTATTCACTACACTAGGAGGAAATTTGAGTATAATAGTTTTGAGAATTTAAAATCATTCTTTATTCAGAGAGCAGAAATGGAATGCCCCATATGAGGTAGTGAGAAGCAAAGGGATGCAAGTGGCAAAATTAAAAATTTGGAGACAACCAGTACAAATGGTAGGTGAACTCCTCCTCTGTCTTGAGGCAAGATATAGTACTAGTAGCCCTGGTAGGTGCTGCTGTACAGCATGATTTAGAAAAAAAATTCAGTGAAAGCCTACCTAGGATGTAATCTTTATACGCGTTTTACTCAAAACTTGAAAATGTCCACTTGCATCCCTTTGCTTCTCACTGCCTCCCTCATATGTTGAAAAAAAAAAAAAAAAGAAAAGAGAAGCTGGTCATTATAATCAAGTGGACTAATGCCCCACCACTCGTCCTAATTAATGTTTATGAAGCTTTTCAATCTTTCGATTTGTATGATTTCTTTTACTCCAAATACTAATTCCTTCAGAGATGACATTTTTTACACGAAACATTAACTTCCTCTGTGATGAATATTTTTACTCCAAATATTAATCCCCTAAGCATTTTTTACCTGAAATATTATCCTCCTCAGTGATGAAATTTTTACCCAAATTATTAACCTCCTCTGTGATGAGTTTTTACCCCTAATTTTAATCTCCTCAGTGATGATATTTTTCACCCCAAATATTTACCTCCTCAGTCCCGGCGCACAGTGGGGCGAAAACGCCAAAAAGTGCTTAAAAATGTTTTTAAACCTCTCTCGCTTGTTTTTTTACCCAGGCATATTATTATGGAGTTTTTTCGATTTGTATGGGCTCAGGGTCCAAAGTTCGCAGGTTTAGGCAAGCAATTCCTTTTCGGGGTCTTTCTGCAGACCATTTATAACTAATAATATTAATTTCTAAGAAAATATTTTTTTGCAGAGTGTTTTGAAAAAAAAATATCCTTGAATTCCCAAGTTTTCGGTGCAGATCAAAACCAATTTTCGGTTTGAGAATTCAATTGCTCATGTTTTTTCGTCCTATTACTATCGTTGGACACGAGAGAAATTAAATATACATGCCTTTAATAAGAAAAAAAGAATATAGACTGCTTAAAAGCAATTTTTGTAAATTCCCGCGCTCATGGTTCTTCAACTTTCTAAAGGCTCCTTTCAGCTTTGTAGTGGACGAAGGGCTCTAATATTCCAGTTTTGATTGCCAACGAGGTAGGTCTGTGCAAATTTATTAACCCTTAATTGGTTTAATATAGGAAAAAAAAACTCATTTATAAGCGTTTTTTGACGTTTTCGCCCCACTGTGCGGCGTCGCTTGTAGGATACACACACACACAAAAAAAGGGGGGGGGGACCGCCAATGTAAATAAAATGCGTCAATGCTGCACAGTATTAAACTGTACGTACACTTTATTACTACTTGCGTACATGTTAGTAAATGACAGTACTGAAAAAAAAGGCAGATTGTCAGATATTTATTCATGGCTTGTTTACAGTCAAATGAAAATAGCATTTTCTGAACAAAAGAAAGTTACTTGCATCGGGAAAATGATGACTTTGAGAAATGCTCCTATTTTAAATTATTTTTATAGTAGTAAATTATTAATCATGCTGTTGAATTCCTTAAATATTGTGTTCTTTCGCGTGATATTATCAATTCTGCCCTCAAACCCTTCTTTTCCTGATTTACATCACAATTGTTTTAGTATCGCTCCATTAAGAGATGTACTACTTTTCTCATAACTGAAAATTAAAATAGTTTTATTTAAAAAAATTTCTATACTTTTCTGTGTGTTTTAAACCAATTAGTACATTTTTTTTGAGCAATCACGATTGCTTATTGCTTTCATTTAACTGTTTTTGGCGTGCTATCATTTTTCCCACCGGCGCGGCACCACCCTCTGCCAGCACCACCCGTCGCGTCGGCCGGCCTCACGATGCTGCTCCTCTAGCGAAAACCGTCTCCAGGTTGCGTCCATATCCTACACACACACGCATACATACACGCACCAACACACACGCACACACAAACACATACACACACATACACAAACACCACCATACACACACATACCCCTACACACATACACAAGCACATATACACACGCATGCAAACAGACACCTACCTACACATACACACAAATACACACAACTGCCCACACATTCATGCCTGCACACAGACACAAACACATATGCTTACACACACACATACACATACCCCGCCCCCACGCACACAAACACTCATACACACAACTACCCACACACTCATGACTGCACACAGACACAAACACACATGCCTACACACATACACATACCCCCCCCACACACACACACACATACAAACACGCACTCGTGATTGCGAAAAACATAATTTGAATTCAAGATGACAAAATTCAAATTAATTTTTATTTTTTAAATTTATGATTAAATGATTAAATTTATGATTAAATGATTAATTAATTTGAATTTTGTCATCTTGAATTCAAATTATGTTGATCTTGGGTCTGAGAAGGTTAAAACTGAAGCAGAAAGCAATACTACTCTTGGATCCAAAAATTTGTGATCGTAACTCAAATCAAGTTACTATGTTAGGATGGCTTTGGAGAGACAAGTAATAATTTCACAAACTTGATATCAGGAGGTAATGTTCAAAAACAGTTCCATGATAAGCTTAAAAATTTTCAGTTAAAGCAAAAATCTTTCGCCTAAATGCAGCATGAATAAGTAGCCAATGATTTTTTTTCTTCTTCCTTTTATTACTACGATATACCCTCATTAATCCGAACCCTTTGAAACCGAACTTCGCTTAATCCGGACAGCCTTTTGGATGTAGGGGAATGTGGAGCAAACTGAAATAGCGGGGAAAAGTCAAATGGTGAAATATTTACTCCGATTTTAGCGCCACCTATCTAGTAATATTTTAACTATATAGTAGCACATGTTATTTATTACAGTCAGGAAAAAAAATATTGCCGAAGATAACACAGGCAGTTTTCAAAAATTGATGCTCGTATTGTAATATTTTGTTGAAATTCAAACATTATTTTTGTTATTATAAAATGATAAAGTTTTTTTTATTAACAATTTAAATATTAATTGAGACCATCTAATACTTGTGAAATATTTATTTAGTGAACATTAAGCTTATTTGTAGTTTAAATAATTTCTACATTCAGTCAAATACACGCGGGGCAAAGTGAAACAGTTTGTTTTGTTTATTCGCTCAATCATTTACTAAATCACTTACGTATGCATTTAGTAATTCATTCACTTACATTCCTCCAGATAATAATTCACTTATTTATTCATTTATTCACTAATTTTCTTTTTCATTCACTCTTTTACTTGTTCATTTACGTTTCTTCACATATTAGTTTATAAACTAATTTAATTTTTAGTTTATTGTTTCAGTATCTTTTCATTTATTCGTCCAACCTTTTATTTACTGATTCATTTGATCAAAAATATTTTCTATAATGAAATAGAAAATATTTCATTAGAAAAATATTTTATTTTCACTTTGCCCCATAGGAAAAAAAAGGAACATTTTCCACATTTTTTTGAAGGCGCAAACTTATGGTCAAAAATAAAAAGAAATACTGTTTCAATGCAAGCTTTATTATAAAATATAATGTCCTGCCTTTATGTACTGTAATTTTCAAAGTAAATTTCCAATTTGTTCATTTTTAAAAAGTTTAGTCACCATTTTACTTTTCTCCACATACCCCTACATACTGTATGAATAAAGGACGATTTAATCCAATTATGTATTTTTTAAGACCGTATTTTGTATTTTTCTGAGATATTTTTGAATAATTTTCTGTTATGTCATTTTATATTTTGTTCTCCTGAAGTCAAAATACATTTTTTTCTTGCAATGATTTGTTTAAGTACCTTAGCTCAATCTATATGTTACTAGGGGCCCGTCCCGAACTTGTTCAGGTTGAAAAATGTAACCGCCTTAATAAATATTCAGCATACTTTTTTGTTTTAAAATATCATGGTATACTCGTACATACGCTTTTTGTTTCGTTTTTATGAGGTTTTGATAGAAATTCATTCACTTCATTTCCTAATCAGGAGAGACCAACCTTTACTTCCCCGTGAATAATATAATCTTCCCATATGTAACGTTGTACGTATGACCTTCAGTTTTGATGATGGTGATGGAATAAGAAAATTTCATTGGAAATTTAAATTACTTATATTAGAAATGGAAAAGTGCAAGGACCATGGAATTTCGATAAATATTTCTGACTGACCTGTTGCTGATTCAGTAAGAATAATACGGTAAATCATATTAGTCCATATTGATTTTATTTGGGATCCAGTTCCATTGCATACGTAAGACAAATTAAAGTTTCGTAACGAAATTATTGGAATACCGCTTTTAATTTTAATAGAATGAATATGGGCTCTTAAAAATATTCTTAAGATACAAAGATCGTACAGAGTCCCTAAAAGGAGACGACTTTAAACAGGCTTAAAGCATATCTGCACACGTTTATCAAGGGAACCACTGGAATAGTTTGGTAAGAGTCACCCGCAAAGACGATGAAGACACCTCTCTCAACGTTGTCTTAATCTTTTAGTTCATTTAGAATACACGAATTTTGTTTACAAACAGTGGCTGACCGAACATCTGTAATGCATTATGCAGCAGACCTTTTGAAGACGCTATCCAAATGGCCAATATTTTTCTTATGAAATGTGCGGAATCTTTCTGAATGGAGTCGTTCAAAGTAGTTTAAACCTGAAGAGGTCAGTTTTTCGACTACTAAGAAAAATTCGTGCAATTAAGTTAAAAAAAAAATAACTACAAACACATCCTCAGTCTGCGTGTTGATTTTAGTTAAATTTATTAAACTTTTTTCAGTTCCACCGGGTATGCCGATAAGCATTAATTTTCGATCTGCTATCTTAGGCGAGTCGCTGATCGGTTACTAATTTAATTGCTTAATTGGAAACGTACTCATTCAGTAGGTCACAATCATGTATTAATCTTGTCCGGAACATATAAGCATACAAAAAAAAAAAAAAAAAAACCTTTCTCCTTATAATATTGGTATAGAAAAAAAAATTTAAAGAGTAGCCCGAAAAGCATGCAAAATTACAGCATTTAGAATCACGGATTAATATCATCTATCTGCACTACCTGAATTCGAAAATTAATTTGCTCGAAGCGAATTCCAGTTATAATTCATTCGAATAAATTTTGATGTATTAACATTCTGCGAGTCTAAACGTTTCGCGATGGCCAAGGCTAATAGAATGCTATATACATTATCCTCTGACGCATCAAATACATGTATAGGTTATGGCGGTTCTTTTACCATCATCGTTACTTTTTTCACTTGTTTCTATTTCTTAGCATCCAGTTCATAGGGAACTTTTAACTATTTCATCAATGCAAGTGCTAGACAATCAGCGCTTGTGTTTACGTAAGAACATAAACTGGTAGCGAAGACAAACTATTGGTTTAAAAAATTAGCATGAGTACATATATGCAGCCTATGTCACTCAGTAGGAATGAACCTTTCATGTAGCGAAAGAATTTTTCAAATAGCTACAATGGTTCCGAAGATTACCTCGAACATATAAACACACAAAAATCCGCCCTCTCTATTTATAATATTAGTTTTATAATTAGTTATTTTAATTTTATTTTATTAGTTATTTTATTTATATATTATATTATTATAATTTTTATTTTATTAGTTATTTTAATTCGTTTGTACTTTCATTAATTCGGCTAACCTTGATTCGTATTATTCTGGATTACTGAGATTCTATTGTAGTCCAAAATTGATAAATCAATCCAGATCTTGTGAACAAATCTGTTTTAGGTTCACCCTCGACAAAGTACAACATATTACATATGCAAAAAAATATTTATTTATTGAAATATTTTAGTTTGTACTACGTTTTTGATAAAAATTTAAAATACCTTAACTTATTTATTTTTTGCAGTTTGCAATTTCGTCGTACATGAGCGATGTCTAAAGACTGTAGTATCTCCATGTTCAACAATAACTCCAAGTATCATTAAAGTAAGTACACACAAATCCACCGCATTTCAGTAAAACGAACAACAACGTTAAAAAAGCAAAACATTGCAATAAATTACATACACCTGTATCCCGGAATATGATGAATCATTTTTCAGTACGTTATAATGTCAGGTAATGGATTTAAAGACATTCAATAGAATCTTTTGTCGAATGTTATGAAATCTATAAGCTCACATTTTGCTATGAAAGAGGGGTTCTTTGTAACCTCGAAACACCGTGCATTCAACTTATTGAGATCTTTGGTTTTTTACTTTCTTCTATACACTGTAAAAACGATTCAGAAACGTTCCTGGAAAATAATAGGCAGCTGATGTGCCCAATTTCTTCCAGTAACATATCTTGGAAAAACCAGGAACGTTTTCCGATAAAAGTCAGTAACCTTTCTCAAATTAACCTTGAAACTTTCTGAAGAAGTGCGAAATCTTCCCTGTTGAAGCCAGTCATTTCTCTAGAGCCTTCTAGAAAAATTAAGTACGTTTAGTGTAAATGATTAGAACCTTCCTGATTTACCAATAAGGCTCCATATAGATTAGAACGACCATGGACCAAGCTATGCAAGGAGGAACCAAGTATAGCTCTTGCCTGCCTTACAAAGCTGTAGCTATCCATTAACTTTTTCGCTCTCATTGAGGGCTTAGTCAATCTAGACAGGCCGTAAGCTATTTTAGGCCGATACACTTAATAAACACGTTCATTCAATCTTTAAACTGGTTGCTAAAAATATTTTCCACAACAGTGAAAAGTCTGCACGCGTGCAACTTGTAGCGATTCAGGAAAATTATTTGTGAAGATACTTGTTTTTACGGGGATATAGGTGAAAACGTGTGAAATTCCGAGACGTTCCACGGAAATAACCGGTAACGTTTCGGAATTTTTTTACAGTGTATTTAATATATATAAAAGAATGTATTGGATTCGTTACATTTTTCGGATTTCAAAAGATTTACACGTTTTGATTCATGCTGAATCCATTTTGACCATTTTTTAAAAACTGTTCTTGCTATTTAATCTTCAGTAATTTTGAAAGTTGGAAAAGAAATCTTTTATGACAGTTTAAAGAGTGTATTCATTTTTGAGCATCCTATGTACCGCAAAGCTGATAGTATGACAAAAATATCAGAGCTAATCTCAGTGCCTTAGTTAGAAGTACTGTTTGACCATAGATGAGACGGAAAGGCGACATTCCAGTTAACAGGCGGTAACGGATTCATCTACTAGTTTGAAGGGGTCGCAGTTTGCCGTTACAGCTGTGTGTTAGTCTCCAAATTAAGCAGAGTCACATTAAAATGAACGAAGCGCACGATGCATTTTTCCTTTTCCCCCTTATTCAAACAGAATTGTCTTAACTGTTCACTTGCCAATTACATGGCAAGTGTGGTCAGACTGTATGCAAGTGAGAATATAAAAGCAATGGGTTCTTAGCCTTTAGCAAAGGCTAAAAATGTACAGTCTTGAGCAAAGAAGAGACCGAGGGGACATGATTCAGTTGTTTAAATTTATTAAAATGAAAGATGTTACGGGGCTGAAGTTTAGCACTAAAAACAGGACAAGGGGTCATTGTTTTTAGCTATTTAAATCTCTGGCTAACATGGATATTAGGAAAAATTATTATTTTAGCAGGGTAGTGGAACCTTTGAACAGCTTACCGGAAGAGGTGGTAATGAGCAAGGGAGTAGATAGTTTTAAGAGGGCCATTGATCTTTACTAGGGATTGTAAATTGACTAGGACCAATCTAGCTGGGCCCAGAGCCTGTTGCTGGTCGTCACTTTTGTATTTGTATTTGTAGCATGGTGATAATTTTGAATTTGAGTCATAATTTCCCTAAAAACCAATTACATCAACAGCTTGGAAGGAAGTGATATTATTTTGTGTTTGAGATTGTTTTTATATTTGTGCAGTATGTCAGAGAGCATAGGCGGCTAGTACACACAAAAAAATTGAAAAAAAGTGGGGGATCAAAGAAAGTGCTGGTGGAAGGCAGGTTTGATGGGTGATGCCACTAAACTGACTTTTTATATGAATTGTTAAACGTTATTATTGATTAAATGACCGCCAAAAAATTCGGGACGCGACCACAAAAGTCGAGATGGATGACCACAGTAGAGTTTTTTCTTCCAATTTAAAGCTTCATTTTACTTTTTATGAAATAACAACTTAAAAAAACTATAAAATCCACTTATTAAGTCAATTCTTCGTTCTTTAAACACGTGAAACGATAAATTTTATCATTTTTTGATATCTATCGTTAATTTTGAACTTAAAAAAGTGGGGGAGGGGTGGGCAAAGTCCCTTTACTTTTAAAAATGAGGGAGCAGTTGCTCCCCTTGCCCCTCCGTACGAGCCGCCCATGTTAGAGAGCACCAAAACCCAACTTTGCCTCCCGAGCCTTGAGGTCCTTTTGGCTCAGCAGGTAAAGTACTGGGTTAGCTTGACAAAGATCCGTGGACCCCGCCACGGACACATCGCTCCCTCTCCACTTCCACATCCGTACACCATATGCTCATTTTATTTCACCAAGCCTGATTCTAAAACAAATACCCTGAAAATGTAAATATCTATGCTGTGTCAAGTAAAATGTGTCTCAACTCTTGTAAGACAGCAGTTCTTTGTTTCCTTTTAGAATCCTGTTCCTCATTGTTGGGGTGAACCCGGACACTTAAAACGTCGATTCTGCAACGTTTGTAGAAAGCGCATTGAAGATAGCTGCGCGGTCCGATGTGAAGGTAAAAACTGTTAAACCAATATCTTTTACATTTTATGGAAGTGTCTTCAACTAATTAGGTTTACTTTTCATCTTTAACTTCAACTAACATTTCATGCTTTGACCGTTAGACCTCTTTTTTTTTGGCGGGACGTGCATGTTTCATTTATGTCTTCTAGTACAGAGGTTGCCAACTTAGAGGCTCAGTTAAATCAAAATTGTGGCTCTTAGTTGCATTTAAAAACTAGCTGCAGTATTGACTCTGATGAAAATAATTTTTATAACTGATTTTGACCAATAGTCGTACATACATATCAAATTGGCAAAAAATCTGGACCAATCATCTCTCTTTGGCCAAAACATCGAGGCATTTGGTAGACATTTCTGCGCATGGCGGAAAAGCTCACATACTCATTTGGTATCTCTACAATTTTAGAAAATATTTGCAACTGTAAAAAATTATTTCCAACAAACTAAGATGTACCCTTAATGATACAAGCCTTGAAAGTTGCACAAAGACAAAACTTTTGGTTATTAACCAAAGTTAGGAATTCTTTGGACCTCTCTTCAATCCCAAATAATAACTGAAATAATAACTGAAAATGTTGTGAAATTCTTAAGAATTTTGGGAATACGGAATGTGTGGGGAAATGTAAGGTGTGAGCGTGGGGGGTGCTGTCATTGAGTGGAGAAGAATCATGTATTATCAGTGTGGTGAAGAAATAACAGTAGATTGTACATTAATATTATTGATACAATGTCTATTCATCTACAGAGCCATTTAAAACTGCCACGGAGTAGATAGCCCGATGGCAGCGAAAGGGTTAAGTTTTCATTGCTATTAAATCATTGTAATTCGTTTGCTCTCATATTTTGCCTTTATTCAACATGATTAAAAGAAATACAATACATTACAAAAAGCAGCATGTAAATTTTGAGATATCTCTTAACACTTAGTCGTATAAAATTCTATAATTAAAGTAAACAAACTTTAGTTTCATATTATTCAAACCAAATTTTTTTTTGCAACATTTTAAGTAGCTATTTAAAATTATTACTACTATATAGATCTACGAAAAATCTTTTATTGTATGTATTGATAACTGGTTCAAGAGAAAGTTTTGTATCTTCAACTTGCAACTGCTGATGAATTTTGAAAATATTTTTAAAATTTAAATACGTATTTTTTTTCAGTCTGTGATTATTCTGTCCATGTTGAATGCCAAGACTTCGGAGTCGCTGATTGTAAAGAATGTGCCACTTATGTCCCAAGCAGAGACACTGTGAGTAACTTCCTTTGAGAATCATTCGTTATTAGTTGTATGAAATTGATTTTGAACATGAGTTTAAAAAAAAATCAATATTTGTATTGTTGATGTACTAATTAACAGTCATTTTTGACGCTTGTCACTTGTTTTCTGAAGATTTTGTTTAGTGTGAAACAGGAGAAAAGGAAGGGGGCATTTGCTATTCCGCGAAAACTAAAATCTATTTTTCTTCACAGAAATAAATAACGAGAATGAGTTTGAACATTTTTACTGTTATCCCACCGCTATCTTACAACGATGTGCTTATGGAACTTACTACGTGAAGATTTTGATACAGTGAATTGCAACCAACGTTAAGAACGATTAAAGAAAGAATAATACAATATCCCTTAAAGATCCTATTCACCCTCTTAATTGTTGTGGAATTTATAGAATTAATTGTAGTTGTAAACTTGCCTATATTGGACAGACTCGGCGTGCTTTAAAAATTCGCTTGAAAGAGCATCAAAATTATGTGAAAAAACAACAATTAAATAAGTCTAGTATTGCTCAACATTGTTGGGATTCGAATCACTCCTTTGATTTTAACTCTTATCAGATTATCCAAAAATGCCCCAATTCAGCAGATCTTGACTTTTGGGAATCCTTTCATATTTTGAGGAACAGTTCTAACTTAGTTAACGATCTTAGTGCAGTTCCATATTTTTCTAACATTTGGCTCCCATATCTTTAATACTGTCCTTTCCCCATTCCCCCCCCCCTTTTTTCCCACTTATTTTTATCTATCTTCCTTTGTTTATTTTTACCTTTTTGTCTGGATTGACACCCCCCCCCCCCAATTTTCTTCTATTTATCTTTATTTTTCCTTTTTTCGAATATTTTTTGTTTCTGTTTATTGTATTTCATGGTTTTCCATTCTGCTTTTCCTTTCTTGCGGTTCACGGTTACTGACAATTTCTTTTCTTTTTGTTTAAGCTTCGGCTTAATCCTTGTCCAATTGAATTCTTTCTTTCTGGGTTCGTACCTAAGAGAAAGCTCCTGGCCTTTGCTTGCATTCCTATTGGTTCCTGATCGGTTTATAACTTTGTCATTGGTGTTTGGCTAATCCGCTGTTTTTATCCTTTAAGCTGCATGCTTATCTGCTCTTGGCTTTTGTCGGATGTCTTTTCATCCATAAGCTCATTATTTTTTGCATTGAAAAAGGCGTTCCCTGTAACGCCGAAACACGTGTCTGCTGTAATTTACAAATTTGTGCTTCTACTTACGTTGTTTGGTCTGACTTTACATATCCCTTTGCTCTAGTTACTAAATGAAATATATTAAGAAAAAAGGAAAAACTAATGTTAATCTATTAAAGAAAGAATAATAATATTTTCCTTCGTCCCAGTCCCTAATTCTAACAGAAATATAAACTTAAACTTACGTTAATTCATTACAGCCTTCTTTTCTAATCACAAATTCAAATAAAAATATAAAAAGGTAACCAACGTTAATCGGTTAGATAAAAAATAATGATTTCTTCCTTTTCTGTAGCTGCTTGTTGTCGTCTGGCAAGTTCAAAATGAAAAAAAAAAAAAGAAGTTTACAATAAAACAAAAGACAAAGAATTTTTTTAAAAAGCAGAAAGAGTCAGATTGAGCCGAAGGCTTGAAGATTCAGCCTTATTTGTATACAGTGTTCACTTCGTACAGTTCAGATCTATTTTGAAGAGGGTCGCTATGATGGGCAGGTAATTAAAAACGTGTTCCGGGCCAAGTTGCTTGAACGGGCTATGTAGGCATTTTCGGGAGATTCTAGATCCATCGGGCATAATCTTCATACCCTTCAAATGCCCCGTTTTAAGTCTGGTGATCATGGTAAATCGTATTAATTCAAATGAACACATAAAAAACAATAATAATCGAAAAGAGTTGAAGTTAAAATACTAAAATGAAAGTAAAAACAAATAGCTAGCGCAAAGGGGCAGAAAAGCATGGTGTATAATGATAAAATTAGGCAAAACTTTTAACTTGTGTGAAAAAGAATTGGCTAGGTATGAATTTTTTGTAGTAGATCTGCCGGAAAATTCTGTCTGATTATGAAGAGAAAGAAATATAATGGTTGCACAACTTGCGAACATGGTCCGAAATGATTTGTTGAGCTGAGTAAAAGCAGTCTTCACAGTATCGTCATTAACCAGAGATAGTCGCCAAGAACGTATCTTATCCTTATTAGAAAGCCACAGGAATGATGTAAAAATTCAAAAAAATTCAATAGTTAGAAATCGAAAGAGCTTATTAAGACTTTTTGGGAGCAAAATTATTTGACTTCGTGCCCACATCATCCAGACATAAGGTCTTAAACTCTGCCAAAAATTTCATAAAAGTGCTAAATTTAAAAGGCTTAGCGAGAAATGGAGGGTAGCAAATTTCACCGTCTGCATGTAGGAGGATATCCACCTGCAAAGCGTGTGAAAGAAGACTTCCATTACTCATCGAAACGCGTTAAGTTCGGCGAATTTTCTTAAAATTTTGGCAGACTTTAAGATTTCGTATTTCGGTAACGGGGACATGAGGGCAAACAATTTATTCGTCCAGAAACTTGTTTTACTATGCTCTTTTGATTGCTACTTATTTAAATTTTTTATTCTCATACACTACCGCATTGATTCCTAGTTAACAATACAGATTAATAGTAATTGTCAGTGAACAGGAAAATTTGGAGCAAGCGAAATTGACCAGAGGTCAAAATCACAAGATTGGCTGTTAGAAGCAAAGAGATGTAAGTGCCAAAAGTAAAAATTTGGAGATTATATGTTCAAACGGTAGGAGAACATTTCCAATGTTATGGTGCAAGAGATAGTATTAGTCGGCCTGGTATGTGTTGCTATACAGCAAGATTTAGAAAAAAAAAAAAAAAAAAAAACAATGAAAGCCTATCTAGGGTTTCAACTTTAAATGCGTTTTACTCAAAACTGTAAAATGTCTTTTTACATTCCTTTTGCCCCCTGTTCACACATTAGACTTCTTACAATTATCAGCCCTTAAGTTTTTCATAAAGATTTTAAAAAATGAACTAAAAAGATGTTCATCATGTTGCATTTAGCTTTGCAAATTTTCATTTTCTTGTGAGGCGAAATATTCTTTTTTCTTTCCGCAGTCGACCCTCACGCAGATGCACCACTGGAGAGAGGGCAATTTGCCAGCAAACTCTAAATGCCAACTGTGCAAGAAAACGTGTTGGTCAGCCGAATGTCTAGCTGGGATGAGATGCGAATGGTGCAATATTACGGTAAGTGGAACAGATGAATTGTTGTCAAGAATCTAGTGCTTAAAATGTAAGAATGTCGAGCAGTTATACAACCTCTGACAATAAAGTTTGGTGAATAGTTCTGTAACATTAACGTAGATGAAATATTAAAGAAAGTTACCTTACTGTCCTTCGAAGTAGTCCCTTCCCATAACTATGCGCCACTGAGATCTGCTATACATGCCCTGGAAAATTAGCAAAAAGCCTGCTTTTGGGATGGAGATCAAAAGCCTCGTCACGTTTGTTGGATGTCAGGAATATCAACAAATCTCTTTCTTTTCAAAGCGAATTTATGTCGTGGGAATAGGAAGAAGTCTGGAGAATTGAAATCGGGCGAGTATGGTGGATGCTCAATTTGCACCACCCCTTCATTCATTTTCCTATATTCTTAGTCAAGAACCAACGCAATAAGCCAGCACTTTGTAAAACAAGTCACACACGGAACACAAACGACATTCAACTGAACAGTGGTGTGGGTAAAGGTACCACTTTGCAAGTGAAGTGTTTCGTTTCGCTAGTGTAGCCAGTTCGGCCGTTCTGACTTCATTCCGAACTTTGTTATTAGAGGTTGTAGTTTTTACTTAACTATTTATCATCAACGACTTTTCCAGCAGGAAAGGTATATCGCGAAAACCATCATCATACTCCAGGAGGAAGAACGCAAGGACTGCAATACAATAAAGAAATAATATAGGGCAATTTCAAACTTTATGAGGAGAAAAAATATTAACTTGTATGCTAGGGCGGTTCAAAAGAACTTTTTTTCGGCTAGAGTACAGGACACCCTCTATTTTTTTAGCCTAACTAATAGTATTATGCTGTAAAAGTTTTAGCTTCGTACTCAAATTTTAAGTGGGTGCTCAATGATCCCTTAATTTAATATTAGCCGTAGCATAGAAAATGCCACAAATTGAGTAATATTTAATTTCCCCAGCTGTTTTTTAGTAAATTATTATTTTATTGCAATGCATGTGCATATTAGTGTATATTATAATATGTAGCATTGTTTTTTCAGTTCAATGTATTTTTTTAACCCCCTCCCCATACTTATGAAGTTTGGGGGAGGGGTTGAGCATCCTCTTTCAGTTGAAATAGGAAGCTGAAATTCCTCCAGTATATGACTATCACCAAGTCTAAAAATATTGAGGGGTGTCCTGTTATCTAGGAGAAACCTTTTGTTTTTTACATATATTTTTGAACCACTCAATTATATACGTTGCAAGTCACCCTCAACCTATGCAAATTATTATTTTTTAAACAAGAAAAAAAAAATTCGCTGATAAATTTGATACATCCTATTAACCCCTTCAGACCTGGTGTCCGGTATACCGGACAACCACTTTAAACAGCTGCTAATCATTTAATAATTGATTTAATTAGTTGATTTGTTTTTGTAGTTGACTCTTTACATTCTGCTTATTATAATCTGTGAAATAATTTTTCGTTTTGGGATTGACAGCACTGACATATAAGGATTGAGAGATAGAGAGTGGCTCGTTTTTCCAACCATGGATTTTCACCTGAAAAGCGAGGTTTTTTTCCTGATTTTTTTAAAAATATATAATCTTTAATTAACCGTTTCAAACGCTTATATTATGTTTTATAATTGTTTGTAGAACATTTTATAATGAAGTTTGTTCGGTATTTTATCGTTTTTGTACATGAAATATTGATTTCAAAAATATAAGTTTGGAATGTTGGACGTGTCATAACTCTTTTAATTTTTCTCCAAAAAAACTCAAAATTTTGTCTATAAGATACCTTTTATCATAGTACACTGTGCACCAAATATCAATAATTTTTGGTCAAATATTTCATAATTCCGACTGAAGGGGTTCATAAACGTAATGGTGGCTTACATTCAAATAGATTAAAAATAAAAGCCGAAATTTAAAATTCCTAGATTTAAGTGCAAATATATACACACAAATGTTACAACCGCTACGATAGGTTAAGCAAAACAATAAATACTAAGTAACCGTATAAGTGGAAAGTCATGCTTCGACTGATGCAGAGATAGTTCTTGGTTTTTAACCGATACATATTCACTGGAGTGCAGCAAAATGCAATTTTTATTACTCTGTGACAATGATAGCGGAAGCAGGAATTCGAATAAATTGATATTTCCAGGCATTTCGTAGATTACTAGGAAATATAATTTGGTTCGATGTATGAGGATGAACAGTTTCAATTGTCGAAAGTGGTCCCGCTAAAAGTTTGCTCTTTGCCTTTCAACTATAAGTGGCGAGATAAAAATAACCGGCCGTTTTTGCCAATTTTAAGCTGTCGTGTTTGCCTGTTAGGATAAGAATTGCTATACGTTGTGACTTGCCACGTTGAAAAATGAAAAAAATCGAAACGAAAAGAAAAAGTTTTTTTGCATAAGCGCAATTGCTGAACTTGTACTACAGACATAAATATAGCTTTGTGAAGGATTTATGTAACAGTTTTTATCGACTTTAAAAGAAAAGATTAATGATGTATTTGCGAGTGGAATTACAACCAGTTACCCAAACACTCGACTTCCCTTGCTGAAGTATAAGCTACATTTAATGAATTATTTCAAGTCTGGATCTTATTTTAAGCACTTTAATTGTTAAGATCACGTTATGATCTTTTAGGAGTCTCATTTTCTAAAATAAAACATCTATTCTTATCTTTCAGTGACGTAGATACCTTTGTAGTGTTATTTTAAGAAATATGTTTATAGTTCTATTTCTGATTTTGTTTTTTAAGAAACAAAAATTTGTATTAGGGTTAGTATTTTGCAGTTTAAGTTTGAAGAAAAGCTATATACCACAGACATTTTATCTTAATGGAGAACACACAATGATGCAAATATCAAAAAATAAATAAATTTTAATAAAATAAAATAAAATCCAAGATGGAAAATGATGCACGCGCAAAACAATTTTGTTAAAGATGAAAATGCATGTTCTTTGAATACATTTACTTTTGATAAAACTTAGAAAAGATAGTCTACTTATTTGATTTTGCGACGACGCTATTACTATATTTTTAAGTACTCATAATATTGGTATTGCACACGGGTTATACTTAGTTTGCTAATTCTGTTAAAACTGAGAAACATACTAGTCTGAAGAAAACATTTTTTCAAATTAATTTTAAAAAGTTGGGAAATTTCAGCTATAAAACACGTTAAAAAAAAAAAAAAAAAAAAAAAAAACACTTAAGAAGTTCCGTCCGAAACTAAACAAGCTTACTTTCCAGTACAACAACATCGACTTTCCAGCATCTTGTCAATATTCTCTCAATTACCTAAAACTACAAATTATACCAACATCAAAAACCACTTAACATTTATAGTTGATATCTAAAATCAAAATATACCTCTCTCATCTGATGAACTTAACACGTAAAAAATAAATTTCCGAACGAATAAGGTAGTGGTAGATTTAAAACTATGCAGCTAGTATTTTTTCCCAAGAAAAAATCTTTTAACGTTAAAAAAAAAAAAAAAAATCAAAATACTTTTCACGGGAAAAAAAATTGTTTTTAGCTCCTTCTTTTGGGTAGAAATAAAGCTTCTCGGACTGTATCCCGGATGGCTCTCAAGACGGTATAGGCACAGTAGCGTACATAGGCTTCGGTGCGCACCCCCGCGAGATTCAAAAGTATGCCCCCCCCCCCATAAGATTAAAAAAAAAATTAACATAGAGCTATTTTTTCAGAGCGTACGCCGTCATACCTTTTGCACCCCCTCCAGAGCTGTAGGGGTTGCGGGGGTGCTATGCACGCCACTGTATAGGCATTACATTAATCAACAGGTTTTATGCATAAAAGATCCAAGTAATGATTGCTGTGACTTCCAGGCGCATCCTTCCTGCTACGGGAGCCTTCCAACCGAGTGCACGTTTGGATGCTTGGAGAGCATCATGCTCCCCCCTGCCGCCGTCAGCATCCCGCGCACAGACGTGCCGCTCGAAACCATCATCGGGGGACAGATGAAGAGGAAGGACAACACCCTCTCACGTGAGTAACATCCAAGTATAATGAGACTAAAGGTAGTTTCGGTTTCAAATTAATATCTAAAGCAGGGGTCGGCAAGTAAATTTAGTTGGGGTCCGGATATTTTTGAAAATTTTTATGGGAGTCCCCTATATCAAACCTAGGAAACCCTACACCAATCATTACAGAATTTAATCAGTCATTCTGTGCGGTCGTTTCCGAAACTTCAAAAATATTTTTTTCGGTTTGTTGGTTTATTCGAATTTAATGGCGCAAGAGCCCTTCAGGGCTATACTGCGCCAAACAATTCTCTATTTTATACTATTACTTTCTTATCCAAGTTCAAAACAAGAAAACTTTGAAAGCAAAAATATGTTGAAGTAGAAGACATAAAACTAAGTAGCTTAAAATATAAAGTCTTTAAAAACGAAAAAGATGAAACCATATAAAATAAACTTTGAAAAATATGAAAAGGACAAAATCACATAATGACGATATAAACACTAAATTAAAAGGGAGAAACCAATCTCCCGGAGGAAGGAATGTAAATTGCGATGGGGTTGGTCCCCAAGCAACTCCTTCAAAGTAGGGTTAAAATCATTAAAATATTTAAAACGTGTTTGATTAAAATTTGGGCAGTTACTTAAAATATGTAACACTGTCTGATTGACATTACATGTCATGTACATTGGAGCTGGTTTACGGCATTTTTTCCGGAAAGAGCATGCTTAAAAACATAGGATCTGACAATGTTTTGAATAATTTGACAAAGTTTAATATTTAAAAAAAATATTTTAATCGGTGAGCAGATTCAATTTTATTTTTTATTCTCCTGCACATGATATCACAAGTGATGAAATGCCCTTCACTGATGCTTTTAGCGCAGAGCGCAATATTTAATTCGCATCTTTACTCACATGTAGTGGAAACGATATGGTTGATAACAAGCGTATAGCGCAATATTTAATTCACTTCTGAATTATTATAACGTGGAAACACGGCAGACAGCAAGAGTAAGCATTCAGCGCGCCAGTGGAATATGCATCAAAGTTCATCACGTGATGTCATAAAGACCACACCTTATTTGAAAAATCGGATATTTTAAAAAACTAATTAAAAATTCAACGTTTTGAAAATAAAATATTTTCTTCGCTCCTTGTTATTATTATTATTTTTTTTTTTTTTTTTGCTTATTCTATCAACTTCAGTGAATAAAAGCAGTACTTTTGACTGATGGAAACAACCCCATTACTTCAAAATACTAAAAAAAGTATTTAAAGTGGCGCCTAAAGAATTGTTGCATGCACAAAAATATTTTTAGATAATTTATTAGTGTAATTTATACTTGCAAAATAGCTTTGTGGTTCAGCTTTTGACCAACCATCCGCGGTCGCAACTGGACCGCGGTCTGCCAGTTCCCCGCTGCTGATCTAGAGGTTCTATTAAGCAGTAGAATGTTTCGATGTAATTTTCACCCACAAGTTTTTGGATTCCTCTTGATATCTTTTATTATACATCTTCTGCGGAACTATTTTTCTTCTCTTTTGTAAATAAGATCAAATTCTTCAGTATTCACATCTTAATATATAAAAATGGAGTTTGGTAAATTTGTTCCCTAAGATCTCAGAAACTACCCGGCAGATTTGGCTGAAACTTTCATCGTTTGTTCTTTTTGGTACTGGGGAGGTTTGTAGACCAGTTCGAAAAAGATCCGATTGTTAGTTCCTTTTTTATTCTAATGTGTCCAAATTTTCGCATAAATGCCCCAATATGACGGTGAAAAAATACGTGCACATATTAAAATTATGTGTCCATCGAAAGCGCTTATTTTTCTGCTGAAGATGGCATCTGTTAAAAAGTTCTAAGCTGTATGAAAAACGAGATATGAGCTTTTTTTGTTCCATGTTCGAAGGCTCTCCTCAATCCAATTCATTATTTAGTGTATCATCTCAACTCTCAGTTGATAGCTAGAATTCTTGTACTGTTCAATATTTTTGCGTTTCGTGTGACTGTTCGAGGCTTTTCTCAAGTCAAATCTTAAAGTAACGTTTTTTCACAAGATTGGCTGATAATAAATGGATTTGGCTGATTATTTTCCATTTAAATGGAACTTTAATGAAATTATTGTTATATTTTTATTATTTGTGCGATCAGACTCATGATCCAATCCACCAGTAGAAATCTCGCCAAACTCTTTGCAAAGATTTCAGTAGCTTATGCGAATACATTTGTGCAATTTTTTCAACTGCCGCTGTTAACAAAATATCGCCATTAAAAGAATCTTTAAAACTTTTTTCAAGATGTAAAATAATCCACCATAAACTAAATTAGGCAAATCCATTAAAGAGCACAAAAACTTCCATAAATTTTTCTTTTTTGCACATTTTCAAACAATCGCCAAATTTTACTACTCATTTTGGAAACATTTTGGATGAAAATGTTTAGCTCCATGTTATGGTGACTAGAAGTATCTCAGGATTTGGCGACAATATCTTTTTGACGAAAATTAGTAACAGACCGTTTTACAATTTTTGTTAGCCGGCCGAAGACATGGATTTTAGCTGTATTAATGAAGATTTTTACTATTAATTTTAATGTAATGGAGATTTTTAGATGAGCCGTTATCGTTATTTCAGAATGGTTGATGCTGATGTTGATTTTGAGGGACTGACGTCGATATTCTAAGATGACGTTTCGAGAATTCATTGAAAAGGGAATTTTTTTGAAGCTATTATGCTAATTCTGTTGGGGTTAAAAAAGGGTGTCTTCCCAGTTTAGCCGACATTTCGTCCCCCCCCCCCGTTTTCTTATTTAATCATACCTTTTGATATATTAAAATATTAAAGGCGGGAGGAAGTTTGAAATGTCGGCAAAACTGGGGATAAACCAAAACCAAAAACAGAATGTTGATGTTATTTTGAAAATTTTTCTTATTCCGAAGGGAGGGGGGGGGGATGACTACTTTCCTTATTCAGATACATATTTTTAGAGGGACTGTTGACGATATTTTAAAACTGAAACCCTCATTCTAACTCAAATCTGAACGTTTTTTCCACTTCATAAGTATTCAGGTTTTTAACGTTTTATGTGTTTAAAAGTATAGTAGCTTAGTCTTATTTAAAAATACTTGACACCCGTATTGTTTTTCATAATATGCAGCAATATTGAAAATTATTTTAATGCCGCCCGGATTGGTATAAATTCAACGCTGAATGGGACACTCAAATTGATATCAACCTTGCCAAAAATGTAATTATTTTCTTGCACGTTCTGTTGTTGATATTTTCAAAATTTATGGAACTCGCTTCTTCGTAATAGCTTATGCGAATACATTTGTGCAGTTTTTTCAACTGTCGCTGTTTTTGAAGCCAATGTTTCTCAGCTTTCACCATGTAAACAAAATATCGCCATAAAAAGAATCTTTAAAACTTTTTTCAAGATGTAAAATAATCCATAATAAACTAAATTAGGCAAATCCATTAAAGAGCACAAAAACTTCCATAAATTTTTCTTTTTTGCACATTTTCAAACAATCGCCAAATTTTACTACTCATTTTGGAAACATTTTGGATGAAAATGTTTAGCTCCATGTTATGGTGACTAGAAGTATCTCAGGATTTGGCGACAATATCTTTTTGACGAAAATTAGTAACAGACCGTTTTACAATTTTTGTTAGCCGGCCGAAGACATGGATTTCAGTTGTATTAATGAAGATTTTTACTATTAATTTTAATGTAATGGAATGATAATAATATAATAATAATATAATGATAATCTATATATATATATAAATGAATGTTGGTAAATTTGTTCCCTATGATCTCAGAAACTACCCGGTAGATTTGGCTGAAACTTTCACCGTTTGTTCTTTTTGGTACTGAGGAGGTTTACAGACCAGTTCGAAAAAAAATCCGATTGATAGTTCCTTTTTTATTCTAATTTGTCCAAATTTTCGCATAAATGCCCCAATATGACGGTGAAAAAATACGTGCACATATTAAAATTATGTGTCCATCGAAAGCGCTTATTTTTCTGCTGAAGATGGCATCTGTTACAAAGTTCTAAGTTGTATGAAAAAAGAGTTATTAGCTTTTTTTGTTCCATGTTCGAAAGCTTTCCTCAACCCAATTCATTATTTAGTGTATCATTTCAACTCCCAGTTCATAGTTAGAATTGTTGAATTTTTATGTGTTTCGTCTGACTGAGACTTTTCTCAAATCAAATCTTAAAGTAACGTTTTTTCTTTTTTCCCCCCCAAGATTGGCTGAAAATAACTAGATTTGGTTGATTATTTTCCATTTAAACGGAACTTTAGTGTAATTAATGTTTTTTTTTAATTATTTGTGCTGATCGGATTTTTTAATCATTATCCAATCTAACAGCAGAAACCTCGCCAAAATTTATGCAGAAAGATTTCAGTAGCGAATGCATTTGGCAGTTTTTTCAACTGTCGCGGTTTTTGAAGTCAAAGACTACGTAATAATGTTTGTCAGCTTTCACCATGTAAACAAAATATCGTCAATCAAAGAATATTTAAAAACATTTTTTACTGTAAAATAATCCAGCAACTAAATTAGGCAAATCCATAAACAGCACAAAAACTTCCATTAATGTGACTTTGTGCACAAATTCAAACCATCGCCAAATTTTACTACTTATTTTGGAAACATTTCGGTTGAAATTGTTTAGCGCCATTTTATGGTGACCAAAAGTATCTTAGCATATGGCGACAATATCTCTTTAACAAAAATTAGGGGGATATTTCGATAATTGGGAATCTGGCGGGGTCGTCTCATTTTTGGCGTAAATAATTTTATTTTGGTAACCCTGCTGATTTATAGTAACCCTATGTGAATAGATATTTCCGATCTCTTTGTTTTGATTTGCAAAGAAAAATACCTCTCGCGCAGGCGCTGGAGCCAAAAATTAACGCCAATGAAGAAAGATAGCCAGATTCCCAATTATCGAAATATCCCCAAAATTAGTAACATACCGTTTTACGAAGTAAGGAGGGGGAGCATTATCCAAGGTATCCCAAAACGATTCCCGCAAATTCGGCAACATTTTAAATCTCACCAAGAATCCACAATAATTAAAATTTTCCAAAATAACTAAAGCAAGTTTAAGGGGATCAGGAGCGCGTGGCTACATTTTTTTTTAAACAGTTCGTTCTTCAATAGACATACAGAGAAGGTAAGACTCTATGTAAAAAAAAAAATAAGTATTAACTGATAAATCTTTTTAAACATGTGAAGTTTAATTTCATATTTCGTAAATTCTTCAAATTTGTATATGCTTAAATTTTGTGTTTTCGTTTCTAAATGAATACTATTTTGCTCTTTTTACTTATTGCTACTTTCGTTTTATGAGTAAAGAAGAATCTAGATTTTAAATCACGTCAAAAAGGTGTGTTTTAAGTTCTTTCACTTAAAACAGAAAACAAATGCAAGTAACGATTGTTTCTCATAATTATTGCTAACCCAGGCAACGCCGGGTATTTTTGCTAGTAAGATATAAAATAATATTTTCCGCTAATAACGGACGAGAAAAACTACATTCATACTCCACGGAAAAAATCTAACTTTTCTATCCAGTTTGTTTTCGTGTTCTCATTCCAAAAAAATAATGAATAGTGCAGACGATAATAAATTAAGGTAAATAATGCTAATAAATATAAAGCGTTGCAGACGATAAACTGATAATTAATAAATGCAAAGTATACTTCATGCGATTAATTGAAATATCAGTAACATCCTTTTTGTTAGTTTTGCCGCATCTGCCACCCAAGGCTACATGATAGAAGAAAATTACTAATATCGATAATTTGGGAGTAGGTTTTTTGAAGATTACTTCATCCATTTTTTTCTGACAAAGTTCCAAAGAAGTCACTTCATTTTAAAAATATATACTTACTCTATTGTACAATTGAATAAATGCAAAATAACCGAATTGGAAACAAATTCGTTGTGAAAATTGCACCAAAGTTACAAGAAGCATCTTCTTCAGTGGGAGGTGGGAAAAAGCTGGATAATGAAAACCAGCGCTATTTTCGTAAAAATATCTTTAATGCAATTCGCAAAATAAAACTTACTGAACCACAGTGAGTTTCTTCAATTGTAAATCAGTTTATCTGCATTAATTTCGGAAAAATAATTCTCTCTTTTCTCTCCCCCCTCTCTCCTCCTTTTGAGATTTCTATAAAAACAGTAAAACATTTATTTTTACAATATGAGCTGGAAATAAAGAAACTGCGATTGAATCAAAACGTTTATCATTGTCAATTCGGGGAAAATACGTAACTTGTTTCGTAAAGACTAATAAGTAAAGCGTATTTTACCAGACATAAATATAGTGAAACCTCGTTCTGACGATTTTCGGTAGGACGATTTATTTAAACAAATTCTTCGAGATAAAGATATACGAATAGCGATTATATTTTACTGCATAAAAGTAATAGTGAATAACGTTTAGCAAAAAACAGAACAATAAAAAAGAGTGTATGGTATGACGGAAAGAAGTTACATAGCTTGAATTCTTTAATTCCCGTACAAGAATCAAGAAAACAATTAGCTGTTTGAAATTAATATATTTTGATTAAAAATAAGCGCAAGAAATTAAAAATGTTTTTAAAACTAAATATATTTTTAATTTAACCCTGTAAAAATACTTCTGGAATCGATTTGAAATAGTCATTAAGGCTAATTTTGAACCACGTGGGTTATTTATCACTTCATATGTTTTAGCATATTTGACTTCAAAAGAACTCACCAGCCCAATACTGCACTTCACTGGCAAAGTTACAATATCAGTTTTCCTTTTTATTTTATACTAGTGGTACCCGCACGGTTTTGCCTGTAGTAGAAACTTAAAAGTCTTTTGGTTCGCCTGTATATTTACAAATAACGTATGGTGCATTTCTCGCCAATTGGCTTGTCCATGTTACGGTTCCACGTTATGATAACTTGGTAATTTACTGTCCATCTTTTGATAATTTTGCTCGAGAAAATGTTCATAAAATTGGAATAGAAAAAGGACAAAATCGAATTTTCGAAAAATCGCTTCAAGGTGCACACTATCGCTTCAAGGTGCTATAAACCAATTCTGTGCCAAATTTATGAAAATCCGCAGAACGGTCTAGGCACTATGCGCGTCACAGAGATCCTGACAGACAGAGAAAGATCCGGACAGAGAGACTTTCAGCCTTATTATTTATTTTATAAAATAAGTTGGCAACACTTTAAATAGTTCATTGTGTAATCCAATAGTTCTATACACCTATAGTTACTGTTTGGAAGCTGGGCAATTCCATGTCAGATCAATCACCTTCTTGACCTCATCATTTCTGATTTTGACAAAAATTGGTGTGAGGCACACATATGACAAGATAGTTATCTAGCCAATTTTTAGAATTCTACTTTAAAAATTTTACGAAATACAGGGCTGTTAAAAAACTGAAAAAGTACGAAAAAAACGAAAAGTTGTGACATTCAAATGTCTGTAACTTCTCTCCTAATTATAGAAGAACAAAATTTCAAAAACCATTGTAAAGTTAAAGAATAAAGCTAATTCTAGTGATATAAAACATGAATTTCTTACGAAAGATTTAAGTTTCAAGACTTTTGACCTTGAATGCAGAACTTTAAACCGGGTATAAATTTCAAACTGTATCTACTAAATACTGAAAATTGTAATTTTCTGTTGCAGCTAGAAGTATTTCTGAAGAATTTCCATTGTCTGGAGATTTGAAAAACAAAGATTTCGATGAATATTCTCAAAAAGACAAGGAAGAAGGTAATGTGTGTTTTTGTTAGTTTTAACAAAACCTTGCGTTTTAAACTGCCTAGAGCAGGGGTTGCCAAACTTTTCCGATTCACGGCAACCCATGAAGATTTAGAATTTTCTTGCGCCACTCAAGTCTGTATACATGCAGAGTGCGATTTATTTCAAAATGCTCTAAATTTAAAATCTACCAGTCAGGATAAATTGACATTTTACTGGAACAGCTGTGAAGCAATGGAATTTCGTTTGTGGTAAGGAAAAAAAATAGTTCCAAGATGTGCCGGTTGATGGCGCTGTCCAAATTTACATTGTTGCTATGGAATTACTAAGACGTGGCTTGAGTAGAGACGTTTCATTTTAAAAACCAAATCAAAGAGTGGTTCTTTTGCTACAGTTTTTATTTTTCTAGTACATTATTTTGACAGCACCATTTTGAAGCTATTTTTTCGCCTTCACCAAACAAAATTTCATTGCCTCGTGGTTATTCTGGTGAACTATCAAATCATTCTGACCATTAACTAAAAGGTTCGAACTTCGCAGCAACCCTTATTTCTTCTTGCAACACCCAGTATGAGAACTCCTGGACTAGAGTAAAAATTCCTCGTATTAAAAGTTTTATTTCAATCTTGTGTTTTGAAAAGGACTGAATTCAATAAATGAGTTATAACTGAAAATCAGGAAACCATTTTGCTATTTTAGGGAAATTTTCCATGACTTTTCCCCCGAAACAGCATTTTACCGGGAATAAAATATTCAAAAATTCAATTATTAATTTTAAGTGCATTATTGAGAAAAGGTCTTTGACTTTATCGATAATTGGTCCATTTTCATATATGAATAGCCTATCTAGCTCTTAGAGACTGTCTAAGAGGAATTGAATTTTATTATTAACACGCTTTTATTAGCTTCACCTGTATGTATGTATGTATGTATGTATGTATGTATGTATGTATGTATGTATGTATGTATGTATGTATGTATGTATGTATGTATGTATGTATGTATGTATGTATCTTGTAACGGAATCTTGCAGCTCAAATTTCGCCGACTTCCTGCGATCGGATTCTTTTGAAATTTGGCACGCGACCTCAGATCCGATGACAATGCAATATTCTATAATCAAATTAATTAATTAACTCTTTTAATTGTTAGTTTCCTCCAATTTTAATCAATATTTTGGCATAAATCCAACAATGTAAAAAAGGAAAAATTTTAAAAAATACATAAAAAAATGCTCGCAAAAATTATTTAAAAATATCTACAAAAACCTTTAATTTTTCTGCATCAGACAAAATTTGTTCCAATGTTCCAAGGTAATTAGAACATGAAACATAATTGTTTTTAACCAATTTCATGCCAAAATTTAGGTGAGCCTTCAATTGGAAATTCATTGCTGATCAGACCATTGTTGAACAAAACTTTTATTCAAATGCATTTCAAATTTTCAAAGTAATATAAATATGATTTCCGCAAACATACATCGATGACTCACAGTAGCTTCCCATCGGGGTGCACTTGTCTTAACTTTAAGATATTCCCTCGCACTCGTTTTATAAATAATTTCGTCGCCTGATAATTCTCCAACATAAGACTAAAAAACTGAAAAGTAAAATAATAGTTTAAAAAACTAAAAAAAACACGCTTTCGTATCAAAATGAACTAAAAAGTGAAAAATAATGTTTGGATGATAGTAGTTGACCAATCACTTAATTTTTATGTAATACGAAAAAGCGTGGGGGGCTTCTTATCAGTTGTCTTGAATTTCTTCCATTTGTTGTCCAAACAAAAATGTAAATAGACAGCACCCCATGCTTTTTTGTATTACATTAAAATTAAGTGATTTGTCAACTACTATCATCCAAACATTATTTTTCACTTTTTAGTTCATTTTGATACGAAAGCGCGTTTTTTTAGTTTTTTAAACTATTATTTTATTTTCTCCAATCAGGTCTCATATGCGAGGCAACGCCTCTTAAGAAAAATCCTAATGCAAAGTTTTGATGACAGGTATGAAATTAAGGGGATCCGTATTGGTCTAAAACTTTATGGGTGTGCTGGATCCTTTTGACGCTTGGATAGGCTGTCTTACTCTTAGATATATTTTCCTAAAAAGGGAGTTGAACTAGTTTTCTCATATTGGCGGAAGCAATACGTATGCATTTTCAAATAAGTCCAGTAAAATTAGCCACCTCGAGCTCTCACTAACTTATTAAGGTTATTGAATAAAACTTTCGTAATACTATTTATTTTCCAGAGATAAAGGAAAAGTACAAGAATAGTAAAAAAAAAGAAGTTTTACGCTTGAAAGTTTTTTTTTTTTGCAGTTTTACATTTCTTTCGCATTAAGTTTTTTTTCTCACTTATGTACCTATTTAAAAGTGAAATAAAATTTTATTCATTAAATTTTACAGAACTAATTAAAGTTTACGATGGGAACGGGTCCATGAAGAGCAAAATGTTTCGGACAATCACCATGCCAAGAAACGCAACTAAGGAACAGATCATAGTAAGTGGCACCTTTGCTTTCTTTGAAATATAGAAAACCTATCTAACCCTAACTAATCCTTTCCAAATCAATAACTTACGAATTATTACTCAGAACTGAGATTACTGATATCTCGATAGTAATGTTTTTTTTTTTTTTTTGAGCAATCACAATTGCTAATTGTTTTCATTTGACCGTCCTTGATGTTGTGGTTCCTTTCCCAGCTTGGACCAGGGGCCTCTGCAGCGTCACCGCCCATCGGCCTCTGCATCCTCTGGTCCTGACGACTGTTCCCCGGAATCAGGTGGCGTGCATGTCCTACGCACACGCACGCTCATACACACACACGCGCGCGCCTTTACACACATACACACATACACGCTGACACACACAAACGCACCCGCCTTTACACACATTCATTCACGCCTACGTGCATACACGCAGGTCTACACACACACACACAAGCCCAGCCTACACATGTATGCCTACACACACATACACAACTATACACTAGGGTGGGCCGAAAAAACTCATTTTTTTTTTCGAAGTTGTAATAGCACGGAAAAGTTGCGAATTATAAAGACAAACGAAGAAAAAAAGAACTATGGAAATCGATTGACATCTTCCGTTCGCGCATGGGGCCTAAAGTTTCACAAAATATGAAAAAAAAAAAAAACATCATTTTTGAGATTTTTCTTTAAATTTTTTAATTAGATGTTTTCTTAATGTAATAGTTTGTAACTTCTTTAAACAAAGCCTCAAAACAATGTGTTTAAATTTGATTTCGATTAGCTAATATCTTTCGGCCGCGCATGGGCCCCAAAATTTTCCAAAATAATAAAAAAGTTATATTTTAATGGGTTTTCGGTATTTGATGAATAATCGGTATTTAAATATAATAGACGAAGTATTTTTTCAGTCCAACTGAAAATGAGATAGAAAAAAAAAACTGTCAGGTTCAGTCAATGTTTTCCGGTAGTACAAAGCCTTAGAAACTCTCATGCGCAGACGTCGAACAGCAATCCAGACAACGTCACTCGCCTGGCTGGGTGCGCTCTCCTCCACGCCATCCTAGCTGCATATGTCAGTAGTGATCTCAGTAAACTATTACTTAGTTCGATCTAGCTGTTTTCGTTCTGCAACTTTTGTAGTTTTCTGTCATGATATATGCCTGTGCAATGGCAGTTTGTCTCCTCCATATCAATGAGTTGACTTTCACCACAAATTTAAACTCTTGGATGGCAAGACAACGGAGCCCAGTACCTCTAAAGGGCGATTGGTGAAAATAATTATATTAATTAATAATATAACAACAATTGCCATTAAAGGGGTTTTTGTGAAAAGTTTGTTGGCTGTTTGGAACATTACTTTCAAGCAATTCCCAGTGCACACGCAGACTATTGAACGCTGCGTAAAACTCGTAACGGTAGTCTCAGCAAAAGTTTGTGGAGCTGAATCTCGAGACGGATTTATAAGAACCACCCTACTGTCCAGATCATCCATGCCTAATTTCACCAGCATATAGGTCTTCAAAGTTAGGGATTAAGTCACTCTCGATGTGTGATTCGATGTTGTCGTCGTCACTGATTTGTACCAACAATGGGGAAGAAGATAATTCACAGTATATCCAGTTGATCAACCCTGAGTATTCTTGAACATAGAAGTTGACTTTTGCGTGAACGTTCTGTTTTCCTTCTTGGATGTATCTATCTTGACTTCAGAATTCTTCGAACCCCGAACATTTATACATTTATTGTCATCTTGAGTCATGGCTGAACAGTAAGTTTTCTGGGTGAGTGAAAAAACCATTCCGTTCGATCGCAGGGTTCACAACATACAGCAAAGGTTTTGGCAGGTACCTGATATATTGTATTGCTTGGTAAACAAGTTTTGGGCCGTCTTAAGATGGTTTGATAGAAAACCACATTGGCATGAATGATTTCAATATAAACTATACTAATTCTTGAAGTTCAGATTCAAGGCTTTCTCCACTCATATACACAATCTGAGAGTTCTATTTGCCTTTGTCAACCACCTCGAATGTGATAAATGCCGAGGATTTCGTACAGCTAAATCTTCTTTACAGGTTCCTGATTCAATTGCCTTTGAAATATCAAATTAATGATGCTGATCTTTGCTGAACGCGTTTTGGTCCATCTCTGCGGGACCAGGCAATCAATACTCTGAAAGTTAACTACCGGAAGATTCTGGCAGTCAACAAACTTTTCCCCAATTGACCCTTTAGAGGTACTAGACCCCGTTGTCTTGCCATCCAAGAGCTGAAACATGTGGCTCATTGCATAGTCATATATCATGACAGAAAACTACAAGAGTTGCAGAACTAAAACAACTAGATCGAACTAAATAATAGTTTACTGAGATCACTACTGACAGATGCAGACTAAAAAAGCAATGTTGAGAGACAGCTAAAGTGGTTCTAGGATGGCGGGGATGGCGTGGAGGGGAGCGCCCCCAGCCAGGCGAGTGACGTTGTCTGGATTGCTGTCCGACGTCTGCGCAGGAGAGTTTCCAAGGCTTTGCGCTGCTGGAAAACATTGACTAAACCTGACAGTTTTTTTCCCCCTATCTCATTTTCAGCTCGACTGAAAAAAATACTTCGTCTATTATATATTTAAATACTGATTATTCATCAAATACCGAAAACCTTTAAAAACTTTTTTTTTTTTTTTCATTATTTTGGAAAATTTTGAGCCCCATGCGCGACCGAAAGCTATTAGCTGATCGAAACCAAATTTAAGCACAATGTTTTGAGGTTCTGTTTAAAGCCGTTACAAACTATTATATTAAGAAAACATCTAGTTAAAAAAAAATTTTTAATCTCAAAAATGATGGTTTTTTTTTTTTTTTTTTTTTTCATATTTTGTCAAACTTTAGGCCATATGCGCGAACGGGAGATGTCAACTGATTCCCATAATTCTTTTTTTTCTTTTTTTGTCTTTACAATTCGCAACTTTTCCGCGCTATTACAACTTCGAAATAAAAAAAATGTGTTTTTTCGACCCATCCTACTATGCATACATAACTGCCCAGGAAGAGGGGCAGGTTTGAGGGGACAGAAGCTGTTTCTAGAAACAATAACTCCAATGAGTAGGATCCTACCGAAACTCGTGATTGCGAAAAACATAATTTAAATTCAAAAATTCAGAATTTAAATTAGTTTTTTTTTCCATTTCAATTTTTAACTTTGATCTATTATCGTCTGCTATTTTCCCTTTGTCACTGTAGGTGTTTATTTATTTTTTTTAATTGCAAGTTGAGTAATTGTTATTTATTTTTTACAACAGGCTGCTTCGTTACGAGCGTTTCATGTCTATGACGATGTACGGCTGTATTATATTACAGATGCATATGGTGAGTGAATTTGATGCATGTTATGAATTATTTTTATTGCTGTTATTGTTATTATTTTTGTTACCGTTATATTTATTATTACAATCATTATTATCGTTGTTGTTATTATAAATATTATTATTATCATTATTATTATTATTATTATCGTTGTTGTTATTATAAATATTATTACGTATTATTATTATTATCGTTGTTGTTATTACAACTATTATTATTGTTGTTACTATTATTTTTACCGTTATTTTAATTTCTATTATTAATATTATGGTTATTGTTGTTCTTATTACTATTATTATTACTATTCTTCTTCTTCGTCTAACTACTATTTTATTTTATTTCCTATATTTTTGATACCGTATGTACAGCATGTATTTCGTTTTCTATTCTAGACCCTAACGAAAAAGAGCCCGAAGGTCCCGCTCCGATCCAGAACTTGACCAGGAGAGAGGGTCAGCGTTCTGCCATCTTCCTCAGGTTTCGGTCCCCAGATCCTAACTCTGGATATATCAAAGTCTACCCCGGAAAACTCGGGTAAGGAGAACTCATTCAAGTCCGAACATAAAAAATAATATCATTTCAAATCGTATAGAAAACGTTTGTGAAAATCTTTGCTTTAACGTACAGACGATCACAAGAAATTTATTACTTTTGCCATCCTTCGTTTCCATTCAGATTTTACACTGTTAAAAATTTTCCGGAAAATTTACGGTAATTGTTATTGGCATCCATATTGCCAGTAACTATTACCGTAGAAATCAAATGTTACTGTAAAATTTTACGGTTTCCTCGGTAGGCCACAGCAACCAATTGGAGCTGGGGTCGCTTATTTCTCCGGTATAAATTACCGTAAAAATCAGCGACGCTGCAAGTCCGCTATTTTACAGTAACAATTACCAGAAAATCTTCCTGAATTTTTAACAGTGTAGGTCGAAGTATTTTCTGTATGTATAGAAATATTGAAGAGTTAGTTACTATTTGAGAATTTAATCGACCAACCAGTGATTTTCTTTTATGTAAATAAACTTCAAAAAGTATTTTCGTAGATGAATTGGGAGTACTAGAAACTTCCTTCTTAACAATTTCTAAAGCGAAGCGAATGGGTATGAGCACTGGTTAGAAGCGTTCATTCACTGGGTTGCTGTCCTTTCATCTCAAACACGTCAAAAAAACCTAACACAGAGCTGCACAAAATGTCTCGCTTTTTTTTTTTCAAAGTAGTTACATGTACAAATTTAAGTCCATAAGTGCAGAGCATAAAACTTGCATTTTGAAGCGTTTTTTGAAATCAAATGTAATTTTATTTCAGTTTTAGCAACATTTTCACATAAATTTGCTCAATGAAGACGAAAAAGTCTTGCATATTTTAAATTTTATGCCATTAGAAAGTTCACATTTTCCTGCACGGATATGAAATTTGCTTTACCAGTCGTTTTGGATCTTCTTTTTCATTGCAATTAATCATTTTGCCGTATTTAATGTTGTCGTAGTTGTGAATTCGTAAAAATTAGAAACATTTTTTACCTAACTTATTTCTTTGTATACCATTAGAAAGTTATATTTTTCTGCACTGTAGGGGAGATTCGCTGCTTCCAGTTGGTTTCGACTCCTTTTTTTTCAATCAATTATTTTGTCGCATTTAATGTTGTCGTATTTGCAAATTCGTAGAAAATGAAAGCATATTTTGCCTTACTTATTTCCTTTTGTTTTAATTCCAAGGACTATGAACCTTATTCGAATGGGAATTTTTCAAGAATATTGACGTTAGTTAGAAACTATTGTCCTATTTCCAACAGTATTTTAATGAAATACATACGTATAGAATGCTTTTGTTGTCCGTTCTGTTTTATTAACAGAGCGTTTTTTTTTCTTTTTTGTTTAACCTTTCCTACTTTAAGAATATTTTCTTCTGTAACGACCTGAATTTTTTCATAAATAGGAATTTAGAAGGTCATCAGGTTATCCCTGTGACGAGTGATGACGAAGTAAATGACGTCATGGAACATGCTCTTGAAAAGTTTGGGCTTGACCCCTCTGACGTCACGAAATACAGACTCAGCGAGGTTTCATTAGATAAAGGATGTAAGTATAACACTTAAATGCGTCCAATTTCGATGTACCTATCTTCAGCAATGAAATGCAAGAATATTATTCAAATAACTTAAACCAGGGGTTCTCAATCTTTAAGTCTCTGCGTCCCCTTTCAAGCGCCAATGTAAGGTCATTCACCCTCCCTCCGCCCCCCCACAAACGCACTATATGAGGTGTCAATGCAAGTAGTACAATCTGAATTTGAAACTAAAGCTGGCCAGGAGGGCTGAAACTGGTTATTGACTTGATTTCGCACACAAAATTTATTAATATTTTAACTTTACTTTGAATATATTATAATTTGCACATGGGGAGGGGGATCAAAAAACGAAAAAACTAAACAAAGTATCTTGAGGTGCCTAGGTGAGGTTAGCATGTAATATCAGTCAATTTCACAGCATCGTTGGGAAGGATGCCCCTATTTGCCCTACATTAGTTTTTACGAGGGTCACTTTTTTTCAAGATCTGATCTATCGCGGAGTGAAAACCAGGAAGTCTAGCCGATTATGCCGTGCGTAGATTTGTTGCGCAGTCTCTCAAGTAAGATTGTGCAGTGCATCAGCACGCAGTGAACGAGGAAACATGCCTCGAACAATTGCGTTTCCCGCTAAGTGTGAAGTGCGTTCTGTAATTCGATTTTTGAATGCTGAAGGAAGGGCAATTCAGAACAAACGTAGAGGAATGTTGTCATCAGGCATTGTCCTTCTGTACGACAATGCGCGCCCGAACACTACTGCTTTAACCAAAAATCTCCTGCAACAGTTCCGCTGGACAGCGTTTGACCATACTCCATACAGCCCAGACTTAGCGCGTCTTCCGATTACCATCTCTTTGGTCTCATGAAACGCTGGCTAGGAGGACAGACGTTTGGCTCCGACGCCGAGCTGCTGATCAGTGTACAGAATTGTCTGAAAGCTTAGGCGGCTGCCTTCTATGACGAGGGTATTGAAAAATTGGTACCACGCTACGACAAATGTCTTAATCGGAGCGGCGACTACGTCGAGGTCTGCTGTGATTTTATCAAAAAGTGGGGGATTATTATAGGGAGGGAAACCCCGAAGTAAAAGGTGCAAAATAACGTGTTCAAAGACAACAAGTGCGAGCGGTAAGTGCCCATCCTCAACCTATCCCCTCTTTTTGAAATGTAATATGTCCTGAGTGGTAATCCTCGCTTTCGAAAACGGACAGTACATGCAAGTATTTCAGCACACAGAATTTCCAACCATTTTTACTATTACTGCAATTTTGTCATAATATGTGCTTCACTCGATTACTGCTTTTATTCACGTATTCAAAGATCATGATTTCGGAGATTAATGTCAAAAATAAAAAGTCAGATGCCATGAAATTTATGGGTATTTTTATTTATTTTAGAGCAACAGTTTCGTATATATGCAGTAAAAACGATTCAGAAACGTTCCTTGAAAATAATGGTCAGCTGATGTGCTCATATTCTACCAGCAACATATATCTTCCAAAAACCAGGATTGTTTTTCGCTAAAATCCAATAACCTTCCTGAAAGTATCCTTGGATCTTTCTGAAGACTGTGGAGATCTCACCGGTTGAAGTCAGCTTGCAATTAAAATTCAGTAGATTTAACACAATTGATTAGAACCTTCTAGAGTTAAAAAGAAAGCTCCAGAAGCATCCATAGGACCATGGCCAAAGCTGAGGCAGAGTTGCAAGTCAGAACCAAGCGTCTCCCTTGCCTGCAGTTCTTGCTTGCAAAGCTGAAGCTATCCAGAGACTTATTCGCTCTCATTGGGAGCTTACAAGGAGACGGCACGACCGTGGGGTCGGAGATTTACGTCATTTTTTTTTTTTTTTTTTTTTTGTGGTGAAAAAGGACTCCTAATGCCTTACGTGATTGAAGCAATACGACGCAATACACAGAAAATTATGAGAAAAATTGATTTAATGTCGCCATGGAGACTCCTAGGTGCCTTATGAGTATAAAATGTCAATCTGTTGACGAACCGCCGCTAGCTTACTTGATTAAGGCGCGATCTTGTGCTCCAGAGACAGCACGATCGAATCCCACTCTGGACCTTTTTCTTTTCTCTCTTTTTTTTTTTTTTTTTTGCTATCACAAAATTAGTGGTAACGCTTTTCACCCCTATATTAATTACTTTCTGAAATTTATTTTTGCCATGGATCGCAAACTTTATCATTCACTGAAAAACATTCTTGCTCGTTATTCTGTATATTTGATTTGCCTAGTAAAGGTTTTTGACCTGTGGTCCCCTTACGGTTATAAGGGACAGCTGCTCATAGGACATTCGGGTCTTTTTTTTTTGTTATCACAGCAATAATTGAAATAGTTTCTCTTCCCTACATAATTTTTAAGAATTTATTTACACCTTTTTTTTTCATTATTTTCTTTCTCTTTCAGCAAAACAATTTAAAACAATTCATATTTTTCATTCTACCACTACTTTGTTACCGCTAATTATTGTGATACAAAAAAAAAAAAAAAAAAAAAAAAAAAAAAAAAAAAGAAGAGAAAAGAAAAAGGTCCAGAGTGGGCTTCGATCGTGCTATCTCTGGAGCACAAGATCGCGCCTTAACCAACTAGACTACCGCGGCTCGTTAAAAGATTGACATTTTAAATTCATAAGGCGCCTAGGAGACTCCATGGCAACTTTAAATCGATTTTTCTCATAATTTTCTGAGTTTTGTGTCGTATTACTTTAACCATGTAAGGTACTAGGGGGTCCTCTTTCACCACAAAAAAAAAAAAAAAAAAAAAATTGACGCAAATCTCCGACCACACAGTCGTGCCGTCTCCTTGTTAGTCAACCTGGAAAGGCCGTAATCGAACTGAAGACGATACACTTAATAAGTACATTCTACTAATCTTTAGACTGGTAGCTAAAAGTATTTTTTCCACCAGTGTGGAGTTTGCATTCGGGCAACTTGTAGTAACTGGGGAAGTTTTCATGCAAAGATACTTGATTTTACGTAGACATAAGGTGAAATCCTGCAACGTTCCACGGTAATAATCAGCAACATTTCAGAATTTTTTCAGTGTACTATTGAGAATTTAGAGTATAATACATGCTAATCAGGACAATGTTATAATAGATGATACAGTTGCTTGATAAATTGCTTTTCAAATTCTACACTGAGAAATAATTTGTAACCTCCTTCGTCAGATTTATTTATTGGCTAAAATCTGGGAGTGAGTTATAGTTCCTTTAAGGGGTTACAGTACCTCAAAAATGATGAAACGATCAAAAAAATTTTTATCGCTTATTTCAAAACTAAAAACTATTCTGAACACAGGGGAAACGTTTCATTGCTTTAGTTCAAATATTTAAAAAGTTATGCGTGGTTTTAGGCAATGATCGCTATGTGTTCTTATCTTCTTTACTAATAATAAAGCTGAAAGTCTCTCTGTCTGGAGGATGTCTGGATGTCTGTAGGATGTCTGTGACGCGCATAGCGCCTAAACCGTTCGGCCGATTTTCATGAAATTTGGCACAAAGTTAGTATGTAGCATGGGGGTGTGCACCTCGAAGCGATTTTTCGAAAATTCGATGTGGTTATTTTTCTATTCCAATTTCAAGAAAAAAAACTATCATAAATTACGAAATTATCATAACGTGGAACCGTAACATGGGCAGAAGCCAATTGGCGAGATACGAAATTATCATAACGTGGAACCGTAACGTCGGTACAAGCCAATTGGCGAGAAAATTCACCATACATTATTTTTAAATATACAAGCGAACCAAAAGACCTTTAATTTTTCTATTACGGGCGAAGCCGTGCGGGTGCCACTAGTGCAAAATAAAAACTTTAAATTGCTTTTTCTCGATGCCTTTTTTTTTTTTTTTTTGTGTTTTCATGTCATTAGAATCACTAAGGATTTTTTCTATTAAAGATACAGCTTTGAAGTAGTACATTTTGCAATTGGGATAACATATTTGACAAAACTGTGCATTGGATAAACATTTTATAAATTACTCAAATGTTTAGAGCATGTTAACCTTTTAAAAACCAATTTATAAAAAAAACCTGAGATTTTTTACATAATTAATCGCAGAAAAGTTTCTAATGAACTCATAAGCAAATGAATGCACAGATTTTTAGAGATGCTTATAGTGATCGTTTAGCAAAAAACTTTTTTTTAATTAGTGCAAAAATAAAAAAACCTTAGGGATTTTAAAAAATTGAAATTTTCCTCAATTTTTTGAATTTTAAAAAAAAGTAGGCAATATTTTTAAATTTTGAAAATAAATTATTGATTAAGAAATAAGTATGCATGTTATGGTTTCAAAGAAATATAAAATTTACTTAAATTTAAAAAAAAATGTTTGAAAGGTACTGTAATTTCCTTTATTTCAATACTAGTAATTCGTTTTGAACATGAAATGAAAAAATGTTTTTAGTTTTTGGGGAAAAAAAAAGAAAAAAAAAACGATATTTTAGCAATAATGGTTTTTGTTGCATTTTCAGCCGTTCATGAAAGACCAATGGACAACCAAGAAAGTCCTTGGGAACTTATAAAAAACATAGCAAGGGTAAGTTTCTAATGCTTTTTTTAATAATAATATATAATTAACATTGCTTTTTAAACTAGCTCATTCAACTTTCTGATACGTTTTTCGAAATGTAATGTTAATTAGAAAAAAAGTTGAAAAACATGTTTAGAAAAGTAACTTTTTGAAGTGTCAATTATTCTTGAATGGGAACTGGAACTCACATAAATATAAAGTTCGTCCTGTTTAGAAATGTTTTTTTTTTTTCTTTGCAATTGCCGCGGATGTAATGGAAATTTTCTTTTCATAAATCAGAAAACTAAAAACTTAAAACAAGCGTAAAGAAATAAACAACAGCTTATTCTAAAGTCAGAATATCAGTGGAAAATGATGTCTGTTTGGAACTTCAATGCGAATACTACAAGGAATATATTGATCTGCATATAAATATTTTTATTCAGTCTATCTTCTTATACTGCCCCGCTAAACGCAACAGTCGTATCTGCAGCTGAGTTCAAAATGAATATGCATTTTGAAGTTTTGCGCTTCCATGTATTCAATTCAGGTACAACTTTTTGAGAATTTTTCAAAATATATTTCTCATTGACAAAATACCATAAAACATTGTACTTAGGAGAAATATGTGACAAAGAACCACCTGGATGACCGTAACTCAATTTTCATAAAATGTGCAGATAACGACTTTTGTGCTTAGTACAGCAGAACACACATTAATGCTGGGGTTTCTCTTTTATTTGCTGTCTTTATGCCAGTTTTATTTTTCTTTACTAATAGTAAAGCTCAAAGTCTCTCTGCCTGGAGGATGTCTGTAGGATGTCTGGATCTCTGTGACGCGCATAGCGCCTAGACCGTTTGGCCGATTTTCATGACATTTTGCACAAAGTTAGTTTGTAGCATGGGGGTGTGCACCTCGAAGCGATTTTTCGAAAATTCGATTTTGTTCTTTTTTCTATTTCAATTTTAAGAACATTTTTTGGAGCAAAATTATCATAAGATGGACGAGTAAATTACGAAATTATCATGACGTGGATTGGGAGAGCGAATGAACATAGTCAATTGGCGAGAAATTTGTCATCCATTATTTGTAAATATACAGGCGAACCGAATGACCTTTTAATTTTTAACTACGGGCAAAGCCGTGCTGGTGCCACTAGTTATAAATAAAGTAGATTCTTTTTGTTTCGGTGGGACAAATGAGTTAAGATTTTTTAACGGTGAACAAAATATAAAGAGCTGCAATTTTTGAGTCGTTTGATGAGTTACATTGGTTTTGTCAACTGTACATAGTTGGATCTTATTACATCTCTTCGTTTTAGATGTATAAAATACATTTTAAGATTTTATCCGTCAAAAAATTTCTGACATTTTGGCCAAAAAAGGCACTATTCGATTTATCAAAAGTTATTTTATCTGCCAAAAATTTTCCTGACATTTTGACCAAAAAAGGCACTATTTGAAATGTCAGGATATCATGCGACATACTAAACTTGATTGACAATTTTTGAATTGTATCAACAAACGGAATTTAATATCTAAATATTTTTGCCGATCCTTATAATTCAGACTAGAAAGTCGCCCGTCAAGGTATGACGGGTAAAAGGTATACGCCCAAAATGTCGCGGCCAAAATGTCGCGGCCAAAATGTCGCGGTCCAAAATGTCGCGACCAAAATGTCGCCGGTCCAAAATGTCGCCGTCCCAAAATGTCGCCGTCCCAAAATGTCGCCGTCCCAAAATGTCGCCGTCCCAAAATGTCGCCGGTCCAAAATGTCGCCTTTCCAAAATGTCGCCTTTCCAAAATGTCGCCAGTCCAAAATGTCGCCAGTCCACAATGTCGCCGGCCCAAAATGTCGCCAGTCCAAAATATCGCCGGTCCAAAATGTCGCCGGCCCAAAATGTCGCCAGTCCAAAATGTCGCCGGTCCAAAATGTCGCCGGCCAAAAATTCGCTAGTTCAATTGGTACGAAAAATTTAAATGTACGTCGATGCTTTTCAGCATAAAAGTTGCGAAAGAATATTGATTGCCTTTCAAAGTAAGTTCCTTCAAAAATTCCAAACGTTTTCTCCTGTCTTAATTCGTAAACATCAGATTAATTCCAGAAAATTAATAGTTTTCAGAAAAACATACGTTTTTCTGTATACTATTACGAACGTAAACATGCGAAAGGCTGCTGCAACGGATTTCTATTTCTCGTTTAATCTGATCAATAATAATACTCAAGATGTAACGCAAGGATTCAGACAAAAAATTGGTATGGAAGTAAAACTAAACTGTTCTAAAGGCGAATGAAAGAATAGTGAGGCGCGATGTGAATATGGCAAGAGAATAGGCGGTTTGTATTTTTTGGCATAATGAAGTAAAAACAAATAACTCCTTCACTGTAGCATATTATTACCTTAGCGACAAGTCAGTAATTTAGGGGATCAGGCGGAACGGCCCCTGACTTTGAATTTTTTTTTTTTATATATACAAGTGGAAGTGCTTTTTATAGCAATCCTATGAAATTTGCATTGGTTATATGCCCGCTATCCTCCCTCTCCCCTTTCACTGGAAAAATTCGAAATCACGGGCCAAGGTGGAAATAAAGTAGAAAGGTATCTTAATGAAATTTAATTTTCTCATAGATTTTTTAACATCACCCTAAGAACTGTATAAAAAAAAAAGAACTGTACGTTTTTAGTGAGATATACGTTGGTTAAAGTAAGATCAAAACTGTTCTGAGACTTTTTCTGAAAATGAAACTGAAGAAGTTTAACAAGACTGCTCGAGACCTTCCTCTGAGAGGACATTTGCATGTCCTTTGCGACCGGGATTTTGGGACAGCAAAACAAATGTTTAACAGAGATGACAGATTATTGCCGTGGGAACTCCCATCTCTTATGAGTAAAATTCTGAAATTACGTCGAAATGTTCACCGTCAAATCTTTTGAAATCAATGAAACCCGTAACTGCTAAAACAGGTGTCTTTCACTCAGATTTTTGAAAAACGACTCTACGCGATGACAAATATTTTCAATTCTCAACATTCATGAAATTTATATATTCGATAGAACATCAAGGGGGACAATTTCAGAACAGCTATTTTATTAGAGGTTTTCAAGAGGATACTTTCATGCTTGCGAAGTAGCGCTTGTCAGCTGAATCACATTTTCCAATTTTAAATAGAAAAGAAAAAATTTCATAATGTAGGGTGAAATAACTGATATCAATGAGATTATTCAGATCAATTTTGACCTAGACTTATTTTTAAAATGAGTTTCAAAAAGTAATAGTTCTAGCTCAATATAGCTTGGTAATTCATAAAGAAAAGAATACTGATAATAATAAACAAATAAGTTTTTCCCTCTCAGAAAAAATTGCTGTTTTAATTATTGAATTTTTACTACGCAAATTGTATAAGAATGCAAACTCAGTTTTTATTTAACACCCACGCTAGTTAAAGTGCTACAAAAATGAGAGGAATACACGGCTAATTTAGATTTTATTGATATCTTGCTCAACCTCTCATATTTAAATTCAGTATATTTTTCATTGTTTATTTAATTACACTGACTCACGTAAACGATTACGAAATTCAACTTAGAACGAAAATAAGGCTTGTTTTCGTTTAATTTCACTTGCATACTACATTTTTGTATGAATCCTCGCATTACTTCTTGAGATATAGCAGTCACATAAAACGATAAAAAATATTCGGTGATCCATCCTTTTGGGATGACTGAAGCCAAAAATAAATGAGCAACTCGCCCTTTAAGATATACCTGTAAACCAAATTTTGTCTTAACCCTTGTACAGTAGACCCTTGTTTTACGCGGGTGTTGTGTTCCACGGAAATGCTGCGTAAATCGAAACCGCGTAAATTGAGACCTAATATCAAAAATAGGGAATGGGTTCAAAATAAGGATTAGGTTCCGTAGATAAAAAAATACTTCATTCTAGTGATGACTAATTGTATGAAAAGTTTAATGTGTACTTATATCGATTTTTATGCATAATATGCATAAAGAAAACAAACTAATTTCGTATTCTGTTTATGAAGAAGAGCTGGCTATGATAGTCTTTTGGTAGTCATTAAGAATTTTTCCTCTAATTCTTTACTGAGCATTAACGCATCCATGACCACTTGTGTCATTTCCTTGATAAAATTTTCCTTTACTAACAAATCAGAAAAAAAGATTATTTCTATTGTCTACGAATGGTTCAAAATTTTCAATGTGAGCGTTTTTGGTTGTGTGTCACCGAAGTCGGTATCCTCGTTGGTTTTGACCTCCTTTGTCACTCCTAAAAGTTCTTCTTCCAGTGAGTTCTGAACTGTGTGAGTTTAATCACTTTACTTCTAATGGAAAAAGCTCTGGAACCAATCGCATAAAATGTCTCCAAGGACCCAAGTTCGATTATTAGCACGCCAAAATGCAGTTAGTTACGAGTAATCTGCAATCTATAGGAGCTTGGGTTTTGAAAGAGAGGAAAATGTTACCTGTTTGCATTGCTGCATCAGCGTAAAACCGAAACTCATCTGCGTAAATAAAATAAAGGTGTCAAATCTTCAACCACGTATAATCGAAACCGCGTAAAATAAACCTGCTGAAAACGAGGGTCTACTGTATTACTTTTTGAGATATATCAGTCACAGATAATAAAAAAGAAAGGAAAAAAAAAACATTCGATTGCTCCACCCTCTGGTGTTATTGGCCCCAAAATCTGTCCCCCTGCTGCTTCCTAACATTTTATTTGATTCCGTTCATCATTTTTGGAGCAATGACAGTCACGCATATCGATGAAAACTTTCAGTTACTCCACTATCTTGAACGAATTGACGCAAAAAAACCACGCAGCCCTAAATCATATATGGGTACTTGCGGGTATCGTTAGAATTCTTACTACAGGTTTTGACGTAGAATGGCCCCAAAAAATCGGTCACATACAAACGCACACTATTCTTGAAGAAAAGTTTAAAATAATTTATCGAACGTCAGAACTGAACGCCGTCAGAACGTTTTACAGTTGGTAGATAGCGAGTCAGAAGAAATAAGATAACGTAACGCTTGTATTCTTTTTGTTTGCTGAAAAACAGCCGAGAGTTGCGAATCAAAACGGAATAATCTTTTTAGAATTCATCAAGAAACTCAGTTAGTCCAGTCCCATTTTTAACGAAGACATTCATTAAAGGCAGTAATCATTTATTCTGCAAATTTGGTGTTAAACAGCATTTTTGTACATTTGCATTTTTCTTACCAACTGAATGAGCGAATTTTGGTTCTACGACATTTTGGACAGGCGACATTTTGGCCCTGCGACATTTTGGACAGGCGACATTTTGGCACGGCGACATTTCGGCCCGGCGACATTTTGGATCGGCGACATTTTGGCCCGGCAACATTTTGGACAGGGGACATTTTGGCCCGGCGACATTTTGGCCCGGCGACATTTTGGAACGGCGACATTTCGGCCCGGCGACATTTTGGATCGGCGACATTTTGGCCTGGCGACATTTTGGACAAGCGACATTTTGGACCGGCGACATTTTGGACAAGCGACATTTCCGCCCGGTGTCATTTTGGACCGGCGACATTTTGGCCGCGACATTTTGACCCCAAACCCGGGTAAAAATTGCTTCTACATTTGAATGAAGCCATTTCCTGTTTGGTGATATTTTGATAGTTGAAATTGTAACCTTAACTCCAGTAGCTTAACCCTAAACTCCAGTAGGTAGCGTTCATTGTTGACCATTTTTTCGTTTCTTCATTACCCTGAAATGAGTCTTACCAGTAAAACAGTTAAGTTACCGAATCAAGTTCAGCCTTGTCAGCATAAAGCCTTTCCCTGCATATTTAACATTACCACAACATATTATCAAATTATCATGCCGTGGAGCAAGTTTCATTGTTGAAACTCGCGGGTTACTCGATCATTGGCTATTATATATGCGAATGATCTCGTTGGGTTTATTACAAAGTGCACTCTTTGAGATATATTTGGAGTTCGGCGTTTACTTGTCGATCTATCAAATTATCTGACAGTTTGTGTTTTAATTCTAGGAGTCAATACGGCAAAAGGAACTGACCCGTTTCTGCCTGCGTCAGAAGGAGGATTTGCAAAGTTCTTCAGTAGCACTCTTCGTAGGCAATTTACCTCCTAATCTCTCACAGAGGCAGTATGAGATGCTATTGTTGGAAATGCTTGGGAAACGTAAGTATGCAGTCATAGTAGATGTAGTCAGAAGTTTGTTCGCGTACTAAAAACATAGATTATTCCAAAATAAATAATTTTCGGGCATTGCCATTATTAAGAAAACATTGGAAGAAAGAAGTTTCGCAGTAATATCCAAAGCTAAATACAGCGTAAAGAAAGCACAAACGCGCGAATATACAGCAACTTTGATGATATACTCCACGCAGCTGTCTATATTGAAAATACTACCGTTATATCTACGAAAAATTTAGACTTTATTTTATGTTCACGCTTAAATGAAGATATTAAACGTATGAACAATAATCAAACACAGCGGATAAAATCGTGAATACGATGCATGAAAATCTATTTAATTTTTTTTTCTTTGAATAAAAGAAAACAGCTGTTTTAAAGAGGGTTCAAAATCAGCATTGGTTAGTCTTTAGGAAAGCAGAAATTGCAGCCTAAATTTGTTATATGAAAATCTCATGCCGTATTTTTTGTAGCCTCATACGCAAACAGCCTCAGAAATAACTCTGGTGGGAATAGTCTTTATCTTTTCTTTATCTTTATCTTTACTAATAATAAAGCTGAAAGTCTCTCTGTCTGTCGGGATCTCTGTGACGCGCATAGCGCCTAGACCGTTCGGTCGATTTTCATGAAATTTGGCACAAAGTTAGTTTGTAGCATGGGGGTAGCTTGGGGGTAGCTTCACGTGCACCTCGAAGCGATTTTTCGAAAATTCGATGTGGTTCTTTTTCTAATGCAATGTTAAGAACAAAAATATCATAAGATGGACGAGTAAATTACGAAATTGAATGACAATGACTTCAAAGTTAACTTAACGAAGTTAACGATCTAATTTCCAGGCTGAATTTAAGCAAGCATATAAATTATCGAGCATGGACTTTTGGAACTTTTCAAACATTTGCAAATAATAGAAGTTTCAGAGGCTTTAAAGAAGGAAAATAGTGTTCATGTAGTCATTTAAAAATCAGAACCCGCAAATGACTCGTGGAAGTTTCGTGCAGTTCGTGCCAAGCAGTAGAGATGTAGTGGCGTATTTGCCATGACATAAATGTCGCAATTGCGAAAGGCCCCACGACATTAAGGTCTCCAAAGGGAATTAAAAAAATGTTTTACACAGTTCTGTGCTTGAGAAAGGGGCGTTAAAAACGCATTGCTCTTAAAACTGTAAGTTAGGGAGGGGGGGGGGTGGTTCGAAAAAAAAAACGATTTCTTTTTTTCGGAATTACGTTACTTCTCAAAAGTTGTAGTTTAGTATCCTCAATTGGGGAAAAATAATGAAAAAAATTCTAAATTCTTCAGTTCGCGCATAAGGCTGAAAGTTGGAAAAAATATGCTAAAAACTGAATTTTAGATTAGTTTTTTAAAACTTTTATAACGCAACAGCCATAACTTGTCGGTATATAGCGTAGTTCGAACCTAAAAAAATATTTTATAGCTTCATCATAAGATCTTTCGTTTGCGCATACGCCTTAAATTGGGCTAAAATCTCCTGCCCAATTTAAGGCGTATGTGCAAACTATTGAAATTGGATAGAAAAATTGAAAAAAAATATTAAAAAAATAGCATTAATTCTTATTAACGTTGCAAATATACACTTCTGGTCTCTGGGGAGGTACCCTACTTTGCTGCTGAGGGGCTCAAAATATATAGATCCGGGCCTGATTGTTAAAAAGCAAAGAGTAACTCAAAAAGAGATAGAGCAGATCATAAGAGTGTCTCTTGTCTCTTATCATAACACATCGCACCCCGGCAAAGAAAGTGACACAAACTCAAGAAAACACAGCATTGGAGGAGTATCAAGGTTTTACGCAACAGTAGTTTTTGTGATTTATTCTCAAATATTACAATATACGCAAAAAAAAAAAAAAAGATGATGTGATGTTTACTGGTTAGTTTTTGTTGCCTAAATTAATGATGCAGATTTATTATTTCTTCTAAATTATGAAAAATTAACGATAGATTACGATTGATTATATCGTTTTTTCGTCACCACGCACTAGTTATGTAAGCTATCTTTCTACGAGCTTTGTGACTAAGAAAAAGCATTCGATTTAGACTTAACATCAATAACTATAGTTGGAGAAAACCTAATCTGGCTGCACTGTGAAGGCTACGCAGATCCCAATCACAGCATTACGATACTGCCATGTTAGGTTTGCCCCAACCTTAGTACGTTTTTTCCCAAATTTTGAGTTATGTCATTTTTCTTGACGGGGTGCGATATGTCTACACTGTAATTTTAATTTACTTTCTGCTGAAATATGTACGCATGTAATATTTTCTGTCTAGCTTATAAATTTCGAGATTTGGGGCCAATCTATTACGAGTATGGATCCCTGATCATCACCTACGACAACGCCGACATCGCAGTCAAGTGCTTCTACATGTTGCGGGAGACGATTTATGACGACAAGAACCTTCTCGTACTGTTGCTGCCCAACTTGCAACCTGACATGGTCCCTAGAGGAATCAGGGTAACATGTTTATGCATTTTTATTCAAAGGAATCATTATATCGCTCAAAAGCGACTATTATAGTGATGGCGCATCTCAGAAAAAAACGAGCTGATGTGTGCATCACATGATTTCCTTTTACACCAATTTAATGTTATTTCCCCATCAGTGCAATTTTAATGTGATTCAAAAGTTAACTCTCTAAATATCACCAACAGTGGCCACATTAAAACCAGATTTAAAGAAAAACGCCAAATTTGTCGCCAAAATGGCGAAAAAACTTGGCGACCAAAAGACTGGCGATATATCGCCAAGTGCCCGCCAAATTATTACACCATTTGAGTTTGTATCGAAATTAACAATGATTTCCACCCAAAAAGGGGGCAAAAGATCCCTTTAGAAACATCCGAATGCAACCAAAAGGGGAGGTGCACAACTAGATTCCACTAGGAGTCTACGTACCAAATTTCAATTTTCTAGGACATACCGTTCTTGAGTTATGCGACATACATACACACATACGCACGTACATGCAGACGTCACGAGAAAACTTGTTGTAATTAACACGGGAAACGTCAAAATGGATATTTCGGGTGTCTGTACGTTCTTTTCTTAGGTACATATGTACGTGTGGTCGGTTCGAAAAAAAAAGTCAACATTCATTTGGGGGTGAGCAAAATGGAAATTAAGGCCGATTTTTGAGAAAAATATTTTTCGCGAATACAATACTTCCTTTTTTGTAAAAGGAAGTAAAAAGGCATCGGAGAAAATTAAGGTTTTACACGATGCTTAACTGACTTGATTCAGTGGCGAACTCAAGATTTTTTCCTGGGAGTGGCTAGAATTTTTTTAGGTAACTCTGATACGTGAATAGAGAGGCAAAATCTGTGTTTTTCAACCTTTCTCAGATTTATGCAGAATTTGTTTTTTAATTTCGTATCAGTAAAGTTTTGTTACACAGTTTTTATTTTAATTATAAATCAACTTTATAAAATTTCAGGGGAGAATAAAATTGCGCTCTCCTGCTCTCAGTACGTTCTCTCTCTGACTATCGAACCACAAAATCAGTTTAAATTTCCAAATCATAAAAGACACACACCAACTTTTAATTATGCTGAAATTAAGAAAAAAAAAAAAGAAAAATTAATTTGAATTTTGACATTTTGAATTCAAATTATGTCTTTGCAATCACGAGTGTGTGTATGTAGGCGTGTATGTTTGTGTGTGGGGGTATGTGTGTTTGTGTGTAGGGGGTATGTGTATGTGTGTGTAGACATGTGTGTTTGTGTCTGTGTGCTGGCATAAGTGTGTGGGTAGTTGTGTGTATGAATGTCTGTGTGTGGGGGGGGGGCGTGTGTATGTGTGTGTAGGCATATGTGTTTGTGTCTGTGTGCAGGCATGAATGTGTGGATAGTTGTGTGTATGTGTGTGTATGTTTTTGCGTGTGTGTATGTGTTTGTGTGTATATGTGTTTGTGTGTATATGTGTTTGTGTATGTATGTGTGTGTACCTGTATGTGTGTGTGTGTATGTGCGTATGTTTTTGCGTGTGTGTATGTGTTTGTGTATGTATGTGTGTGTAGGTGCATGTGTGTGTACGTGTATGTGTGTTTATGTGTTTGTGTGCGTGTGTTTGTAGTTGTGTATGTATGCGCGTGTGTGTAGGACATGGATGCAACCTGGAGACGGCTTTCGCTATAGGAGCAGCATCGTGAGGACCCGGTCGACGGTGATGGTGCGGAGGGTGGCGGTGGGAAAATAAAATGATAGGACGCCAAAAACAGTCAAGTGAAAGCAATAAGCAATCGTGATTGCTCAAAAATGAATAAAGAAAGCTGCAACAAATATCTCCTTTTTAAAGAAAAAAGCTTACTCCTCTGTGGAGAGAAAAGTCGATTGTTGGGAACAGAAACTTACAGCAGCCGTATTTTAAGAAGAGTAATTTTTAAATATTTTGTAAAATTCCCAAAATTAAAGGTCAAAAGACGCAATTTTAGGCCTTCTCCTTGGACTGGTCAAGGAGGTTATGGCCATTTCTGAGTTTCATCTTATCTCTGGGAGGGGCTTAAGCCCCTTAGCTCTCTCTGTGGGTGCGCCACTGCTTGATTGCCATTGCGCGTGACACAAATACGCGAAGAACACTTATGTTTACTACATGCAGTACATACCGACAGCCCAGTTATCACATCCAGAGACTGCAGTTTATACCACTGAGAAGAGATAAAATGGAGGGAGTGAAGACTTTCATTCATGAAACCAAAACCCCAAGTCACGTGATAGATTTTAAAGCAAAGCATTGGAAGAAATCATGTTTCTGTCGCTTGTTTCACGCAAAACGTGCCAACCATTCGTCGTTGTTGAATCACGTGACTTTGGGTCTTTGGGTCAGCTTTTGCTAAGTCGATGATTGGACTTGCTACCTTCATTTTAATTCCTGCTCTAAGGTTAATACCCAAGCTTTGCCTACACTTTACGAGTTGAACTGTACCATGGACTGAGGACTCTGGCTGTTGAGATAAATCTACTTCATCAACCAGTTTGTTGGCAATCTCAGGTTCAATGAGATGACATCTGCCTCCAGCTCTATTACTCACTACTCCAGACTGATGAGTCCACAATAAGGGCAAAACTAGTCTTTGGATATGATGGCTGGGCTGTCGGTATACTGCATGTGGCTCTGCCTTAGCCCTGGCTTAAGGGCTGTAACTTAATGCTTAATTTATGTTTACTGGTCGGCTTTTGTAGTCTATATTAATAATGTTCTGTCAAAGTTTGAATTGCTTCATTCTAAATAAGGAAATTTTGATGCTGTGTCGCTATTGATTATTTATCGTTTATATGCTACCGCACACCTTTTACCAGGGACCGATTAACACACTTGGGTGCCTCCGGGCACTGACAAATATGATGCCCGCCCCCCCCCCTCCAAAAAAATATGAAGGTAATTTTTGGATATTATTCTGATAGAAAGAAAACTCTAAAATAAATTCCTGATTTTCATGTAAGAAATTTTTTTGCAGTCGCAGATGGAGAAACTATGATGGTTAAGGTAAATCATAATGCACTTTCTGCGTTCCTTTGTTTTCTCCTTTGTTCTCTTGTAGTAAATTCTACTATAATGTCCTTATAACCAAGTTTTGCGGTCAAACTTCCCTCGATTGATAATAGAGCTAATGAAGATAATTTACTATCAGAAATGAGAGTACGCAAAGGACACTTAGTTCTCTTCAATAGCGAAAATGATCGTTCTCCTCTACAATTGGAGATTGGCAAAGTCAAAAACAATTTCAGGGCCGTATCTACATTGGCAAAAGTATCCATTTATCAAGTTTATGGATTTTTTTTAACTTTCTTTTCCGATGATTGAACTAATATGAATAAATTCATCAGGAAAAGATTCCTCCAAATCACAGGAGTAAGATTTTAAAAGGTCTTTTGCACTTTCTCGAATATTTTGCTTGTCGTATTCAAACAAGCAAGAAAATTTCTTTAATATGCCATCATAGGCTGACATTCTGAATTTTAGTTTTGTAATCAAATTATCGCAGATTACATAAAAACAGGAAACCTTGAAACTTTGTTTAGAGTCTAATATGACTTCTCCACATTGTCCATCATAAAACTGTTTTGGTTTTCTTCTGTCTTTTTACACTCTGTCTTTTTCCTCAAAAAAAAAAAAAAAAAAAAAAAAAAAATGATGACAGAAATTTGGTGCTCCCTTTCCTTTGGTGCCCCGGGCCCGAACCCCGAATGCCCCCCGTACAGTCCCTGCCTTTTACACAAACCAATTCATAGAGTTTTGTAGCAAGAAATAGCATGAAATTAAAAGTTTAAATCAATAACTGAGCCACCGTTTATATATTTTAACTGTCCAGAGGTCATGCTTCAATACTGTTAATGCAGCGATCGACATAAACCTGATGAAAAACTCTTGTGGTCATCCCAAATTCTGTACCTCATAGCCAGACTACCGTATGTCCAAAAATGGCAATTTTCAGGTTTTTACGACTTTATGTAGAATCTTATTCCGCATTGAGTCATCACAACGCAGTTCTATAAAAGAAATTTCTTAAAATTATTTACCAGCATAAAAAAGCACGACCCCTATCCCTTGTATGCACAAGACGAAAGTTTTTCTGCTCTCTTGCAAAGTAGTAATAATGTGGCTTACGTTAGTCCGGCTCTGAGGTACCGAATTATGAACTAATATTTATAGAAACTATTTAAAATAAATTATTAGCCTAGTTAAAAGTTATACAGTCACTTAGGATGACTTTGAACCTTGTAAGAAATGTGATGTAATATAAATTGTTTTACCACATGTAGTGCAACTTGGAACGATAAAACAAAGTTACTATATGTTTTAAAACTTCCTATTTTTACTTCCTTTTACAAAAAAGGAAGTATTGTATTCGCGAAAAAAATTTCACCCAAAAATCGGCCTTAATTTCCATTTTGCTCACCCCCAAATGAATGTTGAATTTTTTTTTCAACCCGACCACACGTGGATATGTGCCTATAGGAACGTACAGACACCCAAAATATCCACTTTGACGATCCCCGAGTTAATTACGAGTTTTCTCGTGACGTCTGTATGTACGTATGTATGTGCGTATGTGTGTATATATGTCGCATAACTCAAGAACGGAATGTCCTAGAAAGTTGAAATTTGGTACGTAGACTCCTAGTGGGGTCTAGTTGTGCACCTTCCATTTTGGTTGCATTCGTATGCTCCAAAGGGGTTCTTTTGCCCCTTTTTAGGGGGAAATCATTGTTAATTTCGATGTAAGCTCAAGTGGTGTTATAATTTGGCGGACACTTGGCGATATATCGCGAGTCTTTTGGTCGCCAAGTTTTGTCACCAACTTGGCGATTTTTTTTTAATTTTTTTTTTAAAATCTGGTTTCAATTTGGCCACTGTTCGTGATATTTAGAGAGTAAACTATTGAATCATATTAAAACTGCCAATAATGAGAAAATGACATTAAATTGGAGTAAAAGGAAGTCATGTGATGCCCATATCAGCTCGTTTTTCATAGCATCATAAGACTTCTATTGCTTATAAAATTGCATAAAACATTACAATGCAGGACGAAGATTTCAGTAAATTAAAATTGGCATTCGAGAGTAGTTCCTAAATAGTAACTAAAGTATTATTGAGCTGTGTTGTGTACTGCTGTGCTAAGCACAAAAGTCGTATCTGCAGCCGAGCTCAAAATGAGGAAAGTTTTACGCTTTCATATATTTGATCCACTTTTTCAGATTTTTTTTAAAAATACTTCCCGTTCACAGATGTCCATAAAACATTGTACTATTTAAGTAAAATATGTTATAACGAGCCACCTGGTGACAGTGATTTAGTTTGTATAAATAGTATAGATTCGAGGTTTGTGCTTAGCACAGCAGAAGGGTTGGATTTTTAAATAGTATAAAAAACAATTGAAAACATTTCTTTCTTTCTTTTTTTTTTTTTAGTGAAATAAGAGTTCAAACAATTATCACTGAAAAAGTGAGAATTCTGAAGAATTAAATACATTCCTGCTTTATTTATTGGTTGAAAAGGGAAGGTAAAAAAAATTTCGAAAAAGCACAAGGCTTGTACTGCAAGTGATCTCAAATTTAGGACGAAGTTTTACAACTAACTTTTTTTTTCAGGGTACAGAGGAAAAGCGCGATACATCCGAATGAGGCGCGATATAACGCGGGGTTTATGATAAAAAAATATAAATTTGTATAAAGTTAAATAAAAATGGTTCAAAGTTATCATAAATGACTAGTTTTAAGAGATGTTTATCTAGTTATGCTATTGTTCTTTACCAACTCTTGCTTTTCTTGAAAATTCTCACTCACTTCTGCGGGTGAGACCCGTACTGAGTAGCAGCTTCCTTCTTTAAGAATCGTTTTCTCTTGCAGCCGTTGTTGGTGTTCGTGAATGTGAAGAGTGGGGGCTGTCAGGGCATGGAACTCATCTCATCTTTCCGTCGACTTTTAAATCCTTATCAGGTGTATGACCTGGAGAATGGTGGACCTCTACCAGGGTAAGATATTTCGCGTTTTTGAAATTTTAATTCTATTTTTTTACATCGGAAACTGTGACGAACTTCAAATCAAATACTTTCTTAGCACTTTTAAAGTAACTGTAGCATCTTGGATACTTCCTGATTGTGGTGTTTCAAGTTCCTGCTAGTGATAAACCAAATAATAAATGCCGAGTATCGCAAAATCAGCCCAACTTACGGTGTAGAGTAAACCGATCAACAAACGAACATACCCCATTGCATGAACAGTTCTAATTTTTAAATAAAGTTTGAAGCATTTTTCTTTAATGAATTGGCAGCAGCAGTTTCCTTCTATAGATCTCAAAAAGGAATGGAATAGGAAATTTCGGGTTTTCCGATGCGTTCACTTACTAGGTTGCTGCACCATTTTTCATTTAAACCCTTAATAAATAAATAAATAAGCAGAGCCATAAAAGTATCCTCAGTTTTCTTCTTCTTCTTCTTTTTTTAAATAACTACATTTTTCAATAAAAATGTTTCTAATGTCATACACCACATGCTGTAGTTTTTAATGATATCATGAATTTCTAAAAATGAAATTATGCTTTAATGCTAGTTCACCTTTTTTCCACCTTACCCCACCTTTTAGCGTAGAGCCACACGAGAGGTCCATGAAGAGGGCCGACCGTTCGCGGGTCCGCCCTCTGGGTTCGGAGGACGAAGTGATGTCTCCGCACGTGTTACATTGCGCCGGGGAAGGTCTTGCACTAGGCGTCAGTCCAGCCTGGAATTTACCCCCTAATGTGTGAACCTGGTGCACCATGAGTGCCGTGATTACCGTTGCCGTTGATTGAAGTGGTCGTTTATTGGTCAAACCCTATTATATGTTTCAGAATATAATACTCGCTTTCCTATCCACCCTCTTCTTTTTAAATAGTTTGTACGTATTCCGGCACATCCGAGACTACAAAATCCTGGTGTGTGGCGGAGACGGAACGGTGGGCTGGGTGCTGCAGTGCTTGGACAATGTGGGACAGGATTCCGAGTGCCAAAGTCCTCCTTGCGCCATCCTTCCCTTGGGGACAGGGAACGACCTCGCAAGGGTTCTGCGGTGGGGACCTGGATACACAGGTGGGGAAGAACCCCTCACGATACTCAAGGATGTCATCGATGCAGAAGAAATCAGGCTCGACAGGTAAGCATCTTTGAAAACGAAATCTAGATCCATGGCAACACATTGCCACTAAGCAAAGCAAGTTACTAAGATAGTTAGTTCCATACGTGACTCGAGCTACGAGTGAAAATTATCTGGTACTAAATGATGTCTTTGTTTTAAGACGGTAGACCCTGGGGTGTAATGTAATGCTACTGAAAGATTTTTAGAGTAGTAGGATACATGAAAACGAAAACAGATTGGATTACCACAAATGGGGGGTGAGTGATCACCAAACTTCATTCCCGAGAAAGATAGACTAGATGTGGACAAAGAATTGCGTAATTTGGCGTCCTCAATCACGTGCTTGCCTTGGACAAGAACAAACTGGCGCTAGGCACAGACGGTGAATCTTAATGGTTAACTTTTTATTCAAAAAAAAAAAAAAAAAATCCCCAAAAGTGCATAGCGGCAAACCTCTGGGAGCCTTTTTGTTCACTTTCGGTTTATGTATTCCGTAAACAGAGAGTAGGCAACATACAGAAGTCATTTCGGGGCAGTTCACACGTAAATAACTCTGTAGGTGTCATCATTGCTTAAAAATGACACTGAAAAAAGTCGTTTTCCCAAAATTTAGTGACTTTCATTCTGGTTTACTAGTTTGATGGTTGCGTGGAAGATTGCCAAGAACATGTTCTTGTGAGTTTCCTCTTCTCCGCTGTCTGTGATTTTCAAATTCAGTGTTTCCATCTGAGCCATACTTTATGAATTTTAGGGTAAATTGAAACAAAAGCAAGTCATTCTTCAAATTTTCTTGGAAGATTAAAATTTAATGCAAATTATAATTTGACCTTCCAAGATCGTTTTTGAGGGAATTCTACATAAAGTTAGCGCATAATTAAATTTTTTGCTATATTTTGTTCATTAAGTGATATTAAGTTACATCTGGAGGTTGCATGCAGCCCATGGGCCCCAGGTTGAATTTCGTTGCTCTACTTAAGTCCCTAAGCTGGGTGTGTATGTAACAGTTTTTTACCCACATCAAACGCATGGGACAATGGCCAACAAGGGCCAAGGCGGACTTTTTGTCAGTTTAGTAGCCACCCTCCCTCTTCCATAAAGTTAATAAAACTTACATTTCTCCGATTTCGTGATGGGTCCCTAGTTTTCGTCTAGTCTGACATGGCTCTCACCGGTCCTGCATGAGAAAGAAATTTTCTGTTTTTTTTTTTTAACCCCTTATCTCTAGGGTAAATGAAAACGTACAGTTAAATGAAAGTAATATTTTATTCGCTGACAATTAGCCACAAAGTCATACTTTTTAAGCAAAGTTTTAAGCACACATTTACGTACATTATATAAGTTTTCACACATTTCTTCACTCATCTGTTCCTAAGGTGGACTGTGGTGTTCCACGTGGATGAAAAGGGAGACGACAAGTCCGGTCCTAATGCCTCTAGTTCAGAGGACAACACGGCAATCTACGTCATGAACAATTACTTCGGAATCGGAATCGACGCTTCTCTCTGCCTCGACTTCCATAATGCCCGAGAAGAAAATCCAGATAAATTCAACAGCAGGTAATACACTTTTTTTCAACTCTGCAAAGTGCTGATTTTCATGATACACCAGTAAAAATCCGATTATCCGGAAGCAGATTTGATGTGTAACACAAAAGTAACAACTTTTGATACGCACTGCTATAAAAGTTCAAATTGTAATGAGTGAATTTCGAAGTTTCCTTGGGAGGAGCAATGTCTCCTCCACTAACAACCCTGTTTAGGTGAGCTTTCAAAATAAGGATTTATACCTTTTCTTTATGAATGTCATAATACGGCATCACGGAAATTTTTATTACTGTGTTTCAGCACACTAGAACTAGTAGAGAAACAAAAATAATCATGTATAAAATTCAATTCAATATACATTGTTACAGAGAGGTTTAACTTTTTCAACTTTAAAAATTATTCTATCAAAAAAAAAAAAAAGAAAAGAAAATAAATAACATTTCTTTTCCAGGTTTCACAATAAAGGCGTGTACGTTAAGATGGGTCTCCGAAAAATGGTGAGCCGACGAACGTGGCGGGATTTCCACAAAGAAGTACGGCTCGAAGTAGACAACAAAGTAATAGACCTCCCACCTGTTGAAGGAATCATCATACTCAATATTCTCAGGTAGAAATACATTATATTGAAATTAATGCATAACATACCAAAGGGGGTTTAAAAAGTAAGGCCTCCTATAACATAAAAACTTTATTAACAGCAGAAGTTATCACAGACCACAGCCTGAACTTTCCTCTACACAAAACTACCGCTCAACGTAGTCATCATGAGTTTGCACACATTTGCGCCATAACTTGATATCAAAATCATTTTGGGAAAAATCAGTGTTTTGCTTGTTGAGCCACGATTTTACAGCTCTTTTAACGTCAATTATCTTATTAAATCTGTGACCAAGTAAGTTTTTTTTTTATAAGACGATACAGGTGTTATTACAGATCTCATCTCCAAAAACCATATTTTTAATGAAGCCCTATTGCTCCATTTCAATAAAGTCCAGAAGCTCTTGACAAACTTCCACTCATCTCCTCCGGTAATCAAAAGTCAACTGTTTGGGAGCAGCCTTAGCACACACTTAGTGAGATCCAAAATCAGCAACTATTCTTTGGGCAGATCCATAAGAGTCGTTCAGTGCAACCTTCTGAATTGTAACGAGCGTCTCCTAGAGCCAATTCATCAGCACATTCTTGATTTGCATCTATGACTGATGTTGGCAGGCCACTCCTCGGTTTATCAGAAAATTCTCTTTGGCAGTTTCTAAACTTCTTCACCTAACGCCGCACATTGCTAATGTCCATCACAGTTTCTCCATAAACAATTCATCAAACGATTATGAGTGTCCTTGAATGTATAACCTTTTCTCGCCAGAAATTCAATAACGACTTTTCATTTAGCTTCAGGTGTATGCTTCTAATCAAGCAATCTTTAAAATATTGTACGTGCAAGTAAAGTAAGGTTATTTCTATAACACCACGCATCGGCAGTCAATGCGTAAAAGATATAAAATTTGGAGCGATGGATGTGAATACTTCTCCCTCTCAAATAATTTTCAACTCAAAGGAGTCCCAGTTGCATTTTGTTGAATGAGTACTTCCGGTGAAGATAAACGTTGACATTTTTAGCTGCCTTAATTTTTTGAGTTTTTCAAACACTAACTTTTATTTGTTCCTATCGAAAATGTGCGAATAATTCACGGTTAAAACCCCTTTATGAAGACACCAAAAATAAAATGAGCTTTTCTGCTGACTAAACATCAATCTTATTTGGACTCATTGATGGATACATTCCCCCACCATAGTTTATTTTATGCACATTGGTAAATTTCAACTACATTATTTGATCACTTTTCGTAGTTGGGGGTCTGGTGCTAACCCTTGGGGCCCGGAGAAGGAGGACCAGTTTGCCAAGCCAACCCATTACGACGGCATGTTGGAAGTGGTGGGAGTCACTGGCGTCGTCCACATGGGACAAATACAGAGTGGATTGCGGAGTGCCATCCGCATTGCACAAGGAGGACATGTAAGTAGACACGGAATCTTAGCAAACAATTATGTAAGTCAAGTACACAACGAGTCCTTACACAGAGCATGTAGAGGAAAAGACTTTTCATAAAGTTAGAAAAAATAGTTGGAAGTGGAGGGATTCACTAACGTAGTTCACAAGGGACAAATACAGATTAGACTGCGGAGTGCCGAAATGGGAAGATTGGGCGTCGGGAACATTGGGGGCCAGGCATATTGGGTGCCGGGAACATTGGGCCCCATGTGCTCGGCGCCCAATGTTCCTGGCACCCTAAGTTCCCGGCGTCCAAACTGATCGGCGCCCGATCTTCCTTGACCGGCGGAGTGCTATCTACATTGCACAAAGAGGACATCTAAGTAAACACAGAATCCTTTAAAAAATATGTAAATAGACATTTAATCTTTACATGCTGTACGTAAGTAGAAACTGAGTCTTGACGCACGGCTTGTACAGGAAAACACTTCTAAACGTAAACGTTGGCACTAAGAATATGCAAAATTTAAATTATGATAGGTATGCATTTTTTTTTTTCATGAAAAAATGAAGCACCTCATATAATTTTGGAGCAGCTCGTGACAAACGCATACTTGGATGTACGTATTAATAACAATTAAACCGCGGCTTAGCACACGATATGGCATTTTTGCTGGACTGGAAACTGATAACTATATTTTTGCTGCTAATCAAGATATTTTTCGGTTCGAACAGTGAGAAAGTCAAAATGATGCAATTTCGTGTCCTTTCAAGAGTAAAAGAATATAAATAATTAAACTATCCTGTTCGGTGACCAATATTAACCTTTAAGAACATGGACGGTTTGAAGTAACATAAGAACACGAACACGGGTGGCGTACTCCGTACGCCAGCATCTTTTAAAGTTTAACTATCCTTTTTTAAAGATTTTTCTATTTAATGTCTAGTAGTAGTACTGTTATCGAAAGAGCAAAGAACAGAAGAACACAATTAAAATAAATACGATCACATTATAGTAAAAAATGATGATAAACGTTTGATTTGCGAATTTCACGAATATAAAATTAAAAAAAAAAATAATTTCAATGTATTTTAGTCATTGAGACAACTTGTTGGCATTTGTTGAATAATTATTGCAGCTCTCGCAATTGTATTTTGTTATTTTTATATGCTTTTTGCATAAAAATTGGAATATTTACATGTGATTTCTAAGAAAAATAATCAGAAAGAACAAGACAAACAGGCAATTTTCGACTTCAAACACAAGTACGTCACTAAAAGGATCTTGGAAAAAGGGTAAATAATGGCCAGGTGTTGGTCAAGTGACTATTCTGAAATTCACAGTTGCTTTTTCGGTTTGTGTTCTTAAAGGTTAAAAATCAGGCAGCTTGTTTCCCAATTCCAGAGCAGTTGTGATTTTAAGAAACTCAGCATCTTTACCAGCTTGCTTCACTAGATTTTTTTTCTGAAACCTTCACACATAACATATTAATAAGCCGTTGCTGGTTCTTATCAATTGATAGAAAATTCTCTTGAGACATATTATCTGACATCGACTTATCATACATAACATCAGCTATGTGTCTTTTTACTCGTCGGTTGCGTTCTGTTGATTTTGTACTTATGTATTTATTGGATGTATTATCTAACATTAAATGAATTTCTTTCTTGTTGCAAGAAAGTCCTTATATGTTCTAAATAAATTTTGATTGCTTTTGCTAAAGTTAATTTCTCTTATTGTAAAAAAATAAACGTGTTATTACACGAGAAGTGACTAACATTGTTTCACTAGTTGCGGATTAAACTATACACCGAAATGCCAGTTCAAGTCGATGGAGAACCATGGATACAAAGTTCTGGTGAAGTTGTAGTCCTCAGATCTGCTCTTAAGGTAAGAATTTTAACATAAAGTAAGAATTAATGCCTTACTTTTGACACCCTTCTTAATTGCTGTTTAAGTACTCCTGGATATGTGTAGTGTGATGATGTTTTTGCATGAATGTATGCTCTTTTCTCATATAAACCACTCACAACTACCTGCATATAATACTTCTTATACGGAAAATTATCATTTTATTTTATCACTACATCCTCTCATACTAATAAGAGGTAATCGGTACTAAAATGATTTCATTTCCAGTTGTTTTATACATTGAATTGCATGCACATATACTTATTTTCTCGTTTAATTTAGATATTATTTTTAACAATAGTCGGCGTCAAGTATAATTGCGGTACACACCCTAATAAAAACACTAGTGTTGGACTCTTTCCTCCAATAATTTTCGAATTAATAAAAAAAGAGGATAACAGTCATTGAGAGAAACTATCAAAAAAATTTTAAGAGCTTGACAAAATTTGAATTGTTAAGTTTTCGATAGGTTGTGAGAGGACACTCACGTTTTCCTTGTATTAACCCCTTCAGTCGGAATTATGAAATATTGGACCAAAAATGTTGATATTTAGTAAACAGTGTACTATGGTAAAGGGTATCTTATAGACAAATTTTGAGTTTGTAGGAGAAAAATTAAAAGAGTTATGACACGTCCAATATTCCGGACTTTTGAAATCAATATTTCATGCACAAAAACGATAAAATACCGAAAAAACTTCATTATAAAATGTTCTACAAACAATTATGAAACATAATATAAGCGTTTGAAACGATTAGTTAAAGATTATATATTTTTTAAAAAATCAGGAAGAAAACCTCGCTTTTCAGATGAAAATCCATGGTTGGAAAAATGAGCCACTCTCTATCTCTTAATCCTTATATGTCAGTGTTGTCAATCCCAAAACGAAAAATTATTTCACCGATTATAATAAGTAGAATGTAAAGAGTCAACTACAAAAAAATCAACTAATTAAATCAATTATTAAATTATTAGCACCTGTTTAAAGTGTATGTCCGGTATACCGGACACCAGGTGTGAAGGTGCTTAATGCCCGAGCATTGAGGCAGAGTTAGACAAATAGCTTGTTTCCAACAGACATTCCCTTTACTCATTCACATTAAAACCTTTAACAGTTACATACAAAATTATATTTACTCGCAATCTTGTTCAATTGCTACCTAAATGATACACTCTAAAATGTGGTTTGACTTACGCATAGTATTATCGGTTTACAAAAGATTATTTATCTTTATCATGATTACTAACCACGGGGTCGATGCAACATTAAAGATAATTTTTACTCATCGGGTACAGAGCAGACAAGACGCCATGTCATTCTAGTCGGAAACTAGGAGCCAGGATCCTTCCGGGGGAGGGGATTGGGATCATTTAAATTTCATAAGTTTTATGGGAGCCCGGCGACCAAACCGACAAGAGCTCGCCTTGGCTATGGGCGGCCTTGATTATTTCCTCCTCATAAAGTTGACGTTTAACGTCTTAACAGTATCTTTTTCTTAACCCTAGTATTTTAAGGATGTTTTCCCCTATAAAATTCTCGGAAAACAAGTTAAAGAAAATAAATGGGAAATACGAGGAGAAAATAGAAATAATGCTGAACTTTTAAAGTATTTCAAATCCAGGGAATTTATTCATAGGAAAATCAAGAATGTGCTCTAATTTATTTAGGTGATACGCAGGATTCGTTAGGTTTTGTAGTGAGTTCATGAAACGTAAATCGTAAATTGATGATCTCTTCTTTTTTTTTTTTGGCTAAAATAAATAAGATGAATTGAAAAATTGACATTGAAAAGGAGTTAAGCGTCAAAAGCGAAATTCTGCAGAAGAGGGGAAAAAAATAAAGAAAGAAACACAAGATTTTAGGAGTAAAGTAACTCATAAAACCATACGTTTTATTTTCAAAACAAAGCATTTTCATTATTTACAGATTTTTTAAACAAAAACCATGGTACTTCGAGTCTAAAAGCTGAAACCTTCAAAAGAAGATCTTTCTTTTCTGCCTCATTTCTATTACATTACACTCTTATGAAGTTATTGTACTTTCTTGAATTTAATGTATTTTAAAAATTTTATGTATTGAGAAATTAGCCAACGCGCTAAGATCAACCAGGCATAAAAAATAAGCTATAAATGCAAGGTTGTTATTATTCGCATTGATAACAATAAATTATATTTTATATAAAAATACGTTCGTTTTTTCGGCATCATAAAAATTACCATTAGTTTAATCGATAAACTGTTTCAAGTCCGATTAACGCGCTTACCCTGTTAAAACGGGGAAAGCATAAGCGAGTTTAGATCACACTATTTACGCATACATCTATAGAAGGATCAAACAATGAAATGCAAAAAGGAAATTCTAGATTTATTTTATCCATCGAAGAATGGTTAACATGTTTATGTATCTTTTTTTTTTACACACACACTTATATATATATATATATATATATATATATATATATATATATATATATATATATATATATATATATATATATATAAAGGCATAAAAACAGATTACATGCATGAAATCGCAAAAACTGATCAATTTCGATAAAAATTACGGAAACTATTTAAAGGTTTTACTGGTATGCAAACTTAAGGAGTTATAAAAAGCCGAAAAATTTATTTATTTTCTTTAAACAGGAAAAGAAAACTACTGACATACATTTTTTCCAAAATATGCATTAAAATGCATGTGCATGAAGGTTTTTTTTTTTCATTGTGTGCACACTTTTGTTATTTCGTTAACAACCATAAGCACACACACAACACACAACAAACATACAAAAGAAAACCTTAATCCTGTTCGATTTTGCAGTTCTAACGGAGCACTAAAAGGGAAATTTATTTAAATAGAATTATTAATGTATTTACAGCCTAGCTTGTATACAAAATATTGCATGGATTAATTGTAAAATTGCATGTTTTGTTTACTTAGTGAATGTTCTTATTTACCAAACATGCACAAACAAAACCGAATGCTTCATTTTAGATATAGGCCAAGCTTTCATAATGTATGTCCACAATAAAAGAAAGAGCACATTAAATTTAACATAAATGACATGTACAAGCATATGGAAAGCACTGTTGATTCTTATAAACAAATGTTAAGGCATACTTTATTTTACAAAGATTAAGAAGAACGAAGAACTAAATTTTTTTGCTACATTTGAAAGTAAGATTTAATCTAGGCACAGTAAGTTTAAGCATTGTAGATAGTATATAGCTTAGGATAGTAAGTTCAACACTTCCTGCAAATGTTATCAGTCTAATAATTTTGCGCTGACGTTGCTTTATTTTGCATTTACAAAGAATATTTTACTTGCTATGAGAGAATCAATTAGTTTATATAGTATAACTAGGGTTTTCGCACAAATTATACTGATTGTTTTCAGAAAAGAGGATCTTCATTTTTCAATATATATGCATATGAAAAGTTAATGCATCACACGAGAGAAATGGTTAGGCCTATATTAGTACATTCTTTAATCAGTGAATTGAGAGAAATAGTGTACTTTAATGACGAACAACCCAACCCTTAATTTTGCATTGCACCCGCCTGATTTTTCTCGTTGTTGTGCATACTTATAGTCCATATAAAGCGCATGTTGCTTAATTAGATGCGTAATTCTACATTGATCACACAAAATAGCAAAAGGTTCAAAGTTTGTCCCAATTTATTTTTAAATCTTTAAAAAGGGAAAATAAATAAATAAATCTGTCTATGGCAGGTAAAGGGCATCATAACAAATAAATACCTTTGTGCTGAATAATCAATTAACCAACGTTTTGAAGTCCAAAAATTGTAAATTGCTGCAGACACATGTTTCGGTGTTTCAAGGAACACCTTTTTCAAAATTGGTAGCACTAAGTTACTCAATTGTTTTTATACTATGTTCAGAGGACTTGAAGCACACCTCTTGAAAACTTTTACTTTTGTGACATAGTGCCCTTTACCTCCCAGGTACAGAAATAATAAAAATAAACAAAATATATAGACCAAAGTTGGATAGTTGGGTTTTATTCCACCCACCATTTTCGTTCGAACCAAAACTTCACCAAACGCACGATTGACTGCCAAAGATGGAGCCACCAAACTTTATCTACTCGTTCTGGGTAACTTACGGATGAAGATACAGTGAAACCTGTGTAAATTGACTACTTTTGTGGTGCACTACTTTTTTAGTGGTCAACTTAAACAGGTGATCAACTTGCAAAAGTTGATTTATATGATAAGGGCTAAGTCCGTGCCTGAAAAAAGCGGTCAACTTAGACAGGTGGTCAACTTCACAGGTTTTACTGTATTTAGAAAGATTTTATGATCATAACTTTCTTTTGTTGATGGTTTTAGTTTGCATGCAAATGGTTCACGGAATAGTACGTAAGTGTCCAAAATTCAATCAAATGATGGATAAAACATAGTTTTTTCTATCTCCAAAGACGCATTCTTACGGCCATATTCACTAGCAGAGTTGAACCTCGGTCAGAAGCCTGAACCATCGATTGAAGCCATCTTCAACTAACTAGAAGTCTTCAATTGGTGGCTCTGATGTCTGACTGAGGTTCAACTCGAATGTTTATTATGGCTGTTTTTGAGTTAGCAGACTTTGAGCCTCTTGCTGTTGAAGTGGTCAATCTCTCTGTTTCCTCAACTTCCCTAAACTGAAAGCCACCCTCTTTCCAGGCCACCATGCTACGCAAAATTAAAATGAAACGGAGAAACACGGAACCGGTTTTGGGACCGGGGAGCAGTGAAAAATCTTCTGATGAATGAGAATCCACTGATGGCCAGTCCAACCCAACCACAGAGTGACAGCACAATTCCATAATCCATAAACAATTAATAGTATTAGCAGGAACGTTTTCCCTTTATGGAAATGCAGCATAGCGTCAACTAAAGACCAAATAGAGACAGGAACATGCAGTTGCGTTTAAACAAACTGTCCATCCATCCAAGTATGAGGATGGCATTCAAATAATAAATGCACTTTTACTTTTTGACAACATTTAACAATTGTTATCCACTTTCAATTGTAGGTGCTTCGAAAGAAAGAAGGTTTATATGCACTTAAGTTGTTGAGTACACTAAGAAAATGTTTTTAAAGTTATATTCTTGCATAGTTTTTCTCACCAACTTGTTGCTCCTTTAACTGAAAATTATATATCAGTGGTTTCACGTTCATTGTATTTCAGCACTTCGTCCATCAATCATCCATCAATATTTTCATCTTTTGTACCTCTTGAAGCCATTTGAGAAAATATTTAATTTTGTCTTTTTCTCAATCTTCTGAAACTTCAAATGATACCCCAACGATAAATAATTCATCAGAGAAAAAAAAAGCAAAGCAAGAAGTTGGTAAAATTATGTGTTAACATAATAGTGTACCCAGAATTTATTTTAGAAGATATGTAAATATCTTCTATATATATATATATATATGATCAGAAATTAAAGTCATAAGCAGTAAAATAAATTAAGCTTCTAATACGAAGAGATTAAACATGAAAGTACCGAAACCAAATCGAAACCTTTAAGCGTTTGAATGTGCTTCAAAAAGATTTTTCTCCCAAGGGTAACACCTAATTCAAAACACACATTGTTAATAAGTGCTGCACCTAGAGTACCGCATATGATGCAGTGAGAAGCAAGGGGGGATTTAAGTGCCAAAATTATATTTGGAGATAAACAGTACACATGGAAAGAGAACCTCTCCTCCGTCTTGCCTTCTCTTCAATAGTAACTCAAATTCTCGCATTGCTGATAATTAGACCTATGGCAAAAGATTACTTCTTTTACGATCATTCTTCATTCTTTTATGATCATCCTTCACTTTTTGAAAAACAAATTCTTTTCCTGTTCACAGGGGTGGGTCAAATTTGCCTAGAGCCCTTGATTTTACTATATTGCCAATCAGACAGAGGTAATTTTATCTACATGTAACATTACTAAGATCACATAATTCCAAGGAATTGCTTCCTTAAAATGAATTAAAAAGTGAGGTTAAGGACTTAATATAAACTAGTACTCTTTTGAGGCATTAAAATAAAAGGACTTAGTAGACTGTAGCACTTTGGTATCAATTTGAGGGCAAACTTCACAATGGGGGAGGGGGGGGGGGGCTCATTTATGCTGCTCCGAGCCTTCCGTTTATCTAAGAGAATGTGAAAGTCTGCAACTATCTCTCCTTATTGTTATGAACATTCATGTGCATATGTCTTTGCAGAATATGGGTACACTATTGTGAAAACACCCACCATATTTCTTTTTATCTTTGTTCAAAATTCTAACAAGTTCAATTAAAATATATAGTGAAACCTCCCTAAAGAGACCACCAATGGGTCTTTTAAAGAGGTGCTTTTTGAATAGGGATTATACACAGTTCAATCACGTTAATGTGACCATCTGTCAAAAGCCAGAATAACCATCTTTTGCAGAGCGGACAGCTGCGAGACATGCAGGAAGAGAGAGTCACTTAGGTCCCTGAAGGTGTTCTCTGGGATGTTGAGCCATGCCGACTCTAATGCCGTGGCCAGCTGCGCTAAATTACACGGTTGAGGATCCATGGCGCGAACAACTCGATCGAGATGGTCCCACAGATGCTCGATTGGGTTTAAGTCAGGTGAGTTTGCTGGCCAGTGGAGGACAGTAAACTCATCCTGGTGCTCTTTGAACCACGCACCTACACTGGCAGCTGTATGGCACCTCGCATTGTCCTGCTGGAAGATGCCATCATCCCGAGGAAAAACAATGCGCATGTAGGGGTGGACATAGTCAGCAAGGACAGACGCGTACTTGTATTGATCCATCGTGCCTTCCACAATGACCAGTGAACCCAGAGAATGCCAGGAAAACATTCCCCAGACCATAATGCTCCCGCCTCCAGCTTGGACCGTTCCGGCAATGGTTGCAGGGTGGTTCCTTTCAGAGGTTTCACGCCTTATACGCCAATGTCCATCTGTCCGATGGAGCATAAAATGCGATTCATTTGAAAACGCTACCCGTCGCCACTCAGTGGACGTCCAGCTGCTGTACTGGCGTGCAAATTCTAGCCTTCGTCGTCGATGAACAGCAGTCAGCATAGGTGCACGAACCAGGCGTCTGCTTCGGAGCCCCAGATGCAGCAATGTTCGCTGAATAGTAGTTTGGGAGACACTTTTGGTAGCCTCTTGGTTCATTTTGGTGGTCAGTTGCTCAACGGTAGCCCGCCTTTCTGCCCGAACGCATCTCCGCAACCGTCGTTCGCCTCTGTCATCTATGGCCCGTGGTGCACCACATTTGCCATGTCGCTGATTTTGGACAGTTTCATTTTGCCATGCAGGGTACACTTTTACCACGGCGGCACGCGAACAGTTCACAAACTCAGCCGTTTCGGAAATGCTTCCACCCTTGGCCCGAAAGCCAATGATCATGCTTTTTTGGAGGTCGGATAAATCGCTTTGTTTCTGCATTATGCCAACGATTGAAATGTTTTCCGAAGCCCTCACACACCCTTTATATACGCTCAACTGCACTGTGCTGCCACCTGCCTTCTGTGATTGGTTATTTAACTCTGACGTGGAAAGTACGTGGTGGTCACATTAATGTGACTGGACTGTGTATTTAGCCTACCTGATAGCACAAGATGTCATCACAATGTTACAGGAATGTCACTGTCCTGACACAGTAACAATGAATCAAAATGATCACAGTAACAAAGCAACAGATTTGTGACATTACACACATTGTGATCTAGTCACACTGTGACACATTTACATCATGTTTCATGTGATTTCACTGCCAGGATGCTACAACAATTGATTTGAGAACAGCCATTTCAAACCTTTTGCATATCTCACAGCTAGGTCATTTTGTGATGTTGCTGTGGATTGACATTCGACTTGTTGCGACTTGTTGATGACTTTATAAGGTCATTTCACAACTGTGTGTAAGTTTCACGCTAGGATCCCATTTTAGTCACAGCTATTAGGGTTTATGCAATACATCAACAACATTTATTACAGGTCCAACATATTTGATGTATACATTTAGCTCTAAAAAAAGAGAGTTGATTTGAGGCTTCGATTTTAACAATGTTTGGTTAACAGTCCCTTAGGGATATAATCTCAACTCCTTCTACTGAAAAGTTGCTTTTTGGTGTAGGAACATGTGATCCTTTACAGGGCCTGATTATTAAATAGGCCAACTAGGCCTTGGTCCAGGGCCCCCCGCTCTTTAGGGGCCCCCAAATGGCTAAAATTGCTTTTGCTAATGGTTTAAATTGCTTTGCCTAACGGAAAAAACGGTAATGTTTGATTACAGGGGGCCACGGAGAAAGGTTTGGCCTAGGGATGCTCGACATCTTAATCAGGTCCTGATCCTTTAATAGCAAGAAAAACAACGTAAAACTATAGTTAGAAATGAGGTCAAAAACACATGAGGCTATGAGAAGCAAGGGGATGTTAGTGCCAAAATTTAAAAAAAAAAAATGGATGTAATCAGTACAAATGGTAGAGGAACCCTCTTCTCTGTTTTGAGGCAAGAGATAATACTAGTAGCTCTGGTAGGTGCTGCTATATAGCAGGATTTAGAAAAACTTTTCAATCAAAGTCTACCAAGGGCCAAAACTTTAAACGCGTTTTAGTCAAAACTTGAAAATGTCCACTGACATCTCTTTGCTTCTCACTGCCTCATGTGTCTCTATGAAAGGTCGTCTCTTTATAAAGATTTTTTTTGGGGAGAGGTTTCACTGTATACAGGACGGTACTAAAAGTGGAACATGATCTATATGGTTCTCCAAAACAGAACTATGGGAGTTTAAAGTTACACTTGCAAAGAAAACACCCACTGCATATAATTGTCTTGGACCTTGTGTATATTTGACACTTAATGTTTTGTTCTTTCATCAAAGGCCACCATGTTAAAGAAGAGCAAAGGGAAAATGAAGAGAAGGAACACAGAACCTAGTATGGTGGTATCACCAATGGAAATAAGTCAAGATGTGCCAAGTAGTTCAGGACCTTTTTAAGGATTTATATGCAACACGAAATATTGAAACAAACTTAAATAAATTACTGAGATAGACTAAAACAAAACAAAGCAAACACTATTGCTTCGGTGTCTAAGGCACACCTTTTCTCTTAAGGTTATTAATGATTGGAAGTTGTTACATGGATTGCAGAAGTGCTAGTGGGGCCTAAAAATTGGAACAATTAAAATGCTGTTTGCATAAATTATTTTCTGATGCGGTTCGAACGAATCTGTTATATGAGGACTCAATAGATAAGCATATCAAAAGTATTTTCGAAAATGTCAATATTATTTTGAAAAATGAATTGAATATTACTATCTGAACAAGTGCTGGTTTTGACAAAAATAGGTTCTTTGTGGCATGAATGCTATGAAGTAGATTTTTGTTGATTTTTGTACAGATAATAATCCACTTGCATAAGTATTTTTTGTTGAAAATTACTTAAAGAATGAAATGTATTTCCTTATTAATTTTACACTTGCTATTCTAAATAACGCAATTATTATTTTCATACAAATGTATGTAACAAACAATAATGATTGATAAATTGCTCAGAATGATTTAATATATCTTCAACTTTACCAAATCCTCAAAAAATTTTATCTATTATATTTTATGCAAATGTGGTTTTTCATATACTAGTACAAATGTACTTAAAAAATGGAATCTTTGTTGATCCTCTGAAAGCTTGTGGTGACCAACCTAGGCTGAAAACTTCTGTTCCCTATATTTTAATAGTCAAAAAAAAAAAAAAAAAAAAAATAAATAAATAAATAAATAAATAAATAAATAAAATAAAATAAATAAATAAAAATAAATAAATAAAATAAAATAAATAAATAAAAATAAATAAATAAATAAATAAAAAACTTCTTTTAGTATGAAAATCGTAGTGATTTTATATTAACTGATGCAGATTTAATTCAACAGTTAACAATCATTTAAAGGGTTAAATTTTTGAGAAATAAAAAAGTTCCTTGGCATAAAATAGACTGAATTGCTTTATATTGTATCATCTTACAATGTTAGAATGTATGCACTCAGCTGTGTTAGAAAACATTCCAAATAAATAAAAAAATTTCATTATTTAAATACATATAATTATGCTGTCATGGGTGCCTATATGCAAAATTGTAAGGGGGGGGGGCTCAGATATTTCAACCATGGTTTAGGAGGATGTTTTCCCCATGGAAACCGATTTTTGGACAGATTAGAGTCATTAAAATTTGACAATTTTAATAACTTATTCATTAATGGCTGGAGAAGAAATGCTTTTTACATTTTTGCAAAGAAAAAAATACTAAAAACAAGGAAGTTCCAATTTAATTTTAAAGGGGGGGGGGCTCAAGCCCCGCTTTGCCCCCCTATATGGGCACCCTTGTATGCTGTCATAGTATTATGAAAAATATTCTTCATAAAGATGACACAGCATGCACTTCTATAAAATTTTAAGAGGCTCATAACACAGTAGGATGCTGACTCGGATATTGTTGCACAATTAGGTGCAGCTAACTACCTAAAGAACGGGCTCAATCAAATTATATTTTTTGGAATGATTCAAATATCTTTAAATTATTCACAAAAATGCGAAGAAAACTTCACAGCAAATTTTATAACTTAATTCATTTGCACTTTTTTTCTGAAAACAAAAACTTTTATGTTGCCATTTCGAAAAAACAAACACAAAACTATATGCAGACTAAGTATATTACAGTTTAGTCATGTGGCAAGAAAAGATCTGAAGAAACCATAAATTAATAAAATATAAAAATACTGTAATTACAATAAAAAACTTACTGCACTATAATATGAATTATTTTAAGTCTGGATTATAGAAATCCGAGACATTCAGTTTTGATATGGCTTTAATTCCTCAGATTTCATTCTGAAGGAAGAAATATATACATATTTTAATTTCATTTAATTAATTAATGCACCAAAACATGTGCTTTTTTGCTTTTCAAAGTGCTTTTTTGCACATTTACTGGTTATATTTTTTTAGACTATTAAAGACAAATACAACGTCACATCAATATAAAAATAAAAGGTGTAAAAAACATTTCAGAAAGCACGTACTGTTTCACAAATTAAGTATCTTATGTGAGCAATTTTCCCGCTAGAGTTAATACTTGGTGAAAGTGGGTTGGTCACTGCTAGGCTAAATGACATTCACACAATTATCTTTTTATAGTACATGAACAATTCAATCCGACTTTATCTATGACAATTTTTAGTGCAGAAGCTCCATAAGCAGTTTGTTGCAGTGTTGGTTGAAAGGGAAAAAATGAAAGCCCAACTGTTAATATTAAAAGTGTTTTAGTCATTGGTGCATCAGTGTTCTAGTCGTTCGTGAACATTATCACTAACTGACACTTAGTTATTGTGTACAATATCCACTGCATGCTGAGTCACAGGTAAACACGTTTGTAAACAAGAATGAAGTTTTTACAGAAATTTTCTTTACTTTTGAACAAAATAATACTTTCACATTGGAGTGCTAATTTGCAAGATTCAAATGGTGAAATTTCTACACATTTTAAAGCAATAAGCACAATAACACATGAAGTTCAAGTTCTCTAGATGATTCAAAGTAGTAATTATTATTTCTAATGAATATTTATCTGGATTTTAAATTATTCTATCACGGGTCAATGAAAGTAAATAGTGTAGTGAAATATATTTTTCTAAAATGCGAAAATTATAAAGAAATAAATATCCCAAGGTATGGCCAAGAACTGAACCTTTTAATTTGTGGTAACTATTCGATCAAAATGTATATTTCATTTGTTGCATTCAGTACATTTTGCCTTTCTTTCTAACAATAAAAAAGTTACTAGAATGTAATATAATTGTAAAATCTCAATAGTTTGTAATAGTTGCACCTATCTAAGAACACACTGCAGGATTCTTTGAAATTTACTATTATTTCATGCACAAAATAATCAGTATTGCCACTATATCGCAGCTTTTAGCTCATTTATAAAATTTAGTTAGCTTACATATATAAACCACACTTTACTTTGCCAAAAAAAAAAAAAAAAAAGACGAATGGTGTGAACGTTTTGTGGCCAAAAGATGCAGAGTGCATCACTGTGCCATGACATCAAATAAGGAACTTTACTTACCTAAATGCAGAAATTACGAGTATCATAAGATTTGAAATGATTTTTATATATTTTTTTTACATCTGCACTAATCTTTTCAAACCATGCTAATATCATTAATTACAAAAAAGAGAGAATTCATTAAAATATTTTTTTTGACAATCAGGAAAAATTTAAAACAATGTTTCTTCTAAAATTTTGTAGGCTCAGTCAAAAAAGTTGCAGCATTTTCTTTTGATTTGAAAAATGGCAAATTATGAAAAATAGGAAGACGAGTGTCCCATCTCTTTCTGATACAACTTTGCCATGCAGCTACAAGTGGATCCTTTTTTCGTTTAAAAAATATCTCGATATTGGAATAAGAAAAATTACTCATCTGCTCTCATAATAGCAGTTCTGATATAGAAAGGTTTTAAAGAATATTTTTGCTTTTGGACTTTATCGTGAAACTCATACAAAAAGTTTCACTACAACAAAACCAACAATATCCTGGAGGCGTAGAGGGCACGGAAACAACTTGGAATCATACAATTGCAGGGTCAAAAACAGCTTCTTCATGCAGTAGAGGGCATTCTGCAGGGGTACAAAAGACAAGCTTTTCCTTTCGATACTAATTGCACTGAAATGACTTTCCTTGATATAAAATCAGTGCTGTTGAAGTACAAAAATGCGAAATTACTGCATTCGCATATTATTTTCCAACCAGGAACTATTTTTTCAGTGCCGACAAAGTCTTGAGATTACAACGGCAAGCAACAGCCACCAAAGAAGCATGCTTAATTCATTAAATTGAAGTTTATTTTATTACTTTTGTAGCGCTTAGCAGAAGGACTAAGAATGTATTTTGTCAATATTTTTCGATGCATTCAGAATCCAAAGGTAAAACTTACGTACTCTTAACCCTTAACGATCGGATAATTTTCAAGAAAACGGTCATGAAAGTGTTTCTTTTCTTTTTAAGAAAATTACATAAAAATAAGTGTATGAACAACTTGGCATTCAATTTTTAATTTTCAATAGTTTTTAGATAGAATTTTTGAAAAAAATAAAAATTTTATGAAAAATCAACAAGCAGCCCAAGAAAGCAGCGAAAATTTAAGAAATACGTCTTTTAAACATTAAAAAAGAATTTTATTAATCTTCTGTGTAATATAAGTAAAAATAAGTAAAGTTTTCTTGTGTGGTAAATTTCAAAGCTTGAGATACAGAGGCCAACGTCACAATCTGGTAAGTTAGTACCAAAATTCCTTCCTGCATCTCTGCAATTACATTTAAAATCCACAATTACGTTTTAAATTGACTGGTGCTGCTATCTAGTGTATAAAAAGAGAAATAAAATGTACTCCGGGCAAAAGAAATGAACTGATTTTAATTGTTTCGTTGCGTTAATATTGCACACACCAGCACGGCAATATCACAGGCGCGAGAAATGAAGATTGAAACCCCAGCCCGGCATATTCACAGGAGCGAGAGGGAGGGGGTTAAACTTCTGTTTAACACCGTATAGAACATGAAGTAGCTATTTCCGTCTCTACAAGCTATGAGGTTCTGAGGAGTCTGTGCCCTTAATGCCTGCAAGTTTGTCAGTTTGGTAGTGAAGCATACTGCATACAAAGAGACAAATGAACTATTTCTCATGAGAATTATTTTCGTTTTTAAAAAACTTAAAGAATATTCAAAAATATCTCGAGTATAAACTCAAAGAAGGAAAGAATATCCCGCTGTAAAGATGATGGAAGTTACCTGTGGCTCATGCTGTAGGCATCTTGTGGTGGGTTGCAGGTATGGACTCACAGAACAAATAATTTTGAATTTCCAATAGATTGATAATTTACTGCAATAGTAGTTCAATGTTTGTAAATGGATGGTTCTTTGTATATGTATCCCATGTATATTTCTTGTAAATAATTTAGGCTAGCAGCACAATATTTGTAACATAGAAACTGTTAATATAGTGCCACATTGAAGATAAGAAAATGGCTTGTAAACATTAGATTTATTTCTATAAAGTTCAGCAAATCATGGATTGTTTGGATCCAAAGTTGCTGTAAGTATTAAGAGAAAGTGTAGATATCTTTATTGCCTAGAACTTCACTGTCTAGAGAGAAATTTTAACATAGAAAGCATAAGCTAATTGAAAAAAAAAAAAAAAAAAAATATTTTCTCCTGGATGATGAAGTGAAAAGTATGATTTAAAATCGCCAACATATATTTGATAGAAACTAAATCATTCGGAGTTATCTATTAGAGATGGGTAGATATTAAATTTCAAGGTTTCAAACCAAACGGAAAGGCTAAAATGCAATTTCTATTATGAAAAGAAAAAGTTATTAAATAAGACATTTTACAGCACCGTTTTTAGAGGTCTGGGTGAAAAACAGTATTACAAAAAATGCTTCAAAAAGGATAAATCATTTAGAGTGGCGTCGCTACAACAGGGTTCATACTCATTTTTAAAAGTAAAAATTAAGGACTTTTCAAGGACGCTCAAAAAATTTTAAGCACTCATCGGGGAATTGATTAGGTAACTTTAGGTACACCATTTAAAAGTTTTCTGGGTGGGGGTGGGAGGGAGGCAAAGTACATGATACATATTATATATACACATGTACAAATGTATCATTGCTTCTAAAAAGCAGGGAGAGGTTCAAAAATTTCGTCATAACACTAATGCAGGTGTTTCTGAAAATTGTATGAATTTCATGTTCACATAGGACATAAAAACTTTTTTATATTCCTTTTTGTGTTTGTAGGTGAGAGTGACACCAAAGCACCGCCCCCCGGGGGTCACTAAAGTTAGGTATGCCACTGCGTTTACATTAATATGTATTTGCAGAATCAAATGAAATAAGTGGTATTACAAGTAGGATAAAACAGTTGAATTAAATGACTTTAGAAAAAGACCTTTACTAAATTATTTAACATTTATCACATTAAAGACTACAAGTTTCACCGTAGAGTATAGATATGTTTTATAAGTTATTAAATGGCCACACAAATAACATGTGTGACAAGTTTATGTGAGAATGATCCCGTAAATTTTGAGTTAACTAATGGGACAATACTCAACTTCGAAATCTTTGAATAATTATCGAAAAAAGGAATTTTGAATAAAAGTTGGAGTAGGACAGTATGAATGCAATGTTTTCAAAATAAATTAATGGGTATTTTTTAAAACAATTATTACTATTTTTTGCTAATCTTAAAAATTCTGAGGTTGAAAACAAGGAAAAAAGGGAATTTCTTAATTATTTGTAATCTATAAATTATAAAATAAATTTTAAACTTAAGGGACACATATGTTCCACGGTTTTTAAAGGGTTGAATGCTAAAAAGATGCAAAAACTTAAAAAAAACACTTAAGTTTCTTTCAGCCAAACTTTTCAAAATTTCTGCAATTTTTGCTGCCATGCCAACAAGTTTAATATTTTTGAGAATTAGATTAAAAAAAAAAAAAAAAAAAAAAAAACTTTTAAAAATAAAAATAGGAAACCAAAACGGATATGTTCCATTTTATTATGAACATGTTCCAGAAAGTCAAATACTAATTTCAAGGATTTTTTATTACAACTCAACAGTAATTTCAGACTACTATGTAGAATTAATATTCTTGTAAGTTCTATTTTTCTCTCCTGTGTTTTAATTTTTCTTTTCCACGATAAAACTGAAATAATTTAACATGTAACAATCTCACTTGAAATTTATAACAATAGGAAACTATTGAATTTTAAAGAGCATTGGACATCAAATTAATGTTGTAGTTATAATGAGATAGGAACCTAATGGACAACAAATATCTAAAATAAATCAAATAGCAAATAAATAAATATTTTTAAACAACTCAATTTTAAAATAACCTAAAAATGTAAGCACTATGTACAAAATATAAAATCACAAAATTTCATTTTTACAAATACTTGAATAAGATGATAGTTCTGCACCTTAAATATTAAAGTTTTAATTTATAATGCATATGAATCAGGGATTTCACTGTTTAATATGACAAACTAACATTTCTGAAATACTTTAACAAGATCATTTGAAAACAAGTTTTGTTTTCAATTTGTGGGAAAACTCTCTTGAAACTTAATTTTCTCCCATCTCTAATACTAATCAAAAATTATTTACTATATTTAGATACTACAATTGCTTGAAATTCAGGATTAATTTGTAAACAAATTTTAAATTAAAATGTACCTAAATGTTCACTGTTATTATGAAGTAGATCAGTAGATTATGAGCATGGCTTAGTTCTTATGGGGCAAAATTCTTACCTAAATGGAATACATATTGATAATTCATTACATAAAATTGATTTTTTAGGTATTTTTTCATAAATTCTCTTAACATAAATATCTTTGATAAAAATTTGTTAAATTTTACTTTTTGATTTGATATTATTTGCCTTAAAAATTAAAGGTATGATATGAAAAGCTTTAAAATGGCCATTGTGATAAAATAAAATACTGATATGTAATGCATATAAACAGAAAGAAAAATAAAATGAGTTTGGCAAATACGAATCATTTAAAAGAAGTTTCAGCATTCATGCTTTTGTAAATACTTAGTCTACTTTCCAAATGAAACATCAAATTAAAATTTTAAAATCAAAACTTGAAATTTAGAAAATTCTAATTTTTTAAAATGTAAATTTTATAAATGTTAAAATATTTTTTGTTAAGTGGTTTTATAGACTGAAAAAAATGTAACTATACTGTGAGTGTATATTGTCTTAGGCAAAATATTAAAAATAAAAGTTGTAAAAGCAATGAACAAAATACACATTTCATAAAAATGCTCCAGTATTGTAACAAATTGGTGGAAAAGAAAGAAAGAATTAGGAGCACCACATGAGAAGTCAATAGAGAAATTTAATGTTGTTGATGTTTTGAAAATGAAGACGCAAGGTGTTTTATTTTCATTTAAATATAAGAACCATATTTATTTATAAAGCAATGTAAAATAAAATATATATATATATATGTTTGTATATTGAAACTGTTGTGAAATTTAAATGCATTTTATAATGGCATTTTCAGTAATTGTTATATTAACTAAATTGTACTGTTGATTAATGGAACTATATTTCATAATTTTGCACTTACATTATATCAAATCACCCATTTAATTGTATATTAGATTTTGATTACACAGAACTTAAGTAGATACTGAAAGCAAAAATAATGCAGGAAAAGCACAAATAAGAATTGCGTATAAAAGCAGACAGTTGTTCTTAAAGAGCTCTTTTGGTTATCTGAGTTCAACTCTGAAGTAGCAGAGATTTTACGTCTTTGAAAACAGCTGCTTGCTTTTACACAATACTTTTACCTATAAATTACTCAAGTTACTTTTGCCTTTTATTTAATTATTGCACAAATTTTTATTATTTTAATTTAAACTATATACATTTTCACCTCAGTTTAAAGTAACCAAAATATTTTGGGCTATTAAATCATTGGTCATTTATAATTAAAAGAATAAAATAAAAACTTTTTGGAAACGTTCAGAAATGCTGATAAAACTATGTGTAACTTGATTTTTCAAACAACTTTTTAATTAAATGCAATATGTTCAGTAATTAGACAAACATATGACTGATATCTCTGAAATCAGTTAAAATGTTAAATCAACAGGGGGGGGGAAAAGTAAACTACAAGCATATTTCTTTGTTTCACAGTTCAAGAATTGAATGTATGAAAGATCTACATATTTGTTTTGAAATTAATCAATTATTGAAACTAAATATTAAAACAAACAATTCACCACTAATCACACATAACACAAACAGCTCAAAATGAATAAATTTTCACAAAAAATATATATTTTACTTCTCTATATGCACTTACGCACACATTTTAAAACTCCTTTTTAAATCAGGAAACCCCTTTGTGATTGTTACCTGCAATCCTGCCACAGTTAAAAGGCAGCTGCAAATGTTATGTGTCTTAAAGTTCAAGAATTCACCTCATTGTAGAGCAAGTGGTGTGCAAACTGACACAAAAGTATGAAAATAAATAAATGAAAAAAATAATTAGAAGCATAAGGTTTCACGACTGATAAAGATCTCAAATGACAACAAAATGTATACATATGTTCTTTTAAATTAAAGGAAAAAAAACTTCCAAAAGGTTGCAACGTGAAAAAATTTAGACAAATTTAGTAATACATTAAAAAGTAAAGATTACAGAAAAACCTTAAAGAAAAGAACACGGGAAACAATTTAGAAATTTCTAACGTACAACAAACAACACAACTTCTATTTATTCCTCTGATAGTTTGCTAGACCCCCTCCCCCTTCTTGCTATAAAAAAATGGCCGTATCCATAACAGGATGTTATTACAAACTGCACTGTAATTACTATATTTTTCAAAATCAATACGCACTCAAGTATAAAAGAGCTTTCAGCATAAATTCTTATCATGATGGATTTAACTTTTTTGGCAAGCAGCAAAAGCAGCATCGCTTGCCATTTACAACAGCTTCCTTGTATCTGTGAAGAGCATCTTCATAATGCAAAACCATGCAACATGTTTTTATATTTCTCGTCTCAATAAGACATCTACTTTCATTGTTTACACTCTCACGCTTTGCAGTTGTTTTAAAGAAAAAGACCATTTAAAGCAACCATTCTCCTAGAACTAAAATGTAACATAATTTACATCAATAAGCTACGGGGTTAGTTTAAAGAAAAAAACAATGTAAAATAACTTTCTCATAGCTTAAAATTATGTTTGATTACTTTTTTGCTTATGTAAGAAACTGGTCAAAACACCTTAAAGGTTTTACTATGTTACAAATATTTTCATTCTTCTTGATGTTTAGACAATATATGGCACATTCTTTTAAGAGTAAGACATTTCTAACCGTGATATATTCATAAGACCAATTGAGGCAGTGAGATGCAAAGGGATGCAAGTGAACTATTTTAAGTTTCGAGTAAAACGCGTTTAAAGATCAGATCCTAGGTAGGCTTTCATTGAAGTTTTTTTTCTAAATCATGCTGTACAGCAGCACCTACCAGGGCTACTTGTACAATCTCTTGCCCCAAGACAGAGGAGAGGTTCACCAACCATTTGTACTGGTTATCTCAAAATTTTTAATTTTGCCACGTGCATCCCTTTGCTTCTCACTACCTCAATTGAAATATATATATGACAAAAATAAAGAAAAAACCTGAGGGATGAATATAAAAAACAAGTTAAATAATAAGAAATGAAGAAAAGCCTGTGAAATAAACATCATAAAAAATTGAGTTAAATAATAATAAAATGCACTAAAATAAAGTAACCCATGTAATCATTTAAAGTTTAATTATAATCTACTAAAAAATAATGAAAACTACATTACAGCAGAATTATTGATTTCTGTGTAAGCAGAAGTCTGGGCACAAACATATTTTTAAAAAAAATACATAGCTTACAAGAACCATTTTTTCTGATTATCACCAATTCTATGTTAAAAAATCTTAGTATGATAACAATAGTCAAAAAATACTTAAGCACATAACATCGGCTTTGATTGTTTTTTTTTTCTTTCTAAAGTCATTGAAAAAATTAACTTGTTATTTAAGGCTACATAACAATTTCAGATATAAAATACAAACTGAATGAGAATTTCCTAAAAAGTATTGTAGTAAAGGAAACCTTTAAAAACCATTAATTGTTTTCAAAGCCAAATCCCTGACTCAAGTAACACAGAAATCAAAATATTAGCTTTGTTTTTGCAAGATACAATGAACTGCAATAGTTGAAATAAGCAAAATTTGAAAGCATTAATGGTAAGAATAAAGCAGCGCAAAAGTACGATTCCGGCCACTAACAGTTTGCACATCACAAGGCTTAGTGTATTGCTCACTTTATCATAAAAAAAGTGTTTAAAAAAAGAGCCAAATGTGTAACAATCAATTTTGTTGGCTTTTTGTGTTTTAAACTCTATCAATGTGAAGTTTCCAGAATTTTTTCATTTCGATTTTGGAAGCATGCATTCTATTCAGCTAAACATTTTTAACTGTTATTCATTTAGAAGTATTCTCAATGAGATTTTTTGCATGCCCAGAACTTAGGCAAGTTCCTGAAACAATTCATAATGAGCTGAGAGTTTATGTTGGACAGTATGTATTGGATACAAACTGCGTGGTTATATTATAGTGATAATGAATTTCATGTTTGGAAAAATGGTTTTAATATTAATAAAGAGTGTTGAAAAACTGGCTTTTTTCATTTTTTATAAGTCATTTAAGTTTTTTAAATTCCAGTTAGTCAAGTACAGTGCAACCTCGCTTATCCAGACTAAATGGGACTAAAGGCAATCGGGGGAATCAAAAACTCGAGTAATCCGGTTATTATGAAACATTTGAGTGATCCGGGTATAAGCAAAACAAATCTTTAAATCAGGGGTGCCCACATGGCGCGGACTACACATTTCAAATTTTAGGGGAGGGGGGATTAATTTTGTAGAGTTTTAGTTCTCATATTGGGGGGTTTTGTTCTTGGGGGAAAATGTC